>NC_134412.1:26444519-26814519 GCF_038048845.1 Mixophyes fleayi
TATTTAATGAGGTGACCAATTCCACAATGTATGCGGAATAAACAACAATTATCATCCAAGAATTTAGCATGAAGCCAATGACATGAGGGAGGAGTATGGGACCAGATGGATACTCAACATTACAATACAGAAGTGGAAGTTGCTCAATCAATTTATAGGCTCATAGCAGGTGCTTTTCTGCAGCATTTTCCACCAGCATATGGTGAGCTCACTGTGTCAATCCCATTCACTTTGTGGCTCTTACCAAACACATCTCTTCCAGGCTTGTAAAAGTCTTCCACTACCTCCCTTTTTCCAGCCATACCACTTTTATCGGTGAGTGTTCGATGAGCATCTGGCAAAACAAAAAAAACACCTGTAAATGCCTACTATATATTGAGGCAATGAACTTTGGTGATACACAATGGCTAGCATATTATATACATCTATAGGCAGATTCCTTTAATACATTTTTTTTTATAAATCTATTTTAAAAAATAAAAACCTTGCAATAATGGGGCTCAGCATAGTGTCATATATATAGAAGCAGTAAGCAAAGGAAATTTTGATTTCCTGCACCCCTTGCAACTCAGTATCAAAGGGTCAGAACCGTAGCATGACAATTACAAAGGGTAAGTAGAACTTGCAAAAAACATACTACTATAAGTAGTGCTATATGGTGGCATATGAGGTTTTATATATTGGCACTTGAGGATATAGGTTATATTAGATGAGGCTATATGGTGACATGTTACATATAGGCTAGATGTGGTATATAGGCTAGTTGTAGTATATAGGCTTTATGAGATCATATGAGAGGACAGTTGGGTCTGATAAACACAATACATTTGTCATACTGTGCACATTAACTATATTTTACACGCTGTAAAGGTATATCCATTATACTATATCATGCCCTATATCATCCACACTCATTACATCCTCCCATTCCCGGTTACAGGACTTTTTTTCGGGCTGCACCAACTCTATGGAATTCTCTCTCTCACACAATAAGACTCTCCTCTGGTCTACAAGCTTTCAAGCGTTCTCTGAAAACCCCCCTCTTCGGACAAGCTTATAATATTCCTCAACCACCCTCTTAACCTCACTACATTACCCTATTACCACCCGTTACACAATTTCACACAAGACAACTACCCCCTGACCAACATTGTTGTGTGACAGGATCATTTAGCTTATGAGTCACTTTTACCTTTGCAGTCTGACTGGGCCGAAATACAAAATGTAGACTTAACCTCATGTGTCAAACTCCCATTGTCCCAAAGATTGTAAGCTTGTGAGCAGGGCCTTCTCACCTCTTTGTCTGTTTTACCCAGTTTGTTTATTAGTTTACTGTCTTTGTCCCCAATTGTAAAGCGCTACGGAATATGTTGGCGCTATATAATAAATGATGATGATGACGATGATACTTACGAGGGCCAAGAAGGTAACCAGCGCTGTTCAGCGTCCATCCTCTCTTGTCTTTGGGCTGAAACATATTGGAGGAACAGATGAAAACTTGCAGATAAGACAAATAACACAGCATAATATGGTTACTGTGTACATATGGCAAAGTGTGCTAAGGGTCAAAACAGAAACCAACTATCAGATGGCTATCTACTGTCAAAGCATGCTGTTAGTTTCACAACACCTGGAGAGTCGCAGGTTGGCCAGGCATGGCCTCGGCTTTTGTCGAATCTGCACAGCACAGTCTAGGGGTGCCCCAAAGATGAAATATTGAATATATCTCCCATGTTTGTGGTTACTTTAGGGATGTTATATCAGCACTTCCCCCGATACCTGATTATATCAGCGATGCTCCCGTTTTATCACACAAGCTGTTCCCCCGTGTTGAGTATACAAACATTAAACTATATTTATCACCCATCTCTTCTGTTCCCAATAGGAAACAACTGATTTCCTGAGAGCATAGTGTCCTAATGGATTTTTAACAGTTTCAGAAGGTCTATGTTTTTTGGGGGGGCGATGGGGGTGGACCCTGTAGTGAATTGTTGAGTCTGTTATGTAAATGTTTTAATCTTGCATGCAAAAATGTGAAAACTGGCACCTGAGGTGTAAAAAGTCATCAAACTTCTAGGAAAGAAAGAGTAAAGAATCTTTCAACCATTAAATACTATCTGTAAAATAGTTAAAATTTGTGTTGTTATTTGGTTATCATTATAAATATCTACAAAATTTTGTAGGAGCTATACAAATTCCAGTAACAGTTATTTGGCTTTGTATCTTTTAAATAAATGGAGTTCTGGTGGGAAAAGGACAACCGTGTAATGTTTGTAGACGTAAACTACAATACGCAGAATTCATTGCAACCATGCATCCAATAGCAGCACAGAACACAACGGATATTATCTATCAAGCATCTGTATTTGAAATCGTCGATTTTCAGTCATACTTGCCAACTCTCCCGGAATTCGGGTCGGTCTCCCGGGAGAGCAGGCAATTCTCCCGATTCCCAGCCGTCTCTGCAAATTAAACGGAGGGGGTGGGGCTTAGTGGCACCGTGTACGCGTCATTGTGGCCCCGCCCCCTATATTTATTGTCTGCTTTGGGGTGGGGTTAACAACACAGTTCTTTGAGCCCCACCTGCCTCCCGGACCTCCTGGGACACAAGTTGCCAATGTTGACAACTATGTTTTCAGTGGGATCTAAAGCAGCAATTTTCATAAAGGCAAAACCCAGAACGCGTGGGGTTGGTAAATAATATATATTTAATCAACATTTTTTTTTTTTAAATAGATTCTTGATAAATAATGCCCGGCCTGTCTCTTCCCTCTGGCACCATCTCCAAACTGCCTGCAGAATGGTTACTTCTGCTAGTGTTTCAAATATAAGAGCTAACATCTGCAGAGAAGGTAACACACAATCTGGTTTGAAGTAGGAGAGCCTCGGAATAGCAATGTCTGTTATCCATAGCTGCTAGACTAAACAATTTTACCTCCCAGGAGTCCATGTACCGCTGGATATTCTAAATGAAAGCATGTTGTATAAGCACATTTGTATCTATAGGCTTAAGGTATTAAATATATGGATGCCAGTAATGGGAGCTACTTGTTTGTAAGCGACTTCCATTACTGGCATCATTTAACATTATGTAATTAGAGCACTAACGTTGGGTGACACAGAAGACAGTATACCACATAGCACTGGGGCCATAAGTTTGATTAGAACATGGGCAATATCTGCGTGGAGTTTGTATGTTCTCCCCATGTTTCTGTGGGTACTCTTTCAAAAACTTTGAGTAAAACATGTTTAGACATTTTTCTGCATAGAAAAGTACAGCGGGACAGTGATCCCTGTCACCAAATTTAAAGAGACTCTAATCTCCTGTCCTCTAAATAATTGTTTGGTAAGAAAGTAATTCTATGTACAGTACGGTGCAAATGAAGGCGAGAGGTAGAATCTGTAGCACACACATCATCATCATCATCATCATCAGCTATTTATATAGCGCCACTCATTCCGCAGCGCTGTACTCATTCACATCAGTCACTGCCCCATTGGAGCTTACAATCTAAATTCCCTAACATACACACACACACACACATACAGACAGAGAGACTAGGGTCAATTTTGATAATAGCCAATTAACCTACCAGTATGTTTTTGGAGCATGGGAGGAAACCGGAGCACCCGGAGGAAACCCACGCAAACACAGGGAAAACATACAAACTCCACACAGATAAGGCCATGGTTGGAATTGAACTCATGACCCCAGTGCTGTGAGGCAGAAGTGCTAACCACTAGGCCACTGTGCTGCCTTCTCCTAAGTGCACAAACTTAGGAGAAGGTCTATCTGGAGTAATAAGAGCAATGGAGAGCTTCCGATGGGCTGTCTGACTGTTCTTTGTAGCGAACACTGAAAGCCATTCACTGTAAGCCTTTCTGTACAAATATATATATATCAATGTAGTTCTGAATATGTACATTAGTTAACGCACATGAGGGTGTGTTAAAAATGGGTTAGAGTATCTTTAATTAACAATATTTGAATACTTGCTTAACTTCACCAACTAATATCTTTCACAGCATTTCGTAAAGCTTGTCAGTACCCAATTTTAATCAGTCATAGTAATTAATAAAATGTAGATCCCCTCTCCCAAAGAAAACAAACGTTTCATGCTGGAGCTTTTCCGTCATTTAAAAAAATACAATCAAAGGTCTGGCAATGCCACACTAGTCTCCCGGCCCCCGGGAGATATTGGGCACTATATTGGTACCAGACTACACGTGCAGCAAGTAAATTCAATACTACGATTTTGCTACATTAAATAAAGTTATGACAACCTAAGCTTGTTGCATAGCGGACTTGAAATTCTGACCAGTTGATGAGATGATAGACCAAACCTTCCAGAAACCAAATTCTTGGCATTTAAATAAAGCTGGCCGCACAGGCATCATTTTTATTTATGTATTTACTTTGTCTCTAAATCAACTGTATTTCTGTACAATCACATCAATGTATTGATGGAGGAACATTAGAATAATATTATATTAAATACAAAATGAACATAAGTAAAAAATATGACTTTACACACTTTGCAGAACATAAATACAAGTGTAGAACAAGTATAATATATAAGATAGCTGTAGGTTGGTTAGACTTTAAGCATGCAATTACAATACACACTGTTCAATCAGCTTCCATGTGGGATGAACATTTCCCACAACAATGAATTAGCTCATCTATTGATTTGCCCATCAAACATTTTTATTTCACAAATGATTTTTGACAATTCAATAAAAGACTATCAGATTGTAAATTGTAGCTACAAACAACAAGATTATACTGCAGCTTACACATTATACAGTTTTTCTTGTAAACCTAAATAAATAGTATTATACAGAGTAATATTAATTAATGTATTATTTCATTATTAAATAACATACCTTATGTCACAAAAAGTTAATACAACCTCTGACCATTTTTTTAAACCTTATCCCTCCCCCTCCCCCCCAAAAAAAAAATGATGTTATTTACAATAAAGATCACGGAAAAAAACATATATTTTCTCACCATTAAACTGTAGCCAAAACATTCAGCTCCCAAACCGCAGAGAAGGAAAGAGACGCACAGCAGAGCCTGAGAATTCCGCATCTAGAAACCAACAAAATAATGTCAAGTCTATAAAAATCTAAGTATATACACTGCCATTCTGCATGCCAATCAGTCCAATGTCCACCTCATTGTTTGCAAACTGTAGAGTGTGAGGACCCATAAAGGCTACAGTCTTGGTTAACATCTAGGGTTTTATTCATTAAGGAACTTAAATTAAGAAGTTTAAGTCTCCTGGACAAAACCACGTTGCAATGCAAGGGGTGAAAATTAGTTTTCTGTTTTGCACATAAGTTAAATACTGACTGTTTTTTCATGTAGCACACAAATATCAACTTTAAATTTTAGTGTACAAATAAGATATCAAGTATTTGTGTGCTACATGATAAAACAGTCAGTATTTAACTTATGTGCAAAACAGAAAACTAATTTTCACCCCTTGCATTGTAACATGGTTTTGTGCAGGAGACTTAAATAAGAAACTTCTTAATTTAAGTTCCTTAATGAATCAGACACCTAGGGGTAAATGTATCAATATGCGGGTTCTTCAACACCCGCGTGTTCAGCCTCTTCCGCGATTAAATTTCAAGCGGCGCTGCATTGTAAAGGGTTAACTTCCCTTTACAATGCAGCGCCGCTTGAAATTTAATCGCGGAAGAGGCTGAACACGCGGGTGTTGAAGAACCCGCATATTGATACATTTACCCCCTAATGTTTAATGGTTTGGCCGTACAATCTGATCAGATGATGACTGTATTTGACTGCATGTGCAGTAGTCTTTTGACTGCATTAACTTTGAGCCCTAGGATCAGCTGTTCAGACCAAACCCTAAAACTTTCTGATTTGACCATTGGCCTAGGGTCCAACCCTACTGCCTGTTTGAATCAGGTAAGTTGTAGTAGGAGTGTGGACCATTGGAGACATTGGGTCACCTGTCTGATTGGAGGATAGGTAAGGTAGGTAAAATTGTAGTTTATGATATTTTAGTGAACGTCATGCAAAACAAAATGCAAAAGTTTGGTTGGAATTCTTCATAAACATGTGCTCATATTAAAGTGGAAAACAGCTATGTGATACATACATTTATACATTTATTCAAAGTGTTTAGGTTTTTTTTAATGGTGCGTAATACAGTTGAGTAGGAATAGTCTTATGCTTTTGTTTTTCACAGACTGTGAACAATCTCAGGGATTTTGAGTCCCTTTTACCTTCTTTCTGTCCAATTTTTAGGCCTCCGAACCTGGCCATGCCCTCCGGCTAGGTAATGCCTCTATCATGCTATTGTGTGAGAGGATTATCACATATGACTAAGACTGACTGGAAGGGTTGGGAGGAGATATAGGGATTGTGGAAGCTCCTAAGAAGCTAATGAAATTCCAAAATGATTATTATACTTTCATCTCTTCTTATTAGCGGTATACAACTACAAAATAAAAAATATTAGTAGATTAGATTAGTATGCCTTGATGATGAAAAGGGAATAAATAGAGACATTACTTTACTTGCATTATTCAGAGTATCTCATGTGAGTGGTGGGTTACAAATTAATTAAATTAAAATGAAACAATGGAATTTCATTCATAAATGATCACCAGTAATAATATGACATACTTCTGACAGTAGAAAAACGAGGAGTAACATGATGCACTTCACTTTGAGTAAGGTTGTGATTATCTGTCCTTTTTTATATACATTTCCATGATACGATCTAAAGGTCAGCTTACAAAAGTGCAAAAATGCATTTCTGCTATATAGGAAACAAGACCTTAGCAAGGAGGGTTCAACTCAGACAGGACCCTAACAAGGACGGTTCAACTCAGACAGGACCCTAACAAGGAGGGTTCAACTCAGACAGGACCCTAACAAGGAGGGTTCAACTCAGACAGGACTCTAACAAGGAGGGTTCAACTCAGACAGGACCTTAGCAAGGAGGGTTCAACTCAGACAGGACCCTAACAAGGAGGGTTCAACTCAGACAGGAGCCTAAACAGGAGGGCTCAATGTAGACCAGACCCTAACAAGGATGGTTCAACTCAGACAGGACCCTAACAAGTAGGGTTCAACTCAGACAGGACCCTAACAAGGAGGGTTCAACTCAGACAGGACCCTAACAAGGAGGGTTCAACTCAGACAGGACTTTAGCAAGGAAGGTTCAACTCAGACAGGACCCTAACAAGGAGGGTTCAACTCAGACAGGAGCCTAAATAGGAGGGTTCAATGTAGACCGGACCCTAACAAGGAGGGTTCAACTCAGACAGGACCCTAACAAGGAGGGTTCAACTCAGACAGGACCCTAACAAGGAGGGTTCAACTCAGACAGGACCCTAACAAGGAGGGTTCAACTCAGACAGGACCCTAACAAGGAGGGTTCAACACAGACAGGACCTTAACATGTCAGTTTTAATATTATAAATGACTCAGGTAACAGTGTTTAGTTCTAGATATGCTGAATTGCTGCTATGTATCCAGTAATAGTCACAAAGCAAACCAGCAGTTTTGGTAAACCACTGTTATATAAGAGCTTTCTGCAGCCATCAGTTCATTTTCCTTCTCTCCATGATAGATAAGAATACCTGACAATTTTCACAGAACCATCCATATTTATAATGGTCATAAGGTCCATGGCCTACATGGGCAATGGCTGTGGCTTGGGGGATTGTGACCTAATATGACACCAGTGTCCAATCAGGAATGTTTGGAGTGATGTAGTAAGTGACCATGAGGTTTGCCTGCATATTTAAGGGTTTAAACTATTTAAAACTTGTACAGAACAATTATCCGATACACAGATTTGTTTGACATGCTGCAAAGTGCCAATCAGAATCCAAATGTCTCTGAACATGTGGGCTCATCTCTACTGACTTATACATACCAATGCTGTAGATAATGGACTCTATAATTACCTGTCCTCATTTGCAATTCTCTTCATTACACAATCAAGTTGCAAATAAGGTGTCATTGCACAATTGTTATGTGAATACAAATGTGTCATGTAATGGTTTCAACTAAATTGCTACTCTTGAGTAACCAGTTACTTGAAGTTATAAGCTTCATTAAACACACTGGATTACAGCACAGTATACTGAAGGTAATGGGACTTTCAGTATCTCAGTGCATCTCAATGTAACAGCTGAAAGGAATTGTTGCCGTTTCATAACACAATTTTGTCAGCATCCAGTTAACCTATCAGTATGTTTTTGGAGTGTGGGAGGAAACCAGAGCACCCAGAGGAAACCCACGCAAACACTGGGAGACCATACAAATGCCACACAGATAAGGCCATGGTCGGGAATTGAACTCATGACCCCAGCGCTATGAGGCAGAAGTGCTAACCACTGAACCACCGTGCTGCCCACATGTCCAGATCTAAGCTATGCTATGGCTACACACACTGGCAGATCATGGGCACAGATGTGCACATATTCAAGCAGTGATTGGCTCGGTCATTCCCAATCAGAATTACCGGTTGCTTTAAGTCCACACACTTTTAGTAACATTGCGAACAATCCTGTCTAAAACTACCAAATTACCTGTCCATCTTAAGCTTTCTAGACATACATAATCAGATATGGCAGCCTAATATAGCTTTACAACAAAATCTGTTTATTATGTTTACAACTGTTTCCATTCTAGGATTAACAGATAACACTGAAATTGTCCCAGAAAACATTGTTTTAAGGTAGTAAAAGTTTAAATTTATTAAAGAATTTAGAATACCAGAGTTGACAAACTGGTACATTTGAACTTAAAAATTATGGTTAATATTATATATCCAATTGGGCAACATTCAGCAACCTAAATGCCTTCAGCCTGAATTATTAAAAATGAATTAATACATTTATTTACTGATTGGATACTAGTTACAAATGCAATGATTGGTTACATTGGAAATGTTTAACAATTCAATTGAAGTGTTTTCTAAATTCATTTGAGTCAGATGAGCTGCCAGGATTCAGCTGAAACTCGGTTTAACTAATATATTTACTCGTCTGTAGTTCTGACCTGGTATATTTGATTATCATATGGATCAATGGACAGTGAATATAATATTTGCATAATCAACAAGTTTTGGCATCAAAATGCACCATTTATACCTATAATGCAGATTAGTAGCTGTTGTCACCTAACATGTGACCGAAGAGTGTCGTAGTGCTCAGATCAGTAAGTCAGAAGGGAACTCAGAAGACATAGCAGTGTCCCTTACGATGCTGCACACAGGGGGTCATGTGACCAGTCACAACAACTCCTAATGTATATATATATATATATATATATATATATATATATATATATATATATATATATATATGTACAGTAAGTGGAACAATGTCTGTTAATAAAATGGAATAAAAAAAAAGAAATAAATGAATGAAAAAAACAAATACAATTATGGGCCTGATTCATCAAAGCACGCATACTGAGTGCAACCTGCGTTTGTTTTAAAACATATGGAATTCAGGTATACGCATGGCCGAATTCAACAAGGAGTGGATCTGCAGATACGTGCGCTGATGAATTCAGGTATAGGTCTGCTCATCTCTACTACACAAGACACTGCAGGATACAACCAATACCTATGTGGAATATAAATTAGCATAAGAACGCACAGAACAAAAAAAAAATAATTAATGTCACCTGTCAATAATATAGGCATTATTGATGAAAAAAGTATTTTTTTAAAAAATGTTTTTTTTAAATATATTTTTATATTTTTTTCCCCATGAAATACATCTATTAGGATGGTCTTAATGTCTATTGAACATAAAATACATGTTTATCATCATCGGCTATTTATATAGCACCACTAATTCCACAGTGCTGTACAGAGAACACACTTACATGAGTCCCTGCCCCATTGGAGCTTACAGTCTAAGGGGTATATTTACTAAGCTGCGGGTTTGCAAAAGTGTAGATGTTACCTATAACAACCAATCAGATTCTATCTGTCATTTTGTAGAAAGTACTAAATAAATAAGAATTAGAATCTGATTGGTTGCTCTAGGCAACATCTCCACTTTTTCAAACCCGCAGTTTAGTAAATATACCCCTAAATTCCCTAACATACACACACAAAGAGAGAGAGACTAGAGTCAATTTGATAGCAGCCAATTAACCTACTAGTATGTTTTTTTTGAAGTGTGGGAGGAAACCCACGCAAACACGGGGAGAACATACAAACTCCACACAGATAAGGCCACGGTCGGGAATTGAACTCATGATCCCAGTGCTGTGAGGCAGAAGTGCTAACCACTAAGTCTCCAGGCTGCCCCATATAGTTGTTCCTGTTTGCAAACATGTTATAACATGCATTTGCGTCTGTCGTCACTAGTAATCAGGACTTAGACTAGCCGTTAGCTGGAGCAAGAGGTACGGCAGAAAACAACTTTGAGATGCCCAAAGCTTTTACCGGACGTAGCTGTGTGCGCTCGAGTTTGGCACGTCCTTACCGTACATTGGCTATGGGCGAACGCCCCTTCCCCACCCTTTTCCCTCCCTGAAATTGTAGGCTGTAGTAAGTTCCCTTTGCATATAAAGATGAACTGAACATTGCTGCCCTTAGTTGCATATGGTACGGTTCAGGGCAAAATCAAATTTGTGGATTATACACACAAAGTCGGCATTTGCGATCCTCGATGAATCAGGCCCTATGTTTTCAAAAAATAAACATAAATCAGTGTTTTCTAAGGAATTATATACTTCCTCCTGTGTATTATTACAGATATTAAACAGAATTTCGACATTCAATGACTTGACCCAGTAACTTCTAATATCCTTATAATTTACACTAAGGGATAAATCAAATCTATTACAGTGGTTGAATGATGTGCTTTCTTAAGTTGGGTCTTAATTCAACACAAAAATCAGTATTTTAGTTAAGTAAAATTACTGTAGTTATTAAACAATAGCTGTATCTCTGTGGCAACTTGTGCATGAGATCACTTGAACATCATCCACACCATTGTGGATTGTAATTTCTATAGTTAATGTGCACTATTATGACCTTATCTGCACTAACTTGTCAGATTGGTGTAAATATTATTATTATTATTATTATTATTATTATTATTTTTATGTATTATAATTTAATTTCAATCACTATTTGTACTATGATACTACAATAAATAAATATCACACTCCTTCTGTGCTAAAAGTCAGTCAGTGCTTTGTATAAATAATATGTCAGAGGACACGGCAGTGCATTGGTCTGACTGGTAACAGAGGACAACAGCTTGCAGTTACAATTTACACACAAAATCAAACCTCTATACCCCAGTGGTAACGATTACACATACATACATTTGGCTACCTTATGTATCAAGTGTTGCCCATACCTTTTCGAGTGTAAGCTCTGTTTCATCTCATTGTATGTAATTTGTCTGTATCATAACCCTCCCTATACAGCGCTGAGCAATATATTGGCGCTTTATAAACAAAGGATAATAATAACGCATTTGTGAATGTTTTGGGTCATATTGAATCAATTTGAAGTTTAGGTTTTACAGTCCTTTAATTTTACAAATATAAAACTTGAAATAAGATAATACATTTAAATGCCAAGTCCTTATGCCCTATCACACTCAACATAAGCATTCATAATCACAAAGTCTAAAAAGAATATTGGAGCAATCTAACCAAAGGCATTAGCAGAGCTCACAGTGACGTTATCCACTTACACTAGTTACTATATTCATGATAACATATATAATATAGTTTGATAATAGCATGTCTTCTGCCTTTCTACTAGCTTGAATAAGGTATTGTAGCTTACCTGTAATAGAACTCTTTTAATTTAAGTCTCAAGTCAAAATACCATTAAAAATAAATTAAGCACAGTTATTAAATAATTTTGCACAGTTAAAGCACCTTAATCGGCTACATAACCTTCCACTCTTAGAGACATTTTCCAAATTGCAGTAAGCGCATAATCAATAATTGCATTATGTGCGAATTAAAGGTCTACTACTTTTACTCCAAGGTGTTTTTAAAAACGCTAATAGTAGAAATATACTACAAAATGTAAGCACATGTTTAGCTGAGAATAAAACACTTTGCTTAAACAATACAAGGACAACATTCCTGTACTGTCACACAAAGACAAGGCTGACACAGCAGAGTTTAACAGGCAACGAGCTACATGAAGCAATAGAGAATGTACTAATAGTATTATTAACTTTACAGTAAATCTATAAAATAAGTATATAATGATGCACTGCTATGGTAAGACATGTTGCGAAACTTACCTTTCTTTTAAAAATGTGTTTTCTTAAAGGGAATACAATAATTTCTTTTTTCTGTTTGATTTTTCCTCTGATTTTGATGTTTATAGTGTCTAAATGATAGAAGTGGTGGCTGGAATCTTGGTCTTGATGTTCTTCAGCCTGATGCGAGTTCCAGGCTATTTGGATGGTATTTATGCAGTAAGCGTAATTTTGTCTCATTATCAAGGAGGGAGAAGAGGAGGGGATAAAGGGCTAGATACGCAAAAGGTTTATGTTTTGGTGAATACTATTATTTGCCTTTTCAACAAGAAAATTAGTTTGATGACTATAATTTCCTATAATTGACTCCCGCCTTATTTCAGTCAATTTATGTCAAGAGTTCGTTTTCCTCCTCTAGCTTTTCTTCTTCATTTTATGGATGAGCTAATATCTAGTGTCTGACAGTCTCTCAGTCATACCTTCTACAGTGGTCAGTATGCGGGAAATTTGTTTAAAGGAACATGCATAAAAAAATGATTTTGATTTTTATACTTTAAACATAGATAGGACAGAGTAATTAGCCAAAGCAAGAGCAATGCCATTTTGGTTTTTTTTCTTTTGTGTTAGGAATCACTATATGGACATTTCCACTATGTCTCACAAGCCTTAAACAGCGACTAGTTCTAACTTGTTAATATATTTTCCTCTATTCAATATTATTTAGTTAGTGATAACTAACTTTGCAGCACTGCAAAAAAGTGTCAATCCATTCTGACTGAAGGAGAAATGCCATAGAGATAGCATCTACATCTATTTATTCTATAATCACGTAACTTAAAACAGCAATTGAAAAAAACTACTATGCCATCCAAAATGTCTACCCAACATGGAATATGGAAAAAAGAAGGGAGAAGAAGGAGATGCCAAATAATGTAGTAATCACCTTTTATTCAGTTCAAATATAGTTAAAAACATCAGTACATTAGAGATGTGATTCTCTATTCTCTGTGGACAAAGCAGAGTATCCTGGTGAGTGATACTACTCTTCTAGATTGAATGGAAAGAGCTATAGTGGAGCAAGTTTTGATCTAGTTACCTCAGCCTCAACACATCAAGCCATGCTTCCTGACCACTATGGTTGACAGGAGAAGACATGTTTAACCATAACTACTTGGACATGCCTCTCAACTTGATTTAGGTGGGACGGTCCAGATTTGTCCTATCTCATAGACAGTTGAAGTGACAGGGGGTCAACTGTTGTTGATGGGTAGAGAAATTCATGGGTGCATATAGGGGATCAAAAGAGGGTGGAGGCGGCCTAGAGCTTAATATGCACGAGGCATGCTCCCCCGTTGGGTGTTGCATGCCCCGACGTAATGTGACCATTCCTCGATGTAATGTGACCATGCCTCGGATGCTAGGTGACCATGCCTCGGATCCTAGGTGACCACACCACCTTGTTCCACTTGTCCAAGTTGCCAATGTTGGGAGGCATGCTCCCCCGTTGGGTGTTGCATGCCCCGACGTAATGTGACCATTCCTCGATGTAATGTGACCATGCCTCGGATGCTAGGTGACCATGCCTCGGATCCTAGGTGACCATGCCTCGGATCCTAGGTGACCATGCCTCGGATCCTAGGTGACCATGCCTCGGATGCTAGGTGACCATGCCTCGGATGCTAGGTGACCATGCCTCGGATCCTAGGTGACCACACCACCTTGTTCCACTTGTCCAAGTTGCCAATGTTGGGAGGCATGCTTGGAGCACCCTACTATATTCACATATAATTGAATATAGAATTAATGTAGTAAAAGAAAAGTTTTATTGGCAATAATCAAACCCACATAAAACGATGTTTGATAAAATTATGGAGAACCATATAGAGAGTATAAAAAATAATTGAAACAGATACATATAGAATAAATCCTACTCAAATATATTTTTGTCATTTTAAAGGTAGTGTCCCACTGAGCTTTCATAGTGCTCAAATTGCTCCTTGTTGATGTATTAGAAGTAATTAGGAAACACTGATTCCTGTCACACTAGAGCACTAATGCTGAAAATTATAAGTTTTATCTCAACCTAAGCACTCCATTGTGGCAGGGGATTAGCGTTCTCCATTCACATCAAATATGTCAGCACTTTCTATCTGGAAAAACACTGTCCCAGTGAGATGCTACCTATAGGTTATGATGGAGCAAGCCAACTTTTTCTCCTAATTTGTTTTCCCTTAACTACCAGTCTGAGCATAGGTGCCCAGGTGCCCCACCTATAAATTTCCACAGCATGGCGTTTGTACTGCTCGGGTCCCAGGATCATTTTATTTTATTTTTCAACAATAAAATTTCTTATTGAAAGTTTAAATTTGGAGGGGAACAAAAATAAAACTAAGACACACACATAATAACAATGAAAATAATGTGGGTAGAACATCCAGGGATGGAGGGGGGTAGTTGCTCAGAACAATAGGTACTTGAGTCGAGCAACTTAAGAAAGGACGAAGAAGCAGACGCGGAATATGGTATTCCCTGTGTCTCCATGACATAACTCTATTGAACTTTGGCCATGATGACCGAAAAAGGTGGAGGGAGGGAGATTTCCAAAATTGGGCGATTGCGACCCTACCTGCGATACGAATGTGGCCTACCACATATCTGTTATATTGTTGGAGGTACAAGTGTAACAAGGCTAATCCTGCATCAATCAGCTCAAATATTTAAGACCATGATGTCTGCAATTTCGGGCAAGACCAAAAAGTATGAATTAAGCTCCCGCCTTGCCACAGTTCCTCCAACAGAATTTGAACACACTAGACATAAAGCTACGAATCCTCTCAGTGGTCAGGTAAATTCTATGTATAAGTTTAAGGAGCATCTCCATATGGTTAGTACATGTCGACATCTTAGACATGTTTAGAAAAACGCGTTCTCAAGCCTGGTCAGAGATGAACATGTGGAGATCTGCCTCCCATTGAGGAGAGAAGGGGTGTGTACTGGCAGGAGATGTCCCCAGCGTAGAGATGACCGCAGGTTTATGCAAGGGGGGGATCTGGGATGAATGGGAAACTGGCACGGGACAGAGACCAATGTCGGACTTGTAAATATTTATAGAAGTGCCCAGGATCATTTTAACCCAGATAAGAAAGCATCCAGTGTTTGAAGTGCAAAATTACGGGAACTTAGCCCGAATACCCAAATTTGCTGGTCTCCTTGGAGAAGAAATCCTGCTTTCTATTGCTCCGAACCAGAGGAACAAGGTATTAGATGGAAATTAAGTTTGTAACTTCCTTAAAATTGAGGAATAATTTCTAGTCCCCGGAGAAGCGGTCCAGGAGGTTAAGCTTAGGTTTGCAGGCGGAGCTTTGGTTGCCTGGGAGGACTTGGAAGCTTCTTCCTGAGCTGACAGGTGGAGTGAAAGTTCCTGAACAATTTGAGGAAAGGTGTGGATCTGGCCTGCCAGTACTAGGCTAAACTAGGTTGACCGAATTCCATTGGAAAAGGATCCCCCAGTACTATTGAATTCTTTTCTGGGCGGTTATAAAGTTACGGTTTCCCAGTAACTATCACAAGCTTATAGAACAGGCAAAAGAGGTCTTCACCTATAGCAGCTGCCTTTCCAGTAGACACACTCGCATGTACTCGGATGACCCCAGGACTTAACTCAACCTAGTAAAAGTTTACAAGCAGTAATTGATAACACGGAGAAAGGTGGCCGAGAGTCAGGCAACTCAGAATATGGATAACCAGGTTTAGGCCAGAGGTCATGGGTCAGCAGTGAGCAGGGATAGTCCAAAACAGGCCAAAAATCGGAGCAAAACAAGGATAGTCCAGAGGAAAGAGCCTAGATGACAGGGCCAACAGTAAGAAAGCAGGGTCCAGATAACAAGCCAATGGTCACAACAGGAATTCAATCAGAGATTCACCAAACGAGGAGCAGGTTACCTAATGCAGGGAAAGATCGCTATATCCAGCAGGGAGTATAAGTCCTTCCTGCCTTTTAAACAGTAAGGAGCCAATCAGAGAGGAAGGACTAGATCCACACCCCCTAGTAATGGTCATAAATATGAGCACCGGCTGGCCGAGGGAAGTCATGTGATGGATTACTGTCTAAACAGCCGTGGTGGAAGTAGATAGGAGTGTCCCAGCTGTCTAGGCAGTGGCTGGGACTTAGGGGGAGAGAGAGCATCCTGGCTGCCTAGGCAGAAGCTGGGTTGGAAGCAGGAGTCACCACAGAAGCGTGGCGACTCAAGTACACCTCAAGCCGTCACGGCTAGGATGACGGTTAGTAATGGTCAAAATCAACTTCTGCAAGCGTCTTCCTCCAGAGCACCTTATGGTATAGACATGTGTGCCAAGGAGGTCCTTTCACATCCTATAGATTTTTTTATATAAATCTCTATAATTATTCTTCTCTTTTATTTAATTTAATACTATTCATTCCATACTAATCATATATTTCCTCCTAATAAATCTTTTACTATTCTATGACAAATTTTATTTTGTGATCAACTATTGCTATTATTTATATAAAATGTATTCTTGCTCATCTAGCACCACTGGTCATTAAAATCTCATGGTACATCACACTTTACGTCCAGATATAAGACTTTCAAAGCCAAATGAGTCAACCCAGTGCTCCACAGCCACAGCCAGCTAAATTAAAGATCTAGGCAAACACAAATCTCTAAACCCCAACCTTGGCACTCCAAATTTACTGAGTTCCTTCAAAAATGCACACGTACCGCTGAATGCCACTGCAGAAAAATTCTTTCCTTGGCAGACTTCCTTCAATTCAAATTCATCCTCCGTTCTCACTGCCAAAATTGAGGCCATCAGACATGAAGGGGTAAATGTATGAAGCTCCAGGTTCTTCAACACCCGCGAGTTCGGCGTCTTCAGCGCTTAAATTTAAAGCGGCGCTGCCTTGTAAAGGGAAACTTCCCTTTACAATGCAGCGCCGCTTTAAATTTAATCGCCGAAGACGCTCAACTCGCGGGTGTTGAAGAACCCGGAGCTTCATACATTTACCCCGAAATCTCCTGTTCCCATCACTCTTCTGCCACCGCTACCACTTCACCCTCCTCTCCTTCCAGCCACCATCTCTTGTGCTCCTTCCGTCCTACTACGTCCCTCGACACCCTCAACCTGCGCCTTGGATATCACCCCCTCTCACCTCCTTGGCTCCCACTGCCTGCTCCCAGCTTGCACACCTCTTCAATCTGTCCCTCTCCACTGGCATCTTCTCCTCATCGTTTAAACATGATCTTGTCTCACCCATTGTTAAAAAACCCTTAAAAATCTTGACCCCCACCTCGCTCTCTAACTACTACTCCATTGTCTCCGCACCTAAACCTGTTAATTGCACCCAACAGATTTCAGCCTGCACTGAATATGCCCCTTGCACCCAGTAGCTGTGTTGAGAGTTGCAGTGTCATTTGTTTACTTAATTGTACTGTTATACCATGTACTGTCTTGTTGTTTGCCCTCTGTACAGCGTTGCGGATCTCATGTGTCGCCCTAATAATAAAGGTTAATAATAACAATAATTTGCAGTTGGCACCTGAGTTAGTAGAGCCATGAGACCGTTGGTCAAGACCAAGGAGGACGTTGTGAACTGGTTAGAGACAGCAAGTCCATATCTATCACCAGGTCTCAGGATGTCAGAAAAAGATAGGTCTTCATGTGCCAGTGCTGAAGGTGATGAGGTACTGAATTAGAGGAATTGAGCCAAGTTTCAATGATAGCCAAGAATTTAAGGGAAAATGATTTATTGCTGTGTTTACATGTTTACTGTTAACATCTTTTCTGTTTACAAGTTAAAGTTCAAGGAATGCGAAAATGTACGGCCAATGATGGCACTGGAGCACACTGCCGCCTCCCCACCTTTGGCCATCATCTTCCTAAACTCCTCAAGCTCAGTTTAGCCTTTCAAGGGACATAGAGTGAATTAATTGGAAGCTGTTTTTCTGTTAAGAACTTTTATCATAATGATGCTCATTCAATAAGAGGTCACTTGGTTCAATTAAAGTCCTCCTGAGAGTCTGGAAAAGCAACAAACACAGATTAGGTACATAATTACCCAGGTAATTTCTGTGTAGCCAGTAATGATGATTAAGAGAGTGGAGAAATCTGTTCAAAAACATGTGAGGGCAAACTGCACATCTTACATTAACCCTTCATTAGAGGACTACAAGACACATACACTGCAAGTACAATAGAATTTAAGATGCCCAAGTATAAAGACATGTTTTTGGTGTCCAATCAATAGACACATATCAATGCAGTATATAAGATGCAATTCGCACCCCAACAAAATAAAAAAAAGTTTGTGATAATATTGTACTTGTACAAGTCAAATCTGTATATGGGCATGCCATGGTACCATCACAAAAATAGAAGACTGCCTTTATTTAAGACCTGGTAGTAGGAAAAAAACATTTTATTCATACAATGCACCTTATTTATGAAGCCCACTGCCTGCGCTCTGCAAAACCACATGGTTTTGTACCGGTGCTCATTGATGATCCGCTCAGCAGACTTCATGGTACACTCTTACTCTTATCTCTCAGGTGCCGCCTCTGAAAATTAGATGATGTGCTTAGCTTAATGAGTAGGCATAAAAATCTTAAGACGGCACTGCACAAATGTGTAAATATTACACCTTTCTCTAAACTTGGTAAATGACCTGAGCTGTCTAAGAAACAAAATCTCTGAAGCCCTCCTTGTGATTAAACGCATAAGGCCATGGCCTGGCGCACTACCACTGAGACGGGGAAGTTACTGCGCCATTTTGTTCGAATTTTTACTGTGCAGAATGAAGAAGTATTTTTAATGCACTATGAAGCGCCCCCTTCTGATTTATTTTTCCTAGAGCTTTAACAGCCTGTGAGGATTCCGGTAACACAAGAGGAAGCAGCAGGCTAACCAAGAGTCTTACTGCAAGGAGCACCTGGAAACCCAATGCTGGACTAAACTTATATATAAAAATCATTGGTCTGTTTATCTGTACGGTTATGCATTCAGTCATTCCTGCACCGATTGGGATGAAACCAACGTGAGGTGGTACAGTAGGATCCTGGCCAGGTTTGGGGGGGGGAGGGTTAACGTGTCAGTCGGATCTCTCATTGGTGTACGCTGGACAGAACATTGACCTGAGGAGCCTGTGCTGGGCATTCCACTGGATGGATTGGGATGACATTTAAAACAAAAACAAAACAACACTGGGCAGCCACCTCATGGGTGTGCTGGAATAGCTGCTAAGCTGCTAATTATTTTTAAAAGGTTGACAGTTACATCCAACTCATTGATAACTTAATAAATTAAAGATTTAAACCCGGCAACACTGAGTATTTGAGCTACTTAAAATTAATCTTGATATGTTATGCAGCCTTCAGATGTATTCTGGTGTTTTGCTTTGAAAGTATAGGCATTTGCAGTCATTGTTTATTGGAAGCTACTGAGGAAACGCACTAAATAATATATATATATATATATATATATATATATATATATATATATATATATATGTTGCAACAGAAAAAACAAGTAGGGCGCCCCAATGTGTATTATCACAAATATGGTGTTGGGAAAATGTAATTTCTGCGTACCGTAAGAATGTATTCAAGAAGTATAGATCATATGGAGGTTTCCTCTTCAGAGGTAGTCCCTCTCAATCTCCATCAGACATAACGACAATGTAGAAAAACAGAACAAAAAATAACATAGTGCAGTATTGTTATGTATAAAAACTGCACCAGAACCCAGAGATAGTCCTTCACCAGGAGACAAAGTGTTAAAATAGGTAGCAAACCCAAAGGTGAAAAATGTAGCACACATGTGCAACATGCAACCCTAGGTAAATAAAAACTGCGTACCAGATAGTCAAAAGACCATGAATTTTCTTGGACCATGTAAAAGATCAAGCCATTCCTCTGTCACAACCTCATCCTATTGCTCCTCCATATGGACCAACTGCTACAAGACAATCTTTAAATTCTTCTTTGATGTTCCATTCCATTTGGTATAGATCAAATTTACGGTAGTAAACGTCACCCATAGGATACCAATAGATTGAAGGAGCAATAGGATGAGGTTGTGACAGAGCCGCGAGCTGAAATCCAGCTAGATTTTACCGTATTAACTATAATAGTTTTAACGCCGCGGAACTTTGGGACAATTGAATATGCCCCAAAAAATGGGTGGAACAAATGTAAAAGATGTATATTCTGAAGGTTAAATATCGGAATCCTTTTAGATCTATAACGGCACTTCCATATACTTGTACCATGAGCCGACAAGGGGACAATCCCAGATTTACCTTATCTGAAAAACGGTAGGGAGAAATGGGTACCTCAATTGAATAATATGATATGATTTATTCATGCTGACACGGAGACTGGAAACTTTTTTCACCAATATCCATTAGGACCTATGACGGAGGGGTGCGCATGCGCAACAGTCCGGAATCAGCCGTGAGTGAAGGAGCGTGGAGGAGAGTACAGAGCCGGCCTCTCCAGCGAAGTTACACCAGTAGAGAATTGGAACCACCTTTGGACCGCTGACCTCCCGGACATATTATTCAATTGTGGTACCCATTTCTCCTTACCGTTTTTTGGAAAAGGTAAATCAGGTATTGTCCCCTTGGAATGCATGTGCGTTCCACCGGCAAGAAGTTCGGCACTTGGAATTGCAAGTTTGCGTTCCAAATGCCAAACTTCCTGCCAGTGGAACGCACATGCGTTCCAATGCTTTCGATGCCATGAACAAGTCGTTTCTTGTGGGGGAAGCTGGTTGAAGGGTCAAGTAGGGCGCAGTGATTGAGCCAGGGCACAGAGGCAGGTAGCGGGCGGCTGCTGCGACCCCTTGGGCTTGCGCCCTGGGCGACAGCATTGCCCGCACCTGCCTAGTTAACGCTTTGGTCTCATGGAAAAAAGAGGGTGTATAAAAAGTATGTCAGCAAGATCTCTTGTGACAATTCTCTTTGTGTGGGTCATTTTCCACCAATGTTTGTAGTAGGTGGTCTCCCCAATTGCCCCACCTCACGGTATCTGTAGGATAGCTCAGTTTCGCATATATGCCTGGGCTCAGTAGGTTGAAGGGTAAAAAGGGGCACTTCGACATGCTCGCTTGAAAACCAGTTTAGTTGTTAGTGATACAGGTATAAGGTGCAATTCACATCATAGTTATTGTAATAATGGGCACCAGACCACCTTAATAAAGTTCACTCATTCATTGAACTCCTCCTATTGAACAAGAGCTGACATGCCAAGAGTTGGGGATAGTTTCACTCACTCTCGACCTTTGCATTGGCCTCCTCAAGAGCTCTCCTGATCTCCCAACATCAGGTCAGTCTCCACACCACCAAATTGTCTCCTCTACCCCTCACTAGACATGTGGTATCACACAGGTTACAGGTGCCCTGACTCTTTAATTACACTCAACTCTCTGGGCTTCAAACAAAGCAGGTTGTATCGACAGTTTCGGGTTTATTTCTCTTTTGGTCCTAGCATGCCTGCAAATGTGCTCAATGTGTCTTCAACTTCGTATGCCTTTTGCTAGTCTTCTACTTGTATTCCTGATCAGCGAATCTATTCACTGCAATTCTCTTGGTGTCAGTGAGTTGGGTCATTATAACTTTTGGCCGACAACTAGGTAAGGTAAATTAGCTTAAATTAGCTTAGACCTGAACTCAATTTGGACACTAGTCTGACCACCACCATATGTTAACACTCCATTTGTCATGTCCTTTTCACCTCCTTGTAAACTCTCATCTCAACCCATGAGGCACAGTCCACTAAACAGTTCTCAATCTAAAAGACATTGAGCCTGAATCATTAAGGAGAGTAAAGCATAAAAAAGGAGTAACTCTGCACCTGGGCAAAACCATGTTGCATTGGAGGGGGAGGTAAATTTAAAATGTGGGTGTCACGAATACACTCCCAGCTGCCGTGACTTTGGGGTGTTCGCTGTATGAGGTCACACACGATTTCAGCCCGCAGTCTCTCTCTAGATATCACCCAGACACTTCAGGTTTGCCACCACCTATTGAATATGGGTAATAGAACCCTAATATACTGTCCCACACTGGCACACAGGCTTCTAGCTATCCACAGACTACCAAGAGCCACACCAGCAAGCACAGGGTTAACTCTTCACACCTCCAAACTGTTACACAAATGTAAATGCAAGCACGCACATCTTGTTAATCCAGTGTATCAACAAATGACACACTGGCATTCCAAGGGTGAATAACAATTAATAGATTGACATAACAAGAAAAGCAGTTTAAAATAAAAGGGGTTACATTCAGATTCGCACTTACATGAATTGCATTCTGGCCAAGGGAAATTTGGCTTGGAAGATGGACAGCTTATCAATGTGAATTGATTTCCCAAAAAGTCTGACAATTTTTTGTGTCTCGTCTCAGCATTTTAAAGATCTGTCCCTGCCCCCAGGGGTTGTGGCCTGCGACACTTTTTCCAATCACCATTTGCATGTTGCCTGATTTACTAACCAATTCTACTATGTGATCTAACTTTCCTGTAAAGTGTCACATCTATCCAATTTTATAATTAATAAATCCCCTATGATTCTGTCCATCTTTTGATACCAAACATGATGACATTTTGACAATGTGACATACCTTTTCCAAAGATATGTGAATTTAGCTGTTCCCGGATAACCCCCTCCCCCATACCTGTCATTCACAACCCTGGTGTGATTTCTGCTCCTCAGTGTGGAGTGGCACCCAGATTCCCCAAAATATGAACTATGAAACATTTTCCTTTGAAGGTCATATTTCTATATACCTGTATAGGCTTTCACATGCTGCCTACAAAAATCTCCATCTGTGATCAGCCCCACCAAGTCTATTCAAGTGTCCAAGACTAACAACAGGAGATCTTTGAAGCTGCTACAGGTGACATGGTTATCTTCTAACACTGGGATGTGCAAAGCCAGCAAATACATTTACATCAGACTCTCTGTCTTCACACTTTACACTTTAACAATCAATGGATTCATTTGATATAACCTATTTAGACTGCAGTTATGATTTATCCCTTATAAATAACTGCAAGCTCTCTATGTTCACGACAGTGGGTACAGAGTTATAGTGGGATAGGGCATGTCTTAGATCAACTTTATATCTCAGTGTAAAAATAAAGCTATCAAGTATTTGTGTGCTACTTGAAAAAACAACCAGTATGTATCTTATGTGCAAAATAATAAACTAATTTGAACCCCTTGCACTGTAACAAGGTTTGTCCAGGATCAAATTTACTCCTTTTTTGCCTTGCTCTCCTTAATGACTTGGGCCCATTACATTTAAGAGCAGGTTTCTTTACTTGCATATATCCTTTTTATGCTACTTATAATGATTATTAGCACGTAGTGTTAAGAGAGAACAAGTAGAACATATTCTGCCTATGTTAGCCGGAAATTGACAATATTTAGTTTAAGGATATTGTCTAGGAGGGCATAACTATTTTTTAATCTATAGATAAAATGTATCATTTGAAATAAATTGAGCAATTTGTTTTAAACCTATACTCATGAAAGATAAAGTAAGAACCATTACTCTATTTCTAAATTCAAAGAATGTAGATTCTGAAGATTGAGGAAGTAATTTGAAAATGAATTTTATGCAATATAAGTAATACAAATAAAGCTACTCTAAATTGGGATGACATTTTTTTATCTAGATATTTTTTCGCCTAACCAACAGAAACTAATTCTATTCTTCCAACTTTGAACATGGTTTTTCTTGTGTTAACAGTATTCTGTCCACAGTTAGGTCATTTCATAGTACCTTAGTGTTAATGAGAGGCAAAGAAAAATATGGATCATTGATACTTGTCTGCAATTTAGTTTCACATCGCCAGCATCTTCATATTCCAATTCAGGGTTAGATTTTTATCTTCTTCTTGAGATACTTTCCCATTTTCTAGTAAAATACTGCTTGTGTCACCCTATTTCAATTATAATATAACTCATGAAAATCAGATCTTTCTTTATTCTACGTGTTAAATATAAAATCTTAATCAGTTACGTAACTAGAGTTTGATGGCCCCAAAATAAAACTTAGTAAGAGCCCCCATGTACCACCCAAGTGTGAAAAAAACAGATTACCAGTGGAGGTGGCCCCCAG
Source organism: Mixophyes fleayi (assembly GCF_038048845.1). Taxonomy (NCBI): domain Eukaryota; kingdom Metazoa; phylum Chordata; class Amphibia; order Anura; family Limnodynastidae; genus Mixophyes; species Mixophyes fleayi. Next base: position 26,468,920 of record NC_134412.1, read on the forward strand.
GTGCAATCCCCGTAGCACCACCTGCTACTATGGTAAGTACACCTTTTATTTTGGTATTATTTGTGTGTTTTCCATGTTCCTGACGCCTATATGTGTTTCGGGACTTCATTTTTTCTAGCTAAAATCATGGCTCACATAACGTTTTTGGTAGATTTTTAAGTCTCATTTTCTGTCGTCACACATGTAAATCAATATGCTATACTCTTTATAGCAGAAATAATCCCTGGCACCCAAGCCCCCTACCCTCCCACTGCACACTCACACACACAAACACACACCTGCACGCACACACACTTAATCTACGACAACTTTATGTGTGAGTGTCCCTTCCACCAATTTCCTGACATTGGGGACTACTGCTGATGTGCTGGGATCCAAAGTATTGACCCAAATGTAAACCGGATCTAAATTACATGTTGGAAGCCTTCCCACTATGTAGATGGCTCTGAACTCCCTTCCTCTTTTCCCACTATATTAGGAAAAAAGGATGGAGGTCCCATTATAGGTATCCTTATGGATATACTAATATTGGAGGGAGAAGGATGTGGTATAACCCATCCCCCTTACTCAAGAAAAAAGGTGGAAGTTCCCTTAAAGCTAATAAAGATATAAGATTGTATAGGAATATGAAAACAGCAACACTTCTATTATAGAAAGGATGAAGAGACTTTGTTGTGAACACATTTGTTAAACTTCTAATGGCAGTTTGGTACAAGTCTCCTGACAATATTCTATGTATTATGGTTGTGTCCCCTCCCAGTTTTGTTTGGTTCACTGATAAAGATGAGTGTTTTGTTATTGTCACGTTCTCACAACTAATTTAAATTTGTCATTAGGACAAAAAAAACAAGTCATGTTATCTTACGTCCCACCCATACTTTGCCTAGGTTTGTAAGCTTTAGATAATATGTCCACTTAAACAATGGAACAAAAAATAGGTGGGAACTGCGAGTATAAGATGTCTCAGGTGGTGGAGTATAATTATTTAATTAATCTATTTTTCCCAATTATATAATCTCTGAGCACTGCTAGTTGTCTCACTGTCTCTTGAATTTTTACATTTGTCATATGTTATGGAGTATGGTTGATTTTTGCTATTCATTTTATTAGAAAAAAAAATGTTTGTCATATTATTATTATTATTGTGTTACACAATGTTTTGTTATGAACGCACTACCTCTAGTTATGATTTTTGTATGCTGTATAGCCTTCAACTGTTGTAATGCAGCTTGATAAATTGGGTTGGGTACTTAATATAATATAAACTTACAGTGCAATGGATTTGGTATGGAGACTGGAAGCACGGCATACCACATGATATACAGAGGGTAAGCAAATGGTCGAGGGCAGGAAGCGAGCATGAACAACTGTAGAAAAGTCAAAAGGTTGATTCAGGCAGCAAGCATGGATGGTCCAGAAACGAGCCAAAGGCCAAGGTTCATATGGTTTTAGTGTAGCTGAAGTGCCTATTGGCCCCCAAATCCATGTACCAGCAGCTCTTCTTGTGGCTGTCTGCAAAATTCAATGCCGACTTGTTTGGTTTGTCACACTTCTTCTGCGCACCACTCAAATCCTTCAGCCTACATTCAGAGGCCTTGTGCCCCATCTTGTGACATACGAAGCACTTGTTCTTGACTTTTTTATTTCTGTACCTTTAGTGAGCAATGCAAAACCCTCAGCATTTGTATCAACGGGAAAGCGTTCTTGGAACTGCAGCAGCTTTGCCCTGACGATTTCTGTCGTCAGCTTGGTATCATTGGACTCCAAAGCTACCACCAGGCAGTTAAACTTTTGCATCAAATTTTGCAGCATTGTCAACATAACTTCCTCCTTGTGCACCTGTGATCCCACAGATGCCAATTTCTGGGCTACTGACAGCATTTGGGGTAGCACGTGGCTCAGTGGTTAGCACCTCTGCCTCACAGCGCTGGGGTCATGAGTTCAATTCCCAAAAATGGCCTTATCTGTCTGGAGTTTGTATGTTCTCCCCGTGTTTGCATGGGTTTCCTCCAGGTGCTCCAGTTTCCTCCCACACTCCAAAAACATACTAGTAGGTTAATTGGCTACTATCAAACTGACTTGTTAGGGAATTTAGACTGTAAGCTCTAATGGGGCAGGGACTGATGTGAGTGAGTTCTCTGTACAGCGCTGCGGAATTAGTGTCGCTATATAAATAAATGGTGATGGTGATGATGATGATTTTGTCAATGTACATGTTCATGTTATTGCAGGCACTTACCTTTGTCCCGTACAGTGTATTCTCCTCATCAGACCTTTGTCCTCATAAGCCTTTTGCAGGGCTGTCCACATGTCTTGTGCTGACACTTTCCTGTTGATGATGGAATACACGTACTGTTCCACAGCCAAGCCTATGATCCCCATGGCTCTGTTCACTTCATCAGCGTTTGGACCTGCTCTTGGATCAGTTGTGACCTACCACAAATGTTTCCCGCTTGAGCTGCATTTCCATGACAAATTTCTATGTTGTGTAATTATCTAAGCCTTTAAATTTTGCAAAGCTCATATTGGCCATGTACTGTGCATTTTCCCCTTGTATTAAATAAAGGACTTTTCGGAAGAATCAGCTTCATTTTATCGCTGTGTAACTCTGCTACCGTCCGTTTGTTTAGCGCTTTTGTCCAATGCGCAGTGCTGTGCCCATAACCTATTGGCATAAACTTTTGGTGTATGTAAGGTGTCAGCAGTGTTGGATAGGAATGTTAGTCCACACGGCGTTAAACTTAACCAGTTGTTGGTTGATTTGAGAACAGAAACAACAGCAGTGATGCAGGTACACACAGGGTTAATGGCTGCAGAAGTTGTAACAGTTATAGAATCCAGTTAGGGTCATAGAGTCACAGCTGATATCATTAGTCACCTCCCCCTGCACCAATTGACACTAGAGGACCAACAGAGAGAGTGTGAGAGAGGAGACAGCATAAGGAGTGCACTTCTCTCCAACAAATATCAATATAGAATCCAATCTTTGTATTTTGTGGATCTCAGATATTCATGCAAAGAAAATTATTGTGTTTATAACTCAGTCCATCAAAGCCATAAATATACCAATTTTGAAACCAGATCCTCTACCTACAGACTAATCTCAGTCGTTGAATACTTAGAATCCCATTCCAACAAAATGAAAAGCGTCAATTAGAAAAAATGTGCAGTTCTTTTGTTTATCTCCCAGTGGTGTCCTTTTAATGATAAGTCCTTCTGTCTGGTGCCAACCATTATATATGTGTGGAGGTATCCGATAAATGTCCAGCAGCTTGGACTTATGTTATCACAATCATTCAAGTATCCACCACTCCTTATTTGATTGGGCTCCTTTCAATAGTTGCAACTTCTAAACTTCCTAATGAGTTTCATCACCCAACAGCGATTTCTCAGGCGATTATAAAAGAGAGCTAGATCCAAAGATATATATAGTAAGACCGAACTGGTCAGTGGCTATTTAAACTGCATTTGCCTAAGGCGATTATCCTGCAACTGTGGATCTAATATGCCCTACAATGAAGGGGCTTATTGCCTCTCTGTCTAATTCAAATCACCTGCATATAGGTCCGAGATCTGTGTATTTTAACTGAGCATTAATTGTATACAAACCCCCAGAACATCGGAGCACCATGTTCTTAATACACCTTATATTTGAGACCTTTGAAAGCCAATTAACTTCATTTTACCAATATGCTAAACAAATATATGCAATAACTATTAATTACCATAATAAAATGTTAGCACAAAAATCTCATTACATTCGTTAGAATATAGTTTTATTCATCTCTTCTGACATCAAACCCACTAGGTCATAACTACTTCTGATAGGAAAGAGTAGTAACATTCCTGTCTGAACGACTTCCAGGAATATGTCGTACACAATTATCTTTCTTCACTAATGGACCTAAAATAATTATGTCTAATGAATATGTTCTTTCAAAAAGAGGAAGCCACAGACACACCAATTTAATTCAACCCTAGTCAACTGAACTAAGAGAAAATCTCATTTAATTCTAACATTTCGTTAAGACCTCTAGGACTGAGGGTTCTCAGTTTGTGAATCCAAAAAAAAACCCTGTCGGCATATATTCTTATATCTGCCAATCATCGCTCACATGCTCTAATCCAATGACACATAAACTACCCAAATCTCCTCCATGGTAGTTCAAAAAAATGTCATGGGACACTATGATACATCGCTTTTTCCAAAATGTTGCGTCTGTCTTCCATGAACCTCAGTTTCAAAGATCTAGTGGTTCACCTTTAATATAAACGATGACAGCCCCATTTCAATATGTAGATTACAAATCTTGTATTGCAATTAATAAAACCTCTAATTTTATATTCAGTGCTTTTGCGTATGAATTTAACTCTATTGAACATATATCCACATGTGGTACATCTATTAAATACACATTAAAAACTACCTTAATTTTTTGGGATATTCAATTCTTGTTCTCACATGTGATATGATTTTAATTGACTTGGGGCTAAAATATTTTTCAAACTCATTCCCTTTTTGAAAATAATTTTTGGTATGGGGGACAAGATAGTCCTAAGTTAGGATCCTGTTTGAGAATTGGGCAATCCTTTTTAATAGTTTTATTAATATCACTATGCAATGACTACAATACAAGCTTTGACATTGGTTAGAACCCAACTCATTCTATTGATCTCCAACGTATCAGAGCTCAGTAAGTAAAGTAGGCTGTAATCAATGACAGCAATTGCTCTGTAGCAGCTGTGTCTGAGAGGATCGAGCGGCAGGAGAAGGGGGGACAATACACTGTGGGTCATGGGGCTGTGCTGGAATATGAAATTATATGAAGTATATGAGATGGTTGAGCATGTGCTTGACATTGAGTTTTACATGATAGTTAATACATTTAATTTTTACTTTAAAGTGCATATTTTTCAATTACAATTTATTTTAGCATTATGTCATAGTAAGTATATCTCGTTTTTCACCATACTAAGCATTTTGTGTTTTTATTTTCTTGATGTATCATGATCATCATCAACATTTATTTATATAGCGCCAGCAAATTCCGTAGCGCTTTACAATTGGGAACAAACATTAATAAAACAATACTGGGTAATACATACAGACAGAGAGGTAAGAGAACCCTGCTCGCAAGCTTACAATCTATGGGACAATGGGAGTTTGAAACACAAGGGCACGTGCTACATCATATTGCACTTTGGACCAGCTAGAATGCAAAGATAAAAAGTATTGAGTGGGCTGTGTGATCAGTCACACAGCAATGTTGGTCAGAGGGTTGTTGTCTTGTGTTAGCTGTGTAGAGGGTGATAATAGGGTAACCTTGGGAGATTAAGATGCTGGTTGAGGAATATTATAAGCTTGCCTGAAGAGGTGGGTTTTCAGAGAATGCTGGAAGGTTTGAAGACTAGAGGAAAGTCTTACCGTGCGAGGGAGGGAATTCCACAAAGTGAGTGCAGCCCGAAAAAAGTCCTGTAACCGGGAATGGGAGGAAGTGATGAGAGCGGAAGAGAGACGTAGATCTTGTGCAGAACGGAGGTGTCAAGTTGGGAGATATTTTGAGACAAGTGAGGAGATGTTTGTTGGTACAATTTTGCTGATGACTTTGTATGTTAGTAGAAGAATTTTATATTGGATTCATTGAAAAACTGGCAACCAATGTAGAGATTGACAGAGTGGCTCAGCAGAGGAAGAACGGTTTGCAAGGAAAATCAATCTAGCCGCTGCGTGCAAAATAGATTGTAGGGGTTCAAGTCTGATTTTGTGAACCATCCTACCTGTGTCACATTAATTTTATAATTTTCACATTGCATGCATCAAATGGAACAGTGTATGCAGTCATTCTTATTCAAATATCACCACATGAAATAAAAATTATTAAGAGAGATCCACTAAAAACATTTTTAGGCATTGAATGTGCATCACTTAGATTATAATTTTAATAATAAGTGTTCATAAATTCTGTGAAAGGATGTTTGTAGGGGATACCTATGTAAAGAGTAAGGTGATTTTATTAATGACTATGATTAAAGGCAGGTGCTGCCTGAAATGCATAAGGTATCGTAACTCTCACATAGTGGCATAACTAGAAATATGCAAGCTCCATTGCAAGACTTTGAAGGTGCACCTTCAAAATTTTCCCCTCTTAGCAGAACTTAGCAGGTTAGAGCCACAGAATGACATCTTGTACACATGCCATTATGAAAGTTCAATTTCCTTGCTGTTTCGAGGGTCACACAGCAGGGAACTCATTAGGCTCCCATATGTGCGATACTGTGGGCAGAAAAAAAAAATGTATTTCTTGGTTTTAAAATCCAAGTGTTTCAATCTAAAGGCAATTGTGTAAGGAGCAGAACTGACATCTGTACTAGTAAGCAGACACAAAATAGGGTACTTGTTGAATCTGAACAGCACATACTCCCCCAAAAATATATTTATTGCTTTTAATATGCGTATTATTTAAAATAAGTATTTAAATGTGAAGACAGATGTGTCAGGGGCAGTATCACCGACATCTGTCAACAAGAAAACAGGGTGCCCTTTGACTTTTTTTTTTGTTAGGCACCAATTCTATAAATTGTAATAATTTTGTGGTGTCTGCAGAATTGCAAGTTAACAGTCCCTCCTTTCCCTATCTCATTGGGCATTTACCTAGTGTGGTGGCAGCTACAAGTAGCTCCAACTTCAAGTGGCTTTACTCCTCTTATCAGTCATGGATCAGTCCACAGAGCAGGAGCATCCCAGTACCAGTAACTGGTAGTAGTAGTACTTTTTCAACCACTACTAGTAAAAAATGGCTTGCAGGAAGAAATATAAAAAAGGGAGCTTCAAATTCAAATACTGTTTGTATAGCTCAAAGAAAACATCAGCTCTTGATGTAAGGACTAAGAGAAAAGTTACTGATGAATGTGGGGATTTGTCTAAAAAATTGAAAAGTACCTGATATTCCATACACCACCTGCAGTGACAAGAAAAGGCTCAGACCATGGCCACTTTATAGTAGTCATCCTGCTACTGCTGTTACACATACTAGAATGCCCATTGAAAAAGCGAACTCTCAACACGGTCATCGTCTGTAACTTCCCATGTACCTCCTTCTTGCTCTGACTGTAGGTCTCTCACTTCAAAAACAGACACATCAGTGCATTTAAAGAACGCTGAGGGTGTAAAACAAATTGGGTGTCGAGGAGAGTGAAAGGTTGTTCATGAGTGCTATACGTATACTGTACCCCACAACATCAGCTCCCCAGTCCAAACCAAAGTAGTTCAGTTGCTAGAAAATGCCATTGTACGAACGAGTCACTTTATGACCGTTACAGCCCACTGGGTAGGTGTATCACTTCAGCAGCAGTAGCAGCGCCTGTAACATCAACATCATCCTCCTCATCCTTTCAGTATAATAGTGCTAGCACACAATGCCAGGTCATTCACAGGCAAGTTACTGTCTGTATAGGTGGCCTCACTAAAAAACATACCGGTGTGATGATGATACTGACATCAGTGATGAAGATGATGAAGAAGGTGATGACATTGTCAACACCGAGGAAGATTACCAATTTTATCCTAAAGCCCATTAGTAAATTGGTAAAATCCTTATCCATTCAATAGTTCAATGAACAACAACCAAAATGTTTTAATTTGTGGGGGCCCAAACAAATCAACTACTTTAGACACAAAAATGTCCTTCACCGCCGCTAAAGTGTTTGGTTTGTTAAAATATGTGTGGCCTTTCTAATATACAACATAAGGGTGGGAGTGCCCAAGGACAATTCCATCTTGCACTGTTTTACATTATGGGTATTGCCCACCTTGGTCTAGAGTCTTCTCTAAAATGTCTATTGGTGCCGTTGCTATTTATCTAATGAGCTTTTATTACTGCTTCTCATCAATGTATCACACATGCTGTGTAACTTGAAAATATTGTATCCGTGGTCTTCCTCTCATCATAATATTGCATCTGTGGTCATTCTCCCATCATTTCTCTTCTGTTTGCAGACCAACTAGGTTTATTGCCTAGTTTAAAATGTATATTGAATCCACTGATATGTGTTTAATGAGCTTTCATTACTGCCTCTCTACAATGTGTCACACATGCTGTCTACTATTGAAAATATTGTATCCGTGGTCTTTCTGCCACCATTTCACTTCTGCATGACGGCACCTTGGTCTATCTTCTTTTCTAAAACAAGCCAGTGCTCTGCCTGTATGTTTTAAAGGTGTCCTTTACTTTATTAAACTGACATCCTATCTGCCACTGCCATGCCACTATGTTTCATAGGGATCATATCTTATTTAAAACTGCCATGTGCTTGTGCCCCTGCTTTGTCATTATTTTTAGCCCGCCAGCTCTCTGCAGCAATTGGCCAATACTGGTGAAAATATTTAAGTTGTGCTGTAGTCATTATAAAATAGACTGTAAATGAATGTACTAATGTTGGAATAAAAACAGCTCAAAATTACATGATTTTACCTTTTTTCACAATTTTTAATGAAATCCAAATCCAAAACCAAACACGAAGATGATTTTAGAATCAAAAACCAAAACCAAACATGGGGGTCTGCGCACATCTCTACTGAAAAGTACTATCTTAAAAAAAAAGTTCAATGTGCATTAAAGACAAATATAGTTCTAAATAACATCTACCTAGCATTTAGAGTTCAGTGCTATTAGGTTCAAGGTTCCTGGTCATTTAAGGGGCTTCATCATAATGTTAAAATTATTCTAAAGTAGAGCACTTATTTCATTTCCAGTCATTTTCATCAAACCGCTCAAATATGTAGTAGCTCTACAATTAAGTAATTCCCATGTTTAAGAGCACTTGAGTATTAATGGGGCGCCATTAATTCTACCTACCCTAATTCGGACAAAATGATTGGAGAACATTATATCCCTTTACCCACTGAGAAAAAATAATGAGAGGAGAACATGCAATAAAAGAGCTTGCAAGAAATTTGGGCATAATGGAAAAAAGAAAACTCAATTGCATAAGAAAAGAAAAGACGTAAACAAATTTACTGTTATATATTTATTATGATAGTGGATGACAGGTTAAAACATTTTATACATGAAATGCTTCAATGCAAATATTGATGTGGTATAATAAAAGTAAGCCCTGAGGATTTTACCAGTATAAATATCTGGATTATTTTATAGTTTCCATTTTTATTTAACAGTAAATCAAAATACCCATATGATATGAACTATGTTTAATCTATAAAACCCTATTCTTTTGGGTGCCAAGAGCTGTAATGTTCACAATAATCAAGGATTACTAATGTCCATATTCTAGTTATACTACAAGCCTAAACTGTGGAAAAATAATCAGTCCAAGAGAGAGATGCAAATGAAGCCAGCCAGCACATAATTATGTTAAACACTCAAAGACAGAACTTTATTAAATGGAGCTTAATGTCACAAAAAAAGTCACAACATTTAAGTCACATAAAGATAGAATAATAAAATGACATACTGTAAAATAATTATGCAAATAAATGTCTTAAAAAAGGAGAAACAGAAGAAAACACATATCATTTTTTGATCTCTGGTGCTGGGGCAGGCAGAAAAATATGGAAGAAATCCTCAATAAAACATAAACTGCTGGGAACTGAACAATTTTTGAAAGTTAATGATCTTTTAAATTTGCTTCTTCTGCCCCAGCCCTTCTCCCTTGTGAGGTCACCAGAAGAGGCTATAAGTATATGCTAATGCAGATTTACAACAGCCTTTTATGACTTCAACTACACACACAATTTAGTAGTGAATTCTTAAAATGAAATATGACAATATTAGTTACATAATTTGGGACAATACTTCATTAGTATGTCTTCTCTATTTAAGTTAAACATATGTCATGGGCCTAGCTTCACTGATTATACATACAGACATCTAGGGCTAAATTTATTAAGCTCTAATTTTAGCAAATTTACGATATTGGGCAATGTGTTTAAAGGCAAGTTTTGCCTTTAAACAGCAATGTTTTAAGTTTTGCTGACAAAGTCGTTGAATATCGGTGATTTGCTAAAATCAAAACTTAATACATTTACCAACTAGACTAGTGTCTATTTATTGATGTACTGTCTTTCCCATATGAAACATACGGACTTCAGTGACCACAATATGACTTAATATTTGTAACGGCTCCCACTGACACCGGATAACTTCTTAGAACCAGACAGTAATGAGGTCTTCAACTACAGTAAGCCATCTTTCCTGTAGCGAGCAATATTCTCACAGGTACTTGAATATCCCCAGGATTTGAGTTCAAAGTAATAAGAATTTATCGCGGATGCCAGTTAGCGAAGATATATGGTGCTCCTAGTAGCTGGCGAACGGAGGAGGAACACGAAGTGGTAGACAAGAGTTGACCGGAGAGGATACAATGGTCGAGGCAGGCAGTGAACAAGGATAACCAAGACAAGGTCGGGACAAGCAGCGAGCAAGAGAGGTCTAATGAACAAAGAGTTGAGATGTGCAGCAGAGGATAACCAGGGGCATGCAAGGTCAGGCAACAGGTAATCAGCATGAAATACAGAAACACAGCATGCTCACGAATGCAGGAACAAACGCTATAACCCACAGGGAGTGTAAGCCCTCCTTGTTATTTAAAGTATAGAGAGACAATCAGAACGCTCCCTAAGAGTAAGCCCCCCAGCACACTGAGAGGACAATTGCAACAAGCCAGGACCGAAGGGGCAGAGTGAGTGGTGCTTGCAGGGAAACTGCATCCCAGGTGCTTGCTAACCAGCAGGAATGGAACCACAGAGTGAGCCATCATGAGTAGCTATGCAGTCTCATCTTACATGCTGTGGGGAGAGACGTTCAGTCTATCTAAGTGTAAAAAATCCTTTTTAAGACAAGACACTAGACAAAGCTGGGTGCCTGGATAGGGCAAATGGACAGAGTCAGATTATCTTGGTAGGTACAGTGTCTTTTGTTTCTACAGATTTCAATTGAATTGCATTATGATTATGTCTGGTGGTCAGGTCATGTTGTTTAGGTACAGTGGCCAATGTCAATATAGAGGGTAATGTCAGTTCATGTGAGGACGCGTAGTGTCCCATTTGTATAGAGTGTAATACGAATGTACTATTATCATGTTTACTAGTTCATGTTGAGGAAGTAGGGTCTTATGTTTCTAAGACAGATGTTGACTGCATAGAGAGCTCTTTGAGTATAATTTGTCCCGCAGCAATTGAGCGCAATAGTCAGTCTAGTCATGGTGTTCACCTTTTCAGCTCTCTATCCAATGAATTTGAATGTGTTGATCGGTTCTTAGTTGTCCCCAATTCGTTAGCAAGAATGTATAGCTGCAGGCCAATATGATTAGCAGATTAGCCTGTAAAAATACTCAGACGTGTAAGGTCAATACAGTACAAAATCGCCAGGGTCAAAAACAAGAAGGGGTTGAAGGCAGGTGCAAAGGTTCAATAGTCAGGAATATTATACCTATAATGGGTGCCTAATTAAACCAGGTCTGGGTAAAGAGCAGGTATTTAGGAATGTGAAAGCCAAAGAACACTTCATCCAGGTAGGCGAATTACAGCTGCAATAACATTGGCAAGGGCCCAAAGAGATTACAGGTGTCATATTCATATCAGTCCCTGCCCCATTGGATCAGAACATTTTACAGGCATTTCTAATCAGAGGGATTTATGCCACACATCAAACTAAAAATTATTTTTGATCCCATAATGAGTTTAGTGAGAGTCCCTGCTGGCATAAACTTACTATGGAGTAACAGTGTTTCTAAGTAAATGGGAGGTATGTCCCACCACTTGAAGTTTCCAATCCATCTCTGAGTGGAGGTAGGTCATGGAATCACAGAGGACCACGCATGTTTGTCTGCTGTGTTTAAATCCACAGTCTCCAACGGCAATGCCTTTCTCTAAATATATAAAACACAGTATTCTAACATTACTTTCAAAGCAAATAAATGAACACATGTTTGATGTTAGTGTCTCTTTAATGTATGCCTTTTAAATACAATGGGCCTAATTCATTAAGAAAAGTAAAGTAAAAAAAAGGAGTAACTTTGCACCTTAGCAAAACCATGTTGCATTGGAGAGAGAGGTAAATTTAAAATGTGGGGACAGTTTAAAGCATTTTGCATTGGGCAACACAGTGGCCTAGTGGTTAGCACTTCTGCCTCACAGCACTGGGGTCATGAGTTCGATTCCCGACCATGGCCTTATCTGTGTGGTGTTTGTATGTTCTCCCTGTGTTTGCGTGGGTTTCCTCCGGGTGCTCCGGTTTCCTCCCACACTCCAAAAACATACTGGTAGGTTAATTGGCTGCTATCAAAAATTGACCGTAGTCTCTGTCTGTCTCCCTCTGTGCCTGTGTGTGTTTCTATATTAGGGAATTTAGACTGTAAGCTCCAATGGGGCAGGGACTGATGTGAGTGAGTTCTCTGTACAGCGCTGCGGAATTATTGGCGTTATTTAAATAAATGTTGTTGATGATGATGAAGTATGTGTGTGCTAGATGAAAAAACAGCCCGTATTTAACTTAAGTGCCAAATAATAAACTAATTTGCACCACTTGCATTGTAACATGGTTTGTCCAGGCGAAACTTACTCCTTTTTTTGCCTTACTTTCCTTAATGATTCAGGCCCAATATATCCTGGAATATTCCCACACTGTGATACAGTTCCTATAAGACAAAAGGCTCTGTAACACCACTCCATTATTTCCTATTGTGTAATGTTCTCATATGCATTATTGTATCTGTTTATAATTACATGAGTTTAATTTAAAAAAAAGTATAAGTATTTGTATTACAAAGTATGGTTTTATCCTCTCCGGTCATTCTGTGGAAGACTAGGTGATCAGAAGTACTAACTAGACAGCCATTATTGAGGCACAATAGCTAGATAAGTGGAGAGAGCTGGCTAAAAATTACACCAGTAACAAACACATTATTGAAGATTATAAAATGAGGTCATGTCAAAATCACATGAGAACAGGAAATAATAAAAATGTAATGACTGATATTTAGGCTCGGTAGGCTCGGTACACACTGAAGAATTTTCCGACCGACGTGTTATCTACAACGACTTTACCTTAGACAGAAGGTCCCATCGCTCGGAAGATTAATGCGTACACACTGGTCATGTTTTAGACGATTAACAAAAGACTGACCGTCTGGACAGCGACTTTTCACAGTCATATTATCGTGAGCACAGATTAGAATTTTGTACACACTAAAACAATTTATGAGGCCGATATAACCATATCCCCAAGAAATTTAAATAAGGGGCAGAGCACCTTCAATAGTAATGCAATGCGCATTAGACACCCGTAGAGGCACCTAATTACCAAATGAGTGATGTGCGGACACCACACCACATGGGACTGGTTACAGGCATCAGAATTTAACATACACATGTCCCCAAAGGAGTCGCAGCTCGAGGAACTATGTAGGCTAGAACATGTGTATGCAATCAAGAGCAATTTTACAAATGTATTCTATATTCAGTAGCCATTAATAGCATACTAATAAATGTATATATATATATATATATATATATATATATATATATATAATTTTTTTTGTTTACTGTTTGATCATTAATGCCTTTAGTTTTAACTGGTGCCATTAATTATATCTATCTATTAAAGAAAAATCTGTGCATTCTTTTGAGAATGTATAACCCACATAGGCTTTGAACGTATTGTGCAGTGTTTTGTGTAGTAGAGCACAGCAGACCTATAACCCAATTCAACAGCGCACGTATCTTAAGATCCGTGCCTTGGTGAATTTGGTTCTGCGCAAGGCTCGAAATACGTATGTTTTAAACATACTTGGGCAGCACGGTGGCTTAGTGGATAGCACTTCTGCCTTACAGCACTGGGGTCATGAGTTCAATTCCTGTCTGTGACCTTATCTGTGTGGAGTTTGTATGTTCTCCCCATGTTTGCGTGTGTTTCCTCCAGGTGCTCCGGTTTCCTCCCACACTCCAAAAACATACTGGTAGGTTAATTGGCTGCTAACAAAATTGACCCTAGTCTGTGTGTGTGTGTTAGGGAATTTAGACTGTAAGCTCCAGTGGGGGTAGGGGCTGATGTGAGTGACTTCTCTGTACAGAACTGCGGAATTAGTGGCGCTATATAAATAAATGGTGATGATGATGATACTTTATGTTCATTTTTTTTTATTCCAATTTTACTTTCTGGACTTTTTGGTAACACATAATAAAACCACAAGCTGACATTTATAATACTGTCTTACACAGCCGTGTAGAAGGTAGCACTCAGCGCCACATCACTACTGTCCTCTGCACACAGACATTGTTGTGGCACAGACGAGTAGTGACTGAGACAAAGGGGCGGGACTGCGGGCCGTCAATCACGCTGTACCGCCCGCTGATAGGTGCCTGCGAATAACAGGAAGTAGCTGACTAACGTCAGCGTTTGATTGGGCGCGTCCATGTATTCGGGGCTGTGGGCACTTCCGGATCGCTGGTGTCGGGCTCTGCGGGAGGATAGATGTAATGGTGCGGGATGGGAGTCTGTGAGAAGCTGTGACCCCCCGGGGGGCAGGAGCTGGGAGTCTGAGCGAGAATAAGAAGTAAACAGGCGGACAGAAGCCCCCGGGGAACCGAGCAGTCCGGTAAGAGCCGCCCCCCCTCTGCTTGTCTCCAGGCGGTGTGAGCACAGAATACCCCCCCAACCCTTCTCTCTCCCCATACTCCCACACCCCTCCCCTGGCCATCAGCTGTTCCCTGGCAGTGCAGGGGAGTGACGTCACTGCTTGCTGGGGTCCTGTCAGTCTCTGGGTGACCTGGACCTGAGTCACAGTTACGTAATGTATGTGTCACCTTAATCAGAAATAAATCAAAGTTCACTGGTTTGGTTTAGAATATGGCTGGGATATATACTCTGACTCCATGACCTGACTAGTCAGCACTTTTGCCAGCTAATACTGGAGCTACATTGCAATGCACTCTCACTCTATACAGCTTCCCAGGCCCTTGTGTCTAAGTGCACTCTCTTCCCTCTTAGATTGTAAGCTCTTCTGAGCAGGGATCTCACTGCTGCTGCTATGTTTCCATTGTGATAATGCCCTCTATGTAGAGGTTTGCAGGGGGGATCATTTTCACCCTGCTTTACTGTAAAGTTTTTCAACAAGACCTAAGCCACAGATGTGTTTTTTGTGCAGTGGTAGTTGTTGTTCATCTGATGGAGTTGTAGTGCACAGCCAAAGGGTGCCAGAATGATTAAAAATATTTAGTAATTGTTTTAACTTCACATATCCTTAACACTTTCCACAACACTATAATGGGTGTTGGCTGGTGTAAATATGCAACCTAAAAGGAGGTGAGGAGAAAAAAAAAAAAAAATATATATATATATATATATATATATATATATATATAAATTTCTATTTTGTTTTGAATGGTCATTTGCAAATACAAGGAATAGAATTTTGGCAAAAACAAAGGAACATACATAATATAAAGAAAATATCGCAGTACGTCCTGGGAAAATATATAACCTGATGTTGTAGAGAGATCGAAAAAGGGAGACCCTGGAGAAATTAACAAATGACCAATTTCTTTTAGAGATCTACAATTGATAGTAGTAACAGAATCAGCAGAAATAGGGTTAAATGTAGAGGAGGAGTGCAGGGTCAGGGGTGGAAGGGTGACTACAAAGATGGGGAAGATGTGGATGATCTCAAAATTAGTAATACATAGTTAGCTGAGAGTAATGGCGATGTTGGAAGAGGCTCCATTCACTGCACATGGGACGTTATAGGAAGTTGGGACACAGAATAGGAGAGATATGGGGGGGGGGGGGGGTGGTGTATATGTCCTGTTAACCAGGGGTCCAGACTTGGTTGCAAACATGCCCCCTTCAATGAAAGTAATAGGTTATTTCCTCCATGGCTGCAACATGCCAGACCTACTGTTTTGAGTGCGGAGAGGGACGGAGGGGAGGTTTATTTTATTTATTTTGGTACATTCGGAGCTACAATGGTTTTGGCACTTGCCCATATGTGTGCGATCAGTTTTCTGGAAAATTTGCCAGTCTTTGAGGGGTGCTATCACAACAAAAATATCCAGGGATCCTATGTCACAATGCCTCAAATGGAGTATTTAAAAAGCCATAAACGGAGGTTTTAATCAGACAGGTCTACCATATATGTAGCCTAGTGCCCCTGTGACCACAACACTGCCAACAGGTGAAGAGGTAGGAAATATTTTATTAAGTCTTGTTCGAGTATGATACCGGCGACAATAAATTTTGAGGTCCCTTATTTTCATTGAGAGAGAACTTTTAGCTATCCCCCAGTCTCATATCTTTCCATGCTTTGTCTTCTGGATGAGGTCCAAGGTTCTTTTCCCATTAACTTCATTAGCTCTTGGAGAGGGAAGGGTCGTATTGAGAAAAATATTATAACGTTGGGAAATCATGTTCTTGTCTAAGGGCTGGTGCTTAGAAATGTTTCCAAAAGGGGTAAGGTGCCGGGGTACATGAGATGGGACAGAGAATGTAGAAAATGGTGAATTTGGAAAAACTTATAGGTTTGAGTACCTGGGATGGAGACTTCTGTTGAAACTCTGCCAGGGATAGCCATTGTCGGATAAAGTAACAGGCTGATTCTATGTTGAGCTGGGAGGTGGAGTCAGGGCCGGGTATAAGAGGCAATGATTTCAGAGAAATGGGTAGGTAGTAAAGTTTAATGTCGGGGAGACCCCGGCGGCCTCTGGGGATCGATCTTTAAAGGTCATTGGCCAAAATCCTTGGGGACCTTTGGTCCCAGATAATATTCCCTCCTTACTGGTCTTCCCAAAATCAGACTTGAACTGCTACAATCTATTTTGCACGCAGCGGCTAGATTGATTTTCCTTGCAAACCGTTCTTCCTCTGCTGAGCCACTCTGTCAGTCTCTACATTGGTTGCCAGTTTTTCAATGAATCCAATATAAAATTCTTCTACTAACATACAAAGTCATCAGCAAAATTGTACCAACATACATCTCCTCACTTGTCTCAAAATATCTCCCAACTTGACACCTCTGTTCTGCACAAGATCTGCGTCTCTCTTCCACTCTCATCACATCCTCCCATTCCCGGTTACAGGACTTTTTTGGGGGCTGCACCCACTTTGTGGAATTTCCTCCCTTGCACAGTAAGACTTTCCTCGTCTTTAATCCTTCAAGCGTTCTCTTAAAACCCACCTCTTCAGACAAGTTTGATATCTTAATCTCCCTAGGTTACCCTATTACCACCCTTTACACAGCTAACACACGACAACCCTCTGATTAACATAGTTGTGACTGATCACACAGCCCACTCAATACT
This sequence comes from Mixophyes fleayi, assembly GCF_038048845.1. Classification (NCBI taxonomy): domain Eukaryota; kingdom Metazoa; phylum Chordata; class Amphibia; order Anura; family Limnodynastidae; genus Mixophyes; species Mixophyes fleayi. Next base: position 26,486,231 of record NC_134412.1, read on the forward strand.
TTTACCTTTGCATTCTAGCTGGTCCATTGTGCAATATGATGTAGCACATGCCCTTGTGTTTCAAACTCCCATTGTCCCATAGATTGTAAGCTTGCGAGCAGGGTTCTCTTACCTCTCCGTCTGTATGTATTACCCAGTATTGTTTTATTAATGTCTGTAAAGCGCTACGGAATTTGCTGGCGCTATATAAATAAATGTTGATGATGATGCTGAGGGCCTTTTGGATATTTGCAAGGAGGGCGGAGGCAGGCACAGCTGGAGGTAGAATTTGGAAAAGGTAATGCCAGTTGGGTATAATAATTTTAACAGCTATGATCCTGTCCATCCAGGAGACAATAAGGAGAATTCAGGAGGCCAAGTTGGCTTGTATCCTGGAGAAGAGAGCTAGGAAGTTCTCGTGGAAGAGAAGATTACAATAGGAGGTGTGGAAGAACCCTAGGTGCTTATTCCACCTGGGCAGCCATTTGAAGCTAAAATAGTTTTTTGTGTCTCGGCTTCCCGAAGAGTTGTACACCACACACCCTTGACTATAACAATAGTTATAACTTCAATATCTTCAACACCCGCGAGTTCGGCGTCTTCAGCGCTTAAATTTTAAAGCGACGCTGCCTTGTAAAGGGAAACTTCCCTTTGACTGCCCTTACTGTAAAGAACCCCTTCCTTTGCTGGTTGTGAAATTTCCTCTCCTCTAACCTTAGGGGGTGACCACATGTCCTGTGTATGGTCCTTGGGTTAAAAAGTTCCCATGAAAGCTCTCTGTATTGACCCTTAATGTATTTGTACATAGTAATCATATCTCCCCTTAGACGCCTCTTTTCTAAAGTAAACATGCCTAAACTGGCTAACCTTTCCTCATAACTTAATGACTCCATACCCTTTATCAATTTTGTCGCCCTTCTCTGAACCCTTTCTAGTTCCAAATGATCTTTTTTATAGAGTGGTGCCCAGAACTGTACTGCATTTTCAAGATGAGGTCTCCTGTTTGTGACCCTTTGCTTGACTTCTGATTCTGCTTGAACTCCAGTGCCCTTTGACCTTTGCTTGTATTTGGACCATCCATGTTTGCAGCCAGCCCTGACCATTTGCCTGTCCTTTGGTATCCTGCTTGCTTGTTACCCATGACCTGCAGCCTGTATTTGACAACTGCTTCCAGTATTCCGGTTACCTTCTACTTGCACTGCGGCAATTTAGATAAGCTTCTACTACCCTTTGAGCGTAAGTCCTGGGGGCATCTGAGTACCTGCGAACAGTAACAGTTCTACGAGAAAGGCAGCTGCGAATGGTGAAGACCTCTGTTAGCCTGGTTCTAAATGCTCCTCTAATAACTACAGTCCTAACAATAATATGTTCTTTTTAGATATTTTTAATACATTTTATATGGGTTATAAGACTAATCTCAATTTTAGGATTGGTGTATGATCTGTTTATTTAGCAATGCTATTTGCATTATACTAATTGGATGTTTACAGTTCAGTTTTTTATTAGAGATCAACTTTAGTTGGTCTTTAGTTATTTATAAATAAAAACAGTTTAATCAAAATGCATTGATTCTGTTCATGGCATGTCTACATCATGATGGCTTATTTCAAAATGATGCAAGTATCTACATCTCAAATAGCTCTAGGTAGTTTAGAAGAATAATTACTCCTCCCTGCATGTATCCTTCAGGCTGCAGTTATCCCGAGGCTTCGGAACTACAGTATAAACAAATATGTAAAGGCTTGTAATCCTTCCTCCCCCTCATATTGCCTTATCTCGCTATCCCCTTCCTTTCTTTCTGAGGAGATCCGCTTCTCTCACTGTTTATCTGTTTATTATCTGTCCACAGCGGATTGTCACTGCGGCGTACTTGGTAAAAACCAAAAAACCAACAAAAGCATAGTGTTGTATGTGAAGAGATGCAAATGTAATGGCATAAGAAGTACTAGTAAATGTTTTTGTTTTAAGGCTAATTACTCATGTATTTAGTATACCTGATCTATGCCCACAGGACTGATTTCCTGTGTTTGGGTTTGGTTGGGATTGAGTGGTATCATAATCATCATTTATTTATATAGCACCACTAATTCCGCAGCACTGTACAGAGAACTCATTCACATCAGTCCCTGCCCCATTGGAGCTTACAGACTAAATTTCCTAATATAGACTCACACACAGACAGAGAAGGAGACAGGCAGAGACTAGGGTCAATTTTTGATAGCAGCCAATTAACCTACTAGTATGTTTTTGGAGTGTGGGAGGAAACCGGAGGACTCGGAGGAAACCCACACAGACACAGGGAGAACATACAAACTCCACACAGATAAGGCCATGGTCGGGAATTGAACTCATGACCCCAGTGCTATGAGACAGAAGTGCTAACCACTAGGCCACTGTGCTGCCCCTATCATTGATCATTATAAGAAGATACTTGACCATGTAAAGTCATGTGTTAAAAGGAACCAATGAGCGTAGATTGGTTTGTTTTTTCTTTTATTGCACTGAACACATATTTGCATGTAAATTAGACTTTGCTGTGCTTAGCCAATTACCCAATAAACCACCATCCCCATTTGTGACATGGTTTTGACTTGCACTACCTGAAGAACCGTTCATGTGCCCAGGTGATGGGCAGAGTAGGAATATGTTATATTTCGGTCCTCTTTTTTTACTAGGTATCTTATGTCAGTAAAGGCATACATTCTAGTAAATGTCTGTCCACTGCAGTCCTTTTAGGTGACGGGACATTTGCAAACGAAGGTCAAAGATGTTACACCTGCCTTCCACTAATGCACTTGTTCTTGTCAGCTGCACAGCCTGTGTAGTTTTGTAACGTTTTCCATCCGGTAATGGGGTCATTAAGCAGGTTACCTGATGGAAATACTTACAACACTTGATGGCTGTACATCAGTCTTCCTCAAAATAAGGGTCCTCTCATTTGTCTCAAAAAGAGACCACAATTCATTATCACCTGTCTGGCAGATAAAGGCTTTCTTTCTTGGCTAAGGATACATGTTCATGTTAGAACTTTGAGAAGGGGGAGTATTGTAGTGAAGAAAACTGCAAATACCCATCATACAGTTACATAGAGGCGTTTACTACAATTAGTAATCTAAACTGTCACTTTGATTGGGATCTTGCTCCCCTTCGATCTGCACTTAAAGCAGCCGCTAGGCTTATCTTCCTGTCTCGCCGCTCCTCTTCTGTCTCCCCCTTCTACCAAGCCCTTTACTGGCTCCCCTTCCCCTACAGAATCCTGTTCAAGCTCCTCACACTCGCATACAAGGCCCTCGCCAACTCCACTGCTCCCTACATCTCCACCCTCCCCTCTATTCACGCTCCATCCCGCCCTCTCCGATCTGCCAATTACCATCGTCTCTCTTCCCCTCGTGCGTATCCAAGACTTTGCCCGTGCTGCCTCCCTCCCTCCATCAGAACATCCCCCAATCTGTCCAGTTTTAAACAGGCTTTAAAAACCCACCTTTTTCTCAACGCCTTCCAGTCTCCCACTTAACTTCCTACCTTATCTTTTGCTTCTTCCCCTTCCCCTGACTCTGCCTCCGTTCCCCCGTCTCTCCCTCTCACCCCTGTGTCTGTCTGTCTACCCCTTCCCTTAGATTGTACGCTCCCTTGAGCAGGGCCATATCTCCTTCTGTTTCCACCACTTCTAACTCTGCTCTCCAGCTACCTAGCCCTCCTCCTCGAGGACCCTCTGCCCTCCGACCCCTCCCGCTTCTCTCACCCCTCTGGGGGTCTCCCTGTCATCCGCACCCTACCTCTTGGGCTCTGGCGTATGCAGATCTTCCCTAACCCTCCCCCTCTAGCTGTGCTTCGAGCTTACTGAGTTACTGTGCTTATTGTTTTCTGTACTGTGCTGTCTCCCATCGTATTGTAATCGTTTGGCCCTGTACGGCGCTACGGACACCTAGTGGCACCCTATAAATAAAAACTAATGATGTTGGCACTACACTGGGAGCAGCGTTGATGCAATTTACACAATGATTTGCGTGAATATTATTGCAGGAATAAATGACCAGAGATTTGTAGCAAGGGGATCTCCACTTTTAGCAGCAGAAACACATATCACTATCTGCTGAAGTTTATTGCTGTAATTTATGAAAGTATTTACCCTTACAGCTGCTTTGAAGGTATTTGAAGAGCTTACGTGTAAAAACTATGAACAGCTTAAGTGTGGAGCCGCTCTTGTATGCAGATGAAAATGATCTAGCTCGTCACAAATAAATGCACAAGGCAATATCCAAAATCTCTTTAAATATGTGCAAAAATAATAGTAGATTCAGATCTATTTCCATTGAACATGCTGACTCGTTTCTTCACTTGCTAGTGATTTCATCAGCGTAGTAGTTTAGAATGGAATGACATAAAGAGTCTGCCGACACTGTGATTTAATCTGGTTAAAGTGCGGCACCATGCAGCAAGAAATTTCAGGTTTAAACTGTGTATACTAGAATTACAAGTCGGTGGACACGTGGAAACAAATTGCCAAATATCTCATGGATTGGATAGCTGCTTTGTTTGTGGTGTTGATGTTTTGATTGCCAGTTGGTGTTTAACATATTGAACTAGCAGACAGCCTGCATCCAACCACATGGAGCACAGGAGAAACGTTTCCACCACTGGAGTTTCCTATACACTGGTTTGTTTAATGCTATTTGGCGTCCTTTAGAATGTTGTTTGTAAAGTTTCTTCTGACCTAATTAAGCATTCAGGGAGTGGATTCGCACTAGATTCATTATTTATCATTCCACCTTTACATTACCTGTCATTAAGGCTACTCCTTCTCTTTGCGGATATTGTGTAATATTGTATATGCAATTAGCTAATATGAATTTTAATGGTTATACAGTAATAAACTTGACACTTTTTTTTTTTTTAGAGGGTTAATGTGATGTGTATTTTCTGCTGGAAAGTGATCGGCCCTTGTGGAATGTGTATCCTAGTGTTTTCTGAGGCTTTGCAGCTTCCAGCTGCAACCAACTTTGTAATTGCCTGTTTTTTGTTTTATTTTATGTGACTAATGGGTTTGTATGGTTTTTGCTTAGCCTATGCAGTTTTACAGCTTGCTGCTGTAAGCTTAATATGCTGGTGGAGAGTAACATGATATATTTATGGGGCCTTATGAGTGGCCCTTGAATCCCCAGTTTTTTGTGGAGAAGAATCAGGCCACCAATAACTGAGTCAGGTTAAGGAAAAAAACCAAAAACGGACGAGGACCTATCCACATTAACAGGTTTGGTTTTACCAAATACATGGATTCCACATCATACTAAGTAATTGATCATGATAAGCGACATACAAGTTTTGTGAATTATATATTATAATGTAAAAATCACTCAATTAATATACTTGCTGTGTCCCTGACCACGTAATACTGACCACCAGACCTGTTCTTTCTTATATACGAACCCTATGCCCACAGTGTTCTAGCTTTGTGTGCCAACATTGTAAGTAGTTTGTCAGCACAGTGTGCATTGTCCTTCACCCACCACGGCAGCAGCCGCGAGTAAGTTTGGTCTGAATGTTCAGCGTTTATAATTTCCTGATACAATGTTTCATAATGCTAAAATTCTGATTTATGGTGTCACCAAGTTTTTCATTGAATGTAGAATTGCATCTCTGGCCCGTGGGACAACATTGTTATAGAACACTAGCCAGGTCCACATTGTTTACACTTCCCATGCACAAAGGTTTTCCAATTGATTCCCTGCTGAGATTGCAGGGCTTTAAGTATATGGCTGGGGAATCTGGAGAGACTATAGAGCACACAATTACAATCTTTCTTGTGACAACTGGAATTTGACCAGTTGTGCAATAGCTGGCAAATCAAGTTGGTCCAGTCATGAACTAACCTGCTATATAGAATATGGGATGTTGCCAGTTGCACACCACTGAAAAGCACCTTCCCTGTATTTTCCACCACAGTTCCATCTCTCTACCATTCTCAGTAGGCACGCCACCAATGAGAACACTAGCCATGTGTGCCATCCTCTGCCATTGAACACCTTCTGATATACCACTGTCCTGTAACTGTGTTGCAGTAATGATGGCTCTGCTTTTGGTATGTATTTTTGACGTCCATATGGCCATGTTGGAAATACAAATATTGAAGTCTCCTCTGTCGGTTAATTATAACTTAAACTAAAAAGGACAAGCTTTTCTTACATTTATAGACATTCCAAAGTTCCTTCTCCTTCAATGACTATAACACAAAGCCTTCTACGCACAACAAATATTACAAAGCACAAAATACACATAAAAATACAACGTGGATGCAACTGTGCCAACCAAACAGTACATGGGACCGTTTCAATTAAAATGTATGTAATTCTATTTCAATTAAATATAACTTATTATAAATATTTAAAAAAAAAAAATTACATTTGAATTCACAAGTTTCAACATCAACCATAATTGTGTTCTTGTTTGTAATGACCTCTAATGTCTCCAGTTGTAACTCCCAACATGTTTTTCTGCATCAGGTCTACTGTTACGTGTATCTATTCCACCAGCCTTGTTTAATCTACATCCTTTCTGACCCTTGCATATAGTTTACTTGAGTAGTGCTAAAGCTGTGTCCATAGGAGTCCAAGCTGCTTTGAATACTATTCTCCAACTAGAATATCCTGATAATATGGCCTGCTGACAATGTCAAAAACAATGGCCTTTTCTGTTCTGCAGGTCTGGTTGCTGCGATTACACACTAAATAGGGATTTTCTAAAGATGTTTTGTGTTTTAAAGTAGAATTGGGGAGATATCTTCATTGCTCTAACAAATATTGGATGAAATTGCCATTCGGAGTACTCACCTTAGTCTGTTTTTTTTTTTTGGTTTTTTTCCAGGCAGGATCTGTGCAAGTGAAATGACTGAATATAAACTTGTTGTGGTCGGTGCTGGAGGCGTGGGCAAGAGTGCTCTGACCATCCAGCTCATACAGAACCACTTTGTTGATGAGTACGACCCCACTATAGAGGTGAGTAGAGGCATCATATGGTAAAGAACTACTGTTCCTGACCTTCTGAGAGGCCCTAATGGAGTGCAGTTATCAATAGCTTGTAGTTCTGCTTTTAAACCTTGTTGCTTGATGAACAGCCTTCATCAATAAACTGTATATATTTTAAGCAACACTTCCCAGTGTTTGTATCTCTGGGTATATCCAAAAGGAGAGCTATGACACTTGATGTACACTCGTTTCTTTTAAGTGGCCTCCTCTTTCGTGCTCCTGGATGCAATTTGAGGGTTGGGGGCGTACTGCTTTGTTTTGTAGATTACTGCATTTGTTTTATCCTTAGGCTGTATCCAAATGTTCTCTCTGGGCTCTTGGAGAACAATATGTCCTTGATATAATGAAGCATATGTAGAGTTGTAAGTGTCATGTACTGGGTACAAGAATATGTTAATCATGTATCGGTTTACGTTCATCCTGATAATGTCATTGGAGTAAGGCTAAATTTGCCATCATTTTGGATGCTTTGAAGCACCTGATGCTATTCATTATTTAACTACTACATGCCAAACGTTATAGATTACAATAAGGTCTGATTAAACGAAGAATTTGAAAAGCATGCTGTAGATAATATAATGATTATGTTCACTGAAGTGTAACTATGGTTTCAGTGCATTTTAGGTGAATTCTAGTGCTGTATTACACATGCAAAAAACAGTTTTGTTTTTTAGGTTTAATGAAATACCATTAATGCCCCAATAAGGTGTTTAAAACAATAAAATAATAATAGATAAATAAGTCAGGTAAGACATGAGGTGCCTAGGAGACAGGTTTTCATGGGAGAGTAAATGGTAGAAGTTGAAACATTGCAAAGGTAGAAATTTATTGTTACGGTCACTTTCTCCTTTATATCTTTCCGTCATCTTCTCTAGGCTGGGTCTGTTTTTCACCTTTCCTGTGTGAGCGGCAGTTCAGTTTCCCGCAGTCTAAAAATACAGCCACGCCAATGTGGGAAGCTGCATTTTGAAGTTTCTGAGCTGATCTGACTTCTGCACAGGCTCTTGCAAGTTTCACTGAAGATTCAGATCTCTGGCTTTTTCAGTGTAGTTGTGTCCCTCCCCCCAATTAAAAGTGGAATCTGGAATCCCCAAGTCCTTATTCCAATCCTTTACTTTGTTCACATGGACATAAGCCTTGTTACTTCTCTGTAGAAAATGCTGATGAATGATATACCCTATTGTATAAACAAGTGGCACCGTATTAAGGGCTGACCATACTTTATCAAAGATGATTTATATTTCATGGTGTGTGTTTTGTTCTCCTCTTCCACCATTGCAGGATTCGTACAGGAAGCAGGTTGTGATAGATGGTGAAACATGTCTCCTAGACATTCTGGACACTGCAGGTCAAGAGGAGTATAGTGCAATGAGGGATCAGTACATGAGAACCGGAGAAGGATTTCTGTGTGTCTTTGCTATTAATAACACAAAGTCCTTTGAGGACGTCCACCACTACAGGTTAGAGGCATTGGGATGATTTTACTTTATGTGCCTTAGGCAGATACAGACATGACGTGTCTACATTTAGCATGGTTCTTATTTGTAATACAGACATATGTCTGTTCTATGCAGGGAATAAAAAGAAATCTTCAAAAATACTAAAATCGAGCCAGAAATGAAAGTAATTTGTGTTACTTAACTGGGCAACTTGGTACATGGCAGAATGTTCAGGCTCAGTGGTTCACTTCACTGACTGAAAGAACAGCAATGAGACTTCTAGTAGGATCTCACTGACTTCCTAGGTTACTTGCACTTTTTTTTTTTATTTAATTGCAAGCTCTGTTGGGCAGAAAAACTGAACTGTAAAAAAAAAGAAATTAAATAATTGTTGTCCTGACTGTATAAACTTGCATGCACTATACAGCAAAAGTAAAAAGGGAAGTGCCACACTGTATATCTAGAACACAGATGCCCACCAACAAACAACAATCAGACGGCATTTTATGGTTTAGTTGTATTGGGCGTTGGGTAATGCTCGGTGTGCCTTAGATTCATTTCTCATTAAAAACAAAATATGAAATTTTCTATCTTACGGTAGTATAGTGAAATAAATGTCTTTAAGCGCATTATATTTGGCAAATAAAGACAAAGGGTGTTCTCATAGTTTCCTTTATCCAAACGATGCAGCCCTGGAAAGTTGCTTCCACAAAATTGTTCTACCAAATATGTTATTTAAGGCAGAGGTATAGGGCCTACAAAGTACCAGGTCTCCCTATTGTCAACATTGATAACTTCAGTCAGACTTAACAGCATTGATCGATGCAGTGTAGCCTGCCCCTAACAATTAACTGCTGACAGACAGGAGAGATCTGAGGCAGCAGCCTGTACAGTGGGGTAAATGAAAGCCATGATGATGTCACCACCATGAAGTAACAGGATTTCCTGGGGGAGGGGGGAGTTTGGGCTTCTCTGGAGTAACTCTGGTCAGCCACTCCAGTGGAACTCAAGAGCGGAGTTCCAAATATGGTTTATGCGCCACAGCATGCCTGCACCACATTGAGCTGCCATTCATAAACAGCAGCTCATCCCTATGCTTGCCCATATGTTTACCATTGGTGATGTGCAACAAGAACTTGGAGGACAGGTGGAGAAAATGTGCTGTACTGATAAATACCAAGTTTATAAACATGAATGCCAGCTTTTCTAAAAGTCCCAAAATGAGATCTTGCACTTTTCCTTCTACAGATCTGATTTTCCAAAGGAATTGTATATAAAAGTGCCTTTTTAACTTATACAATAACATTGGCACCCAAACCAGATTTGCTTAGGGTAGCAGGGAAGGTAACGTCCTTGTATAGGGTTTACAAATGTTGTGCACATAGAAGAAACAACTCTGTAAATGCTTCTTTGGGTCAGAACATCTTTGTAGTCCTTCTTCTCCTGCTTATCCATATGTCCTGTTTTGAAATGGGTGAGGATGTTACAACATGTAGCTAATCTGATCACTGAACTGTCAACATCCTCGTCATTTTATTTATTTGGCGCCAACATATTTCGTAGCGCTTCCATCAGCACAGAGTATTTCAGATGGGTGTGCAGACCTCTCTGTTCATGTGATTTCCGTGAGGACAGGGGCATTGTCATGATATGGTAATGGAGGCAGCCAGAAAGTCAGACTCTAGGATAGACAGTGGAAGGAGCAGGGTCGCCGGTAGCACAGATTAGTGATTTGAGGCTCCTGTCGCATTGATGCAGGAAGATTGTGCTGTCCAGTATACACCAATATGAAACAAAATTTAAACGTTTGCAGACTGGCTTTATAAATGTCCCTCTTAGTGACCACTTCCTTTCATACTGAAAAGTACAAAAATATGCTGAGAGTTAGGGTCCTCTGGGGATAAGACTGAACACTTCAAGAAAATTATCTTTATATTGTGACATTTGAAAACGAAAATACTGTATATATGTTTTTTTCCTGCAAACCTAATTTTAGGTTTATTTTAGTCTTGTATTTCTCGTAAATTTAAAGCTGTGTTTCCACTTTATTTCTCCAGAGAACAGATCAACAGAGTAAAAGATTCTGACGATGTCCCCATGGTATTAGTTGGTAACAAATGTGACCTTCCATCACGGACAGTGGACACAAAACAAGCACAGGAGCTAGCAAAGAGTTATGGGATTCCATTCATAGAAACCTCTGCCAAAACAAGACAGGTCAGTTTCTACAGGCTTTATTTAAATTGTACAAACTAAATGTTAGGGGGTAAAAATGTGAGTGGTAAAGACACTACTGGAATACATTCTGCTAGGTGTTCTGAAACCTCATTTATTTGACACATTGAGTGTATGGAGTATATCTCACGCTTCTTACAACGCAGTTTATTCACCTTCATCCTTGACTTGCTGTTTCAAGAGTTTGTATTTCTATTTCACACAATACTGAATACTTATGACTGGGACCAAATGGGCAATTGTATGTGTGAGTCACACTTTAGTAACCATATAATACTGCATGTGTAAAGGCTCACAGGCTGGAATACTCGTCATATGCTAATATATAAATGTTGGTGTAATATAGTTTATATAAAATAAAAATAGCTAGCTATTATGTTGTGTAGAAATTTGTCTCGGCCTACTGTATCTGTCCTGTTGGCATTGGGGGACTTGTAGCTCACGAATGTATGAGACCAGTGCAGAGGATATTATATACAAACATGCACTATAGTATCTGCTATGTAGAGGGCTGTCATCTGGGGTCCTCACTGTCCTCCCTGGCAGTGAAGAGCTTTCAGAACTGGAGGACCGGCATGCCATAGACCAGTGTTGGCTAACGTGTGACACTCCAGGTGTTGTGACACTACAAGTCCCAGCATACCCTTCCAGCAATAAGCTGCTATATATTGGCAAAGCATGCTGGGACTTGTAGTTTCACAACACCTGGAGTGTCACAGGTTGGCCAGCACTGCCATAGACAATACTGTTGTAGGCATGTTTGCAATTTGTACGCTCCAGCAAAAACGGCTGAATCGTGGCTAAAAGAAACTTTTATTCTCGTCTTCCAACAAGATATTATTGAATTTATAAATTTTATTGACAAGAATTTGTGGCGTGTTTTTTAGGAAAATTTCCTGCAGCAAAATGTAAGAAGGGATTATGCCTATAAGTTCACCATTTATAAAACAAGCCGTAAACGCGCTGTTTTGGATACTGTTATCTTATATAAAGAGTGGTGACAGGAATGTAACCTTTTTAAACTTTGTAGCTTAGCTCATTGTGAGGGTCACTTTCCATTTTGTGCGTATCAAATGCTAGGTTTACACTAGCGTGACACTGTCATCTTGTGGGAAAAAGTTACAAGTACTTAAAATTTTCTCCCATTGTTTGGTGGGTTGTAAATTCAAGTGTTTATACATGTGGAAAGGATTGTGTAAGCAAAGATGACTTTCCCATCCTGTTGTTGCTGTAATTAGGGAAGTTATCTCGGGGATATTCCAATTCCTTTGCACAGCTAACCTGGTTTTCACTTTGTTTCCCCCCCCCACACTTTTTCTTTCTACTGGAATTTTCTTGACAAAAAGGGAGTTGAAGATGCGTTCTACACCCTTGTCCGTGAAATCCGCAAGCACAAAGAGAAGATAAACAATGGGAAAAAGAAGAAATCCTCCAAGAGGAAGTGTGTAATTCTTTAAAACAAGTGCCATCCTTCCCGAGCAACGCCAGTGAAACCACAAGCTGTGTGCCAGCTCAAAGCAAGCGGAACGCGTGGACTTTAGTAATGCAGTGGAGTGGGAATAATTGCCATGAGATTCAAGATTCCCTTCAATAATTTTTATTATAGGAAATGCATAACCCAGATTTGGGAGTGGGGGGTGGGGGGTGGGGATCTGTCTTCAGAAAACTTTTTGAAGTCCAAACTCTTGTATAGAATGAAAAAAAACACACAGTAATAAATGTACAAATGTTTAATAAACAGACTGTTGCAATATCCTCAGTACTTCTCTGCCAAGTAAGGACCTCCCCTAACAATCTCATTTGTCCAGGGGAGATGCAGATATGTGAGACCTGCCCTAACGTTTGCCCATGAAAGCATTTTAATAAATAAGGAACTGGTCAGCAGTATTTTAAACCTCGGCAAGACAGAGATTCTAGGAATTCTTTTAATGTGATGAAATGATAGTCGTGAATATTTGTCTGAAAATGGGAAACATGCTAGTAAGAAATAAAGAATTGTAATAACTGATAATGTAGGAGTTTTTTTGTGCTGTTTATAGCATAAAGGTTGAATACTCTGGGCACAGTGCTTGTGTTATACACTGTTTAATAAATGTCCAAGCCTATGACTATTCTTTAGATTTATTTTACAACCATCTTGAACCTTCTAAGTGAAATACGTGGATTTAATGCGCAGCGCATTCAAAAGATACAGACTTGTTTATAAAACATCCTTCTCCACTCTCTGTATTCATGTTTAATAGCCCTTGTCCAAGCTGCTCCGCATAAAATGTGATGACAGGTTCACTAACGGACCTCTGCATAGATATCCTTGATCCTTATGCAAACCAGACCTCCAAAGCACATGAATGTTGAAATAAAATGGATAAAACACCATAAACATGTGCTGCATCCATCCATTAGTTTTATTTCTTTTAGCGCACACGTGCATTGAAGGCCGGTTTGACTTGGGGAATGATGAACATACACATAGCAGACTCTTTACTGAAAGTGGCACAAGCATGTATGGAAGTTCTAAACCCTGTGTTTATTGCATGTCTACAACTTTACTCGTTTCACTGATCTCTCCCTATAACACTTACACTTGTGGTTAGGAAAGAATGGTGAACGTCACTGATTTCAACAGGCAGCTTCCAAAAGACTGTTCCACTACTCCCAACTGGAGGCATTTTACCAAATGGTTCCATCCACACATCCGTTTACATGCTTTTACTAGCGATGAAAAAGCTAATAAACCATTATTTGAGCTTCATGAATTGAAGGGTACAGATAAGCTATTATATAATTCTTTAATGTATTTTTTTACACCATGGAATAGTTACAACATGCCGCATATCGAGCACAGACAGCTAGTGTTTAGTAAACATTTTAGAATGGAGTTTATATATAGTACTTCACAGACAATAACAGTAACTTAATGCTCAGAAGAAGGAATCATTTCCAAGTGAAGTTTTGTTTTTAAAGGAATGAACACAATCATTTTAATAGTGCAACATATTTAATCATAACCATAAACTACTGAATAGGTCAATTTTGCAAATTAAATCAACTTTGCTTCCAAATAAAAACAATGCTTTAATTTTTTTCTAAAAACATCTGGTATCTGAGTTAGAATGAAGACATGGCCTGTGACTAGTAATGCACACAGGAGCGCTCCCCTTATTGTCAGTACCTGAAACAACAATGCTTAGGGCAAGATGAACCATTGCATAGCAAACACTAGGTTCTGTTTTGGGTAAAGCAGAGAAAGATTTTTAATTATACATGTAAAAATGATTATATCAAAGTGTCACACATTCCTTGTTGCATTGCTATTAGTTATAACGGTGTTTTGTACTTTAACATCTGTGATATCACTTAAGTACTTCAGGAGAACACAATTACCTAGAATTACACACACACACACACACACACACACACACACACTGTAGAGAAGCAGGATATTATAAGTCACCTAGCTGTTTTGTACTTTATGTACAAATATGTTTAGCTTAAACATTTTTATAGTGTGAATTATACTTTCTCCAGGTATATTTGGATTTATTTCTTACATATTCTCTATCTATTCCATATATTCAGTAAAACAACTTTTTACAAGAAATGGACTAATACAGAGCAATGTAATGGGGACTGGTAATGTTAATTACTCTAATGCTAATATCTAAAATGTTTACTTTAGTCCGATGTTGTTGCATAGTGTAATCTGTTCATTATAATATGTGAAGGTGAGTTTTCAGCAAAAACCTTTGGGTGAAAATGGTTTAATGGGTGAAGTTTATTTTAACTTACAGAATTATTATTCCAAATGTTCTTTTCTGTAAATGCTGTGCATTACCAAGTCTTTCTAGTTCAGCACAGCTAACAAGTTACTGGGTGAAGTTTAGAAATGCCAAACAGTGATGGCACAGAGCTGTGGGTTGTGCCCAACTTCCTGAAAACCTCGACAGAATTCTCTCTGCAGGTTTACAACAGCAACACCACCGTATCTGGCCCCATGTAACCTTTACTAACAATTCAGTCTGTAAAAACAGCCTATGCTGCTGAACGGAGGCTGAAATGCACTTTTGTACAAATTTAAAGAAAGACAACCGTGCTGCTAATGGAAGGAAGGGAAATACCTAGCCAATTTATTGAAATAATGAGGACAAATCATTATACTCGCACAGCAGATAAGATGGAGGGGATGCCTGTCCTGGAGAGTGAGCCCACAAAACGGTAGATTTGAGGTAATAGTACCCAATGACACTTTTAGTTTAGCTGTATTGCCCCCACATCCTGTTAAGTGGATACTGCTTAGGACATCCATGAGGACTTATCTCCAGCATAATTTTGGACAAGTTCTGTGATTATTTCACTAACCAGGAGGACTGGAGTCAACACCAATTTATATGCTGGTAAATGTTCCTCCTGGACTTTTGCAATTTGACTAGTTATTTTCCTTCTTCCATAAGGAACGTGTTGTTTTATGGGAAGGGGGATTTGTACCATCTGCCCAGAAGTTAATGTGTTAACTAGAGTTATTAATGGTGGCAGGAGTTTCTAGACTTAAACTCGGCACCGCAGATTAGTTTTATACAATTTCCTTTTGATTGGCAGGATCTATTATAGCCTCCTTGGCTGCTTTTGTTGTATTTTCCATTGAAGCACATTATCTTTTAACTCCTCATTTTAGTATGGCTGCAGTCATTATGGCATTACTCGAATTACACATATTAAAATGCTCTCCTTAAATTACAGTGGCAATGTTATGTAATGCCTCATGGCTTACACTAAAACCGTTTGTATCTAAAAGTATTTACTTTTCTGTTAATAAGCTATAATGGGTAACATTTGATTGCTACAGTATTGTGTTTGCACACTTTGGTTGTAGTTTATGTTTAGTACTACTAGACTGTAAAGGAGGACTTTAAATTGGTGGGAGGCTTAGATGTTCCAGCTTCAGGTGAGGCCTCAGGATTCCTGCCATAATGGTCCAGATGTGCTCCCCTGACCAGCTTGGGAAGAACAGGAAGGTGTAAATAAGAGTCATCAGCAATATCCTTGGAACTGTAAGGTTAGATCTGAGCCTTGTCGTGAAGTGAGAAAAGGAGCAGACTCCATCGGTACATAGCCTAAATATAAAGGGATATATATATATATATATATAACACATACATACATACACACATACACAATGTACACACACACACACTTGAAGCTTTGCTTTGACAGCAAGATATACTTCGACCTTATATTTTATTAGTAGTGATGTCAATGTTGTGTCGCATGACTAATCATGAACGTATTCCAAGTTGGAATACATAACATTTTATACCATCTAAGCTTCTGGAGATCACTAGTACCTCAAACTAGAGTGTAACTGTCCTTGTCTGGACTATTGAGCAATAAAATATCACTGCTTGAAGATTCTGCCTGAAACTATTCCCTGCTTGTATCCTGTGATCAACAGATAAGAGCTTACACTCTAATCTGTACCCCGGCTATCCTGTGTTGAACCCAACATCTCTGTGTCAATGCTCTGCCCGCTACCCAACAGTCCTGATCCATAGTAAGCGGTCTGGAGATACCAGCCAGCCCACAGCAAAGAGGTACTGCAGCAGCTATACCAGCTACCCAGAAGTAAGCGGTTCTGGGCACCGTTAAAGGAGCCTAGTGGTGGCAGCTGAATTCTCCTACAACTATTGCGCATTTGGCATTCACAGTCAGCGAGTGTCTGTTGACAAGGTGACACCAGTAGGAGTGGTCAGTAACAGTCACTTAATGATGGTGGAGGAGAAAGCCAGACAAACTGTGCATGAAGAACATCCCTTCATCCTTTCCCTACAGACCGAGTGGTGAAGTAAGCCCAGTCGGTCACAGTTTATAACTGGCGCTATATAAATAGCTGATGATGATGATAACTTGGTAATAGTAAATCATACATAAATATCAGATTTGCCTCATATAAGCAACTTGTTTTGTTCCAAACTGAAACATAAGGCAAAGGAAATCAAGTGATCTAAAGTATGCCAGCTGTAACTATTTGAGTCATCCAACTTTCTCTTAAGCTAACGAATGGACAAGTGGGAGGTGATTTGTAAGTATGTAGCCATTGGTTCTCTCCAATGTATATTATGTAGTAAAATTGTTTTCACTAACAAGGGATCACATATTTCTAAATAAACAGCTACTTACAAAGACAAGGGTTTGTGGCGCATCCGATTCTGTCTGTGGTGTGGTGTCAGCTGGTTATTCACAGGTAATAACGACCACTCTATAGGAGACCTGTTTGTTTTGGAGAAAGTTTTGTATCACGTTGTCTTATACTGTATAGTCCTACAATAACTTCCATCCTTAAATTCTGTAAAGTGTGCACCTTTTCTTATAATACAGATTTAAATTTTGAATCATGAGCAACATTTAAAATTTTGCCACTGAAACGCACTTGCACACCAATACAAAACATGTTGCGTGCTTGGAAGTTGTATTTATCAAAGGAAATGTAACTTGCAATTTTCTTACCCGTTGCAATTTGCTACACTCGTAAAAGATGATGTTGCTTGGGTTCATGATTTCTAGTGGCTTGTTTAAGAAAATGTGAACTTTTTGTTTGTTTTATTATGTTAATGCAATAAATTTATAGATGATGTGCAACATTTTTATCAAAGTTAAATGTGAATAACAATCAGTCGTTTCTTTACAATTTTTTGTTTGTCTGTTTCAGTAGGCTACTGAATCATAAATGTATCTATACGGCTAAGTAGACACTGGAGAATTTTCTGACCAATCTGTTATCTACAACAATTGTATCTACGACTGAAGGTCCGACCGGTCAGGCGATTAATGCATACACACTGCACACGATTTACCTTCAGATCTGTGCGCTTCATCTGGTCCTATAATCGTTTAGAGAATGACAGCACAATATGCATTCACTCATTCCTGTCACACTGATTAACCGCCTTGTTATAGCTATCCACATATCATAACGAATTTCATTAGCTTCTGTGACTCTGCAACAAAATATTCAGTCTCAGAATGAACAAATGATTTATTCTAACTACAGCACTCTCTACATTTAGTCACCGGGACATGTTCATTGTCGGCATCGCCTGCAAAGACCATGGGCTAGAATTACTAAGCTGCGGGTTTGAAAAAGTGGAGATGTTGCCTACAGCAACCAATCAGATTCTAGCTGTCATTTTGTAGAAAGTACTAAATAAATAAAAACTAGAATCTGATTGGTTGCTATAGGCAACATCCCCGCTTTTTCAAACCCACAGCTTAGTAAATCTAGCCCCATGACTCTGTAAACTCTATGGAGATCGTGAGTGCATACACACTACGTGATCGGAAGGTAATTGGAATGAGATTATTAAACAGTACAACCAACAAACCAACCAAATGAAACGTCAATTGGCCCTTTAGAATGACTATCGTTCATCGTGTAAGTACACACACTAATGCGATATGTGGCCGAGCGGTCGTTTATCGGGTGATTGGCTGATAATCGGCAGAAAACCTCCAGTGTGTACCCAGCTTAAGACACAGCTTAAATCGTTACACAATTCTCAGACACGGTCAGTGATAGACTTGCCTAAGCAGCAGTACAATGAATATACCTACATACAATTAGATTTTAACACGTACACAATTTATATTTAGCATCTGCTCTAATATAAGTATCTTGTCTCTAAGGCCCATCTAAAATAACAATTACAAGGTACTTATGTTTGAATAATTTGCTTGCTGAAGACCAAATATTTATACAAATATAACTTAAAGTACAATAACAATCACGCTCTAAATCTCGGTGGGAAACACTGCATCATCTGAATAAAAGTACATTTTAGATGATACCTTGGCGATAGGGGCATCCCGTTGTCAGCGTTAGTCTGAGGAGCCCCATTGATCTTGCTTGTGTATGTCTCCCACGCACACTGAAGCTGGGCCAGGCAGCTGAGGCCCTGAAGTAAGATACTGCGCTGTTCTTCTAGCTGTCATGTTACAGAGTGAAGCAAAAATATGGACAATGTTTGTTTAGTTAAACGAAAAAGTGAAAAAGACTAAAAAAGAAAAACTAAACCCCAAAGACCTTTGGGCATATTTACTAAACTGCGGGTTTGAAAAAGTGGAGATGTTGCCTATAGAAACCAATCAGATTCTAGCTGTCATTTTGCAGAATGTACTAAATAAATGAAAGCTAGAATTTGATTGGTTGCTATAGGCAACATCTCCACTTTTCCAAACCCACAGTTTAGTAAATCTAGCCCCATGGACTTTAAAAGAATCTCACGTTAGAGGCATCTATTTATAAATGTTACTAAAGTGCTCCCAGCATAGAGTGACATTGTCACTGCTATTCTGACTTTCAAGAAAGAAAAGTGAAGACATTAATGTCCGCTCTCCTTCAAAACCTAGAAATGCCTTCTGGGTTTAGTTTCACTTTGAAATATTGTAAGAGAAACATTAAAGAGATTCAGTTATAACTGGTTAAAATGTGTATTTTCCCTATCAGATAAGTTGCAAAGTAAACTTGTATTAGCTGCTCAGCACTTCTCCCAAGTATAACCATACTTGCCAACTCTCCCGGAATGTCCGGGAGACTCCCAGATTCGGGGTGGGACTCCCTGACTCCGGGGAGTGTATGGCAGTCTCCTGCATCTGCCCACTTCCTAGTGAAGTGGACAGAATTAGGTCCAAAATTTGGCCCCGCCCCCCCGCTGTAAAATGACGCGTTTGCGTCATTACATCACGAGGTGCGGGACCAAAGTGACGCGATTTTCGGGTCCCCACCCCCCGCACGCCCACCTCCCCCCAGCAGCTCCCGGACGCCAACTAGAAGTTGGTAAGTATGAGTATAACATTGCAGTGTAGAATGAATGCATGACCTACAGTGGTGATTGCACTGTGATGGGGAAAGGCTGGCAGTGTGTGGCTTGGAGGGACGGGGCTCACAGCAGTAAGTACCACAGCACAAGCTGTTCAGGGAAGACATCTAAAGCAGCAGATTGTGATGAACTAACAGTCATTGTAGGATAATTATGGCTATACTTATTTCCTCTTTGTGTTTGCTGGGCCAATGGGACCCAGTAACTAGAAACACAACCTTATAAATACAGTCACAATACTGCTGAGTGCACTGGTGACGGAAGTCCTACCCTGTCTTGCCCGCCTTGTCTATAAGGGAAAGAAATTAAAATAAAAACTTTATAGCAAAACAATACAATTATTTAAAACTAAACAAAAAACAACAGTATATATTGGAATTCAGTGAAATGTTCTTTCTCCATTAGCCACTTGCTCCTGCGGGCTAATAATATAGTTTTAAATACCGTATTCCCTCGATGCTCCAGTATCTACTCCCTGATTCCAGTTCTCATGTAAGGCTGAACTGTTTCATTGTTACTTCTAACTATAGAGCACAGCTAAGGCAATATTTAATACTGTATATATTGTATGTGTGTTATTGTGCTTCAGAACAAAAAAATAATCCTCAGGTGTTCTACCTTGTGAACAGCGGCCTCACTAGGAACCAAGGAACCAACCCCACTGTAATAACACCTAAAAAAACACAATACCTAGTCTTGGCGCTATCCACAAATAATCAGGATGAAATTTTACCACTACATTCTTAAATGAAATATCAATCAAGCTCCCAAAATATAAAGCAATACAATAAATATTTCACGTGAGGTCACAATAAAATAATGTTGCAAGTGTTGTGTCCATCAATCAAAGAACCTAAATGTCGATCAGATATTGATTATCAAGTAAAAAGTCCATACTGGTGTAGATTGGGCTCCAGAGGATCCATGTACGTATTCAAACCATCAAAAGAAAAAAAAATACAAAAAGAAAATATACAGTATACATGTGTTTATCCAATTGACATTTAGGTACTTGATTGTGTGGTTTTTTAAGATGTTATTGTGCTTGTTCATTTATATGGTTACGTCACACATCAATGATTTTTACTATCCTTAGATTTTATCATACAATATACTTTATCCTCTATATAGTTACAATGTTACTGGGGGCATGGACCATAGAACTGGGATTCTGTGCTGGATTTATGTATACTAGGGAATACGATGGAGTGTTGCTGTGTTCTGTGGTCGTTGGAGCTGCTCTGCATACTGGGGTCTTGGGATGTATACTGTATACTGGGAACATAGGAGACGTCATATATATATTGGGTTCATGGAGTAGTGTTATTAGAGGTGACAGAGTCGTTGCTCCATGTTTGTACTGATTGCATAGATCTTTATGTTTTTTCATCTGTCAGTGCAGCAAAATGTGTAAGGCACAGAACAGATATAACATGTGCCTAAACCCCCTCTATGGACAGAGGCAAGACATAACACCAAAGTATTTAAGAGAAAAAAAATATATAATTGACTTACTTTACTTGTGATTGACTGGCCAGGTGAAGTGAATCCATGTAAGTTAGTAAGTAGCAAATCCAATTCTTGCTTAAGCTGTACAAGCTAAAAGTAATAAAAAAAAGTAGTAAAAAAATAAATCTATAATTTATGTTTGTGTGTGTGAAGACAAAGAGGAGCATCTTGTTAGACAGAGGGAGGCTAGGAAAGTAGTCAAATGTGCAAAGGCTGAAGAGAGAATGGCCTAGTCAGTGAGTAAAGGGGGCAAAACTTTTTTTAGGTATATAACTGAAAGGAGAAAAACAAAATGAAGAATAATAACACTATAGACAGAGAGTTATGGTCTTGTTGAGGGAGACAAGGAAATAGCAGATCATCTTAATAATTATTTTTGCTCAGTATTCACTACAGAAAGAGCGGGGAAGGGGCCACAGTTAAGTCGCAAGTATATTCATAAAAATGAGGGAGAGACAAGTACATTTACAGAGGAGAAAGTCCTAACAGAGCTCTCAAAACTGAAAGTGGATAAATCAATGGGGCCAGATGGGATAGATCCAAGGATACTAAAAGAGCTTAATGATGTTACCAGCACCCCTTTAACAGGATTATCAAATCAGTCACTAGCTACAGGAGTAATTCCAGAGGACTGGGAAAGAGCAAATGTAGTGCCACTGTACAAAAGTGGAAGCAAGGAAGAGGCAAGCAACTAGCGACTAGCAAGCCTTACATCAGTAGTAGGGAAATTTATGGAAACACTCTTAAAAGAAAGAGTTGTAGAATATCTAAAATCAAATAACTTACAGGATCCCAAACAGCATGGATTTACTGGGGGGAAGATCATGTCAAACAAATCCTATTGACTTTTTTGACTGGGTGACTAAAGTAATAGATAAAGGGGGGCCGTAGATGTAGCTTATCTATACTTTAGTAAGGCTTTCAACACTGTTTCCAGACCTTTAAATAAATTCAACATATATGTAGAAAAAAAAGTTAATCTGGACGGCGCACCATAAGTATTATGACTAAACAAACATATAGGTTACGAGCCGCAGTGAACCGTGGCTTGCCTCCTTCAGCTGCGTCCTGACTGTTGTTATGACAGCCGGGACGCAGCTGGATGAGGCGAGTCGCTCTGTCCGGTTTTTGCCGTCGCGACTCTCACTATGGCAACGCTGGGCAGCCGTGCGCGTGCGGATATTGTTAAACAGCCTGCGGGCTAATTTATAATTTCTTTATTAATTAGGCAGCCTCAGGGGATACTTGAAGGGCTGGGCTCTGATTGGTAGCTTTCTATATTTAAGGCAGGGAGGGCTCGCCTCCTCCAGCTGCGTCCCGGATGTCACTTCCGTTTTCCGCCGTCCCTACCGTCACTATGGCAATGGTTGGGAAGCTTTCTAACTATCGCCGCATCCCGGTAACACTGGGCAGCCGGACGAGTGCGCATATTATTAAACAGCCTGCGAGCTAATTAATAAGTTGTCAATTAATTAGGCAGCCTCTGGGGATACTTGTAGAGCAGGGCTCTGATTGGCTGCTTTCTATATTTAAGGCAGAGAGGGCTTAGCCTCCCTGTCAGTTATAGCGTCCACCGTCTGTGCTGTTTGCTGACCTGCTATTTGTCTCCTGACTTTTGCTGACCTCCTGTTGTGACCCTCGCCTGTACCTTGGTCCTTGCCTGTTTTACCTGTTGACCTTTGCATGAATACTGGACTCCGCTGTTTGCTTGTGGCTCTGACCTCTGCTTGAATACCGATTTGCCTGTCTGCTATGGACCCCTGTCCCAGATCACAAGAGATGCAATGAGCTCCTGATGAGCAAGTTGACAGTGGAAGTGTACCTGACATGACGGCAGTCCCTCCTTCAGTTTCTCAGGCTACTGCTGCTAGGAAAAAAAACTAAGCTTTTCTAAGAAACCCAAGGATGATTCATATAATTCAGCAGAACATCTTGACATTTGGTCTGATCTAAAAGAACTGCCCAAAAATTGTGACAGCTCTGTCAACTACAAATTCCACAAGGAAGGCCTTTACTGGCATTTAGATCAAAGTACAGAGACTTCTGTAATGGTGGATTCCAGCCAGGATTAATTAGCATTGAGTAATGATGATGTACACACTGATGAGGGTGAGGATGATGACAATATAGATTGCAGGTGATGGGATCTAGCTGAGAGAAGGAAGCTAGCTGATGCTGGAATACTTATTAATATTTGGGTAAAATGACATGTTGGCAATTTTATGTTTTTCTACAGTAAACTTTCACCTTTATTAAAGGTGTGTTTTTTTCTTTAAAAAGGTAAAAGCATTTTTTTACATTTTTTTTTTTACATTTATGTTACAGAGACTTCTGTAATGGTGGTTTCCTGCGGGGTAGAATTAATATTGTGTGAGGATGATGTACACACTGATGAGGGTGAGGATGAGGCTGAAGATGATGACAACAACATCTTGCCACTGTAGAGTTCATTGACAGCACTGTTACCTTAGCTGCCTTAAGCCCATTGTTAGCTTGTTTTGTGGGGGCCCAAACAAACTAAGCAGTTCAGCCACAAAAGTGGCACTCCTTGTCGCTGAAGTGCTTGGTTTGTTATAGTGTGGATTTCCTTTTTAAGATCCAACATAAGGTTGGGTGGGAGGGTCCCAAGGACAATTCCATCTTGCACCACTTTTCCTTTCAGCTACCACTGTGTGCCAATGTTACTGACATGTGTTATAAGTGCTGGAGTTTGTTTTCAATCATCCTTTCAATTGCTTCTCTCTTGTACGTGTGACCACATACTTTGTTCATCATGTCCATTTGTTTTCTCAGGTCTCTTAGCTGTTCTTTTAACTTGACATATTTATCATCGTGCCTCATAGTGTCCTCTGTATTATTCTTCTGAAGTGCAGTGTATTTCTCGTGTACAAGCTCTCTTAAATCTGGAATCTCATCCAGTGGGTCACATTTTAATTTAAGTACAGTCTCCTTAAATTCTATACATTGGTTTAAATCTCTGTTCAATGCACTGTATTCCAAGATGATGGATTCCATGCTGCCCACATGTTCCTTGATACAGTCTGTCTGAAGCAGATGTAATGCCACTCCAGTTATAATATCCATTCCTGTGTCTATATAAGTTTGGCAGTTCTTCAGGGATTAGAGGGAGGTATCCAGGGAGGAGAAGGAGATCAAAGATGCAGTACGAGCAGACATGGTGTAATAGTGTAGAGTTCATTGACAGCACTGTTGGGCTTAAGGCAGCTAAGCTATTGGTAGCTTGTTTTGTGGGGGCCCAAACAAACCAAAAGTGGCACTCCTTGTCGCTGGAGGGCTTGATTTGTTAAAATGTACATGTCCTTTTCAATATCTTACATAGGGGTGGGTGAGAGGGTCCAAGGACAATTCCATCTTGCACCACTTTTCTTTTCTGCCACTGCTGTGTAGAAATGTTTCCTAGATGTGCTAGGAACTGCCCTGTGTTTGTGTCATTGCTCTTTCGCTTAGCATCCAGCCAGGTCGCTGCAGTCTTTGTCCGAAAGTGGATGAAAATAATATTGTGATTGAAGTTAATAATAATATAAGAACAAAAAAGAGCAAAATTATGTCATTTTAGCATATTTTAGCTATTTTTCTAAAAAATACAAATCCAAAATCAAAACCAAAACCAAAACAAGAACTTAATCCAGATCCAAAACCAATACACAGGGGTCAGTGAACATTTCTAGTCTTAATGTGTATAGTTTAGAGCAAAGAAGGGAACAGGGGGACGTGATAGAAACTTTCAAATATATCAAGAGTTTTTACTGAAGAAGGAAGAGAAGTATTAAAACAGGAGGACATGTAATGTAACTAGAGGGAAAAAGGTTCAGAGGAAATCTGAGGAAAAACTACTTCACAGAAAGGATAGTAGAAAAATGGAATTGCCTCCCATCAGAGGTGGTAGAGGCTAATACAGTAGAGTAATTTAAACGTGCTTGGGATAGACATAGGGATATCCTTACAAAGAATTTAGGATTATTATTATTATTACCATTTATTTATATAGCGCCACTAATTTTGCAGCGCTGTACAGAGAACTCACTCACATCAGTCCCTGCCCCATTGGAGCTTACAGTCTAAATTCCCTAATATAGACACACACACACACAGACACACAGAGAGGGAGACAGACAGAGAGGGAGACAGACAGAGAGAGACTAGGGTAAATTTTGATAGCAGCCAATTAACCTACCAGTATGTTTTTGGAGTGTGGGAGGAAACCGGAGCACCCGGAGGAAACCCACACAAATACGGGGAGAACATACAAATTCCACACAGATAAGGCCATGGTCTGGAATCTAACTCATGACCCCAGTGCTGTAAGGCAGAAGTGCTAACCACTAGGCCACTGTACTGCCCTCAAATAGGGTTTGAGATTGCCACAGGTTAATAGAACAATGGGCACACTAGATGGGCCAAGTAGTTTTTATCTGCCGTCTAATTCTATGATTTTATATATATATATATATATAATTTTATTAGCTAAATGGACACAGAACAATTACTTATGGAGATTGTTAGCGGAGGAGGAGGTCACATAAATCCACACATCCAGATTATGGCCCTCCAGTATGGCACACCCTGGCACAAGTATAATTGTATCTAGTATGGGGTGTTACACCTTGTGTTGTCATTTACTAAAATCTGCCATATATATTTAGATGCAACTGCGGTGTTGTCCTTTAAATAGTATATATATATATATATATATATATATATATATATATTGTAACAAAAGGAGGCATTTAGCTGGCAATATGCAGAGAAAGCAGGGAAGTAGAGTAAAACATTTGTGCAGTAATGCACCTAGATTGAATGTAAAGACCTATGTATGAAAAGCAATAGTTTGTTTGGTTTAATTTACATGACTTGAAATCCTTCCTCTCACCAAACAGACAGGGTGTGTCTGAATTACAGAGCCAGTGATGGGCGTTTCCTTTTAAAGAGAAGGTGGGTGTGTCACCTGTCCATCAAGCTAAGGCTGGGGGAGGAGTATCAGGTATAAAAGCTTGTTTATATCATTTGTGCAGGGAGACCAATGCTGGGTGAGCTGGCTGGTCCTGAGAGAGAGCTGGACTATGTATAGCTAGTGTTTAGGGTCTCCATGATTGCTGTACAAGTATACGGTGTCAAACATTTACAATCCTGACAATAAAGCACCATAAAAAGGAAGTTGTTGTTCGTGTGTGCTTCTGCAGTAGCGGGCTCTTGCCACAATATATACACACACAAAGAATCCCTGAACCTAAATATACAAATGCGGATTGCTAAGATATAAGGTTAATAACAAAAACAACAGAATAGGATATTATATACCCACTTCTGAAGTATTAACATCATGCCTGTTGAATCTATATTGTGTTATTTGTATTGTATGTATGCATTTATGTATTGCATTATCTTTGTACCTTTCCGTCTGTTTTATATCTTTAGATAACTGGAATGAATAAGATGAATGAATGTTTATAAAGATAATACAGTATAGTGAAGTAAATGATAGATTAGTATTCATTTAGCGATTAACACATAATGGTGGGCTATCTGACGTGGAGATCAATAGATGTGTAATACTTAGGCGGTATATAGCCTTGTCAAACAGAAGGATCGCGCAAGTCACTCTTACGGATCTCTAGTTGGGATGTGTAAGCATAACAACAGGGATACCTTTTTTACAGTTGGCATGGTACAAGGCGAAAGCTCAAAAGGTTGTGTGAAATAATGCCTCTAAAGTACATCTGAGATGTCACGAGGTCGTATTATTTGACGTGACTAAAATAGCGAAAAAGACGCAAATTGCGCTATATCCCAATAATTAATTAGATTAGTTATTAGTAAGATCAATGGCATTGTATCATTATTATGGCGGAACACAGGATCCTATAACACTCTCACCATTAATTCTGCCTCTGTCCAAATGTCCTCTGCCGTCATGTCGGGATGCAGGGAATTTATATATCCAGATATGCCACACAAAGGGTTTGGAAGCCCAAAATTTGGATTCAGTCTCCACTGGGAGAAAAAATAAATACACCATATAAGCATGTGTTAAATTTGGCATGGACATATACACCAATTAACCTCCAATAATGCGTAATTGCGAGCATCTGGTGTTTATTGGTAATTAAATTTGGAGCAGCTATTGTGTAGATGTATGCAGACAATGAATGGGTGATATATAACATCTATAGGGCTCGTTTACAAATATATGCTGAGAAAATATTATAGTAGAAATGCATGAAACCGAACACGCTCTTTAGACATGTTTTAGTGACGTGTTTTTAACACATTTTACATGCGTTGCAGTTTTAACAGTACAATCCATTTTGTACTAGTATTGCGAGTTAAATCATGATAAATGTAGCGCTGGCAGACACAGACGTCTGCACATGCGCATTAGGGAACTGTAGTCAACCAGCAACTACAATCCCAGGTGTGCACTGAGCTGCTGCCGGAGGATTCAGTAAGAGCTTGCAAAAGGGAGAGGGGTTAAGGTGTGAGAGAAATGACTTTAAAATGGGCAGTTGGAGTGCAGCAGTTGAAAGAGATGAAGGAGTATGGAAGAGAGCAAGAAAAAACAGAGCTGACTGAGAGTGAGTGTACTCTTGTACTAGTGCTTGGGCGCAAAACAGAGGGAGCAGAGAGGCAGGACAGAGACTCTGTGAGAGTACCAGAGGTCTGAGAAGAGGAGGGAGCAGTATCTATTAGACCCCTGTATACAGAGGAGCGTTATTAGTAAATAGGAGCTGTTGGTGAGGGAAGTACCCCCCTGTCAGTTGTTTAACGTAAAAGTCTGTAATAAAGAAAATACCCCAGAGAGATATAGAGAGAGACATAGTGAGAAGAAGGAAAATATCTTTTTAAAGGAGATAAACAACTGTAGTCCTGACTGGAAAAATGCATCTTGGACTAAAAGGCTGATCATTATATGGCTAAGTAACATCTTATTATCTGTTTATAGATTTATCAGGACTCTGTATTATACCAGTAGTCAGATAGGGACTAGCTGGGTAGGCTTGAAGATTGTAATGTAAATGAACCCCTTTGCTGGACTGAGATAATATTAACAAGGGATTAGTGCAGGGAGAGTTAGTTATGGAGCAGAGACTGAATTACATGTATGAGAATCTGTGCAGACTACCTCACTATTCTTTCAGACACATACAAGAGAAATTCACAAACCTGTGGTGTGAGGGGCCTACGATATTGAAGTGACTATATGGTCAGGTCTAAGGGGCAGATGGTGAAATCCAAAGTGTAAACATAGGTCTATTTATGCTGCTGAACTTGTTTCATGTTAATTGTTTGATATTAGTTATATTTGCCAGATGATTGTAGTTTAAAGAGAGGTACCTCTTAGTAGTAGAATAATAGAGAAGAGAGAATATATATGTATGGTAGTATAGGTATTATATAGTACTATTTATTGATTTATATACAATTGTTTGTTTAAACTACAATTTATATTTTTGATTTAAAATATTGGAAAATCCCTTTGGAAGCTTATATCACACTAATAAATGTGCCAGTGTGGCTTCTAAAGATAATTCATGTGTGATATTATTCATTAGTGTGTGCCTTTGGTCCAGTGAAGGGGGGGTGGAGGGTTCCATGGTCTCCCTCTGGTGTAGCTACAACCAGGACACCACCCATAGAAGACCCTTCAGTAATCAGACCAAGGTGGAGGCACTGCGCAATCTGGAATACAAGGTACTTAATTCATTTGCAGACCACACACACAAATTGATATATACACCCTAATGGGAAAAAGGGGTGTTACAGTAAATATATCATGTAGAGTTCGAACATTTCAAACAAGATATTACAATTTTAGAAAGCAATGATGAAATACTATTTTTAATTTAGAATTGGAGGTTAAAACAAATGTAGGACAGCTAGATGAACACTATCAACAGTTACTGATACAGGCAAAATTACAAAGTTTGTCTGATCACCATAAAGCACCATATAAAGGAACGTAGCGCTGAACACCATTCTTCGTGCGATTCTTTTGGTGAAGCGATGTTTTGGTGTCAGAAAACACCATCATCAGAACAATAGTTGCATTGATAATGGTGTACAGCATTGTTTTCTACACTATTTACTTACATTTACTCACCGATATTTCAAACTGAATGATTCAATAAAGGCTATTCATTATCTTAATTGTGACTAATTCTTATACCCTTTTAATTACTTTATACCTTCAACCAGCACCGAAAATAACAGCGTCAGCTTCATTTTTGTCACAGACTGCGGGAGATGTCACAGACCGTGGGTGTTAACTCACTACCTGGTACTGGTTAACCTGAGTTCTGAGTCTAAATGAGTGTTAGGTCCTCACCAGGAACACCCACGGGTTCATACCCCTAGGCTGTTGCTGACACTAGAAGCATCAGAAATCAAGAGAAGAAACAGAAACGTAGTTGGAGACAGGACAAAGGTCAGGGCAGGCAGTCAAGGTTCAGTGTCAGGAGACAAGCTAAAGTCTGGGTCACAAACAGACAGAGATGGTTGGAAGACAAGCCAGGTCAGAAACAGGAGATTAAAGAAGCAATTCGGACTAGCAAAGAACAGCCAAAATAACATCCTGCTCAGGCACTGTAGATAGGACAGAGGTGAGCAGTGGCGCACGCAGGGGGGGTTTCTGAGTCTCCAGAAACCCCCCCCCCTGCGCTTACTAAGTGGCCGCTATAGCTGCACTGTCCTATACAGCAGCCGCGGCGCTGTCAAAGAAGCGTCCGCGGCGGTGCTGCAGTGTATACAGCACCGCCGCGGACGCTTCTTAGACAGCGCCGCGGGTGCTGTATAGGACAGCGCTGAAGAAACGGAGCTGCTGCATGCGCAGCTCTCGCAGGGGGTGGTTTTTTTTGGGGGGTCGGGGGAAAACCCCCCCCGACAATCCTCCGTTCGCCCCTGGTGAGGGTGCTCCTACGCAGAATAGGAGCATGCCCAGTGCTAGGAGAACATCAGCTTCAGGAAATGCCACCCTGAGCATGGCAGTATATGGCAATATTTGTCCAAAGAGTCTGATTAAACAACAGTTTGCATTGGGTGTATAGTGAGTGTAAATGTCAGGCATTTCAAATTCTATAATGGTCTAGACACTTTAAAAAAACTTGCAAATGTTAATAGTAGCTCATTTATATAAAGCAACTTGTATTTTTATGTGTATTGTTACTTTAAAGCCATCAGGGTAGGCATAATTGCTGAATGTGAAGGACAAAGCTATAAAATTTGAATGTTTGTCAAGAACACAAGTATCAGGGTGGAACAAACAAGCATGGGAGACATCTAAAGCACCATGCAAAACTAAAAGATGGGCATCATTTTATTGGAGATGATATTTCTGGATTTTCTACTACAAATGTTCATTTAAAAGGTTGCATACATGCCCTACACAACACACTAACCTAATAATGTCCAGCATACGGTTGAAAACAAGAACTTGTGTGATATAGTAAAAAGATTATATTCAGGGCCAGCACTACATAAGACGGTCGCCTAGAGTGCCAACATTTCAAGAGTGTCTAAAATACTGAATGAGTGACATCGTGCACTAATTTAGTGGTTTTATTCTTTCAAGTGCACCCCACACTGAGCAGTGTTTTATTTATTTTTTGGGGGGATTTAAATTAAATACACTCCCTTCATCATTGCCTGACGATGGGGAATAGTGGGTGTGTCTAATTACTTAAATTAATATGACTGCACCGAATGTGCTTCCTATACTGTGCTGTGATGCTGCCGGCGACTGCTGCTGCTTCGTACCCTCGACAGGCTGGCAGTGTGGTGCTGAGCTGTGGCATCACAGAGTAGTCAATGTAATGGAGTAGCTGCAGCCGAAATATCACAGGCAGCACTGACATCCCCTCCTCTGCCTGACCCCTCCATCCTCTGCTTGCTTCACAGCACCTGATGGGTAGGGGCATCATAACGTGGCCACTACCCTGCCACGACCCTGGATGTTTTTAGTATTATGTGCATAACACGGAGCACAGTGCCAACAATGAATACTGAGCATATGGTACAGCAAAGCAAAATATATTTAGCAAGTACAGTATAACAAAAGAGTAAATACTTTGCATACAAACCCAGTGCACAACATTTACTGACATATCAATAGAAAAACATCTCTATACCCACAATATACAGCTTTTTAGTAATATACTCAGAATTTCAGGCATATATATCATGTCTACTCTCCGCTCTTGGAAGATGGCACCATAACCTGGAAGTGCAGGTAGGTATAAAGATCACATCAAAGTCAAACCTTCTACCACTATACACACATCCCTTTCCATAAATGTTTTCCCCCATTTCACTAGTAATAAAATCATACTTGCTCACTCTCCCAGAATGTCCAGGAGACTCCAGAATTCCTGGTATGTCTCCCGGGAGAGGAGACCATTCTCCTGCATTCACGGCATTGCTCGTGGGCCCAATATGACACAATTCACAGAGCAGCTCCTCAATTATACTTCACCTCCCCTCCCCTCCCCTCCGTGAGAATACAAAGTAAGCAATTATGAATAAAATAAACTTTCACTTTTACTCCTAAAATACTGCTGAGATTAGGTTCATTAAGGCGATATACGCTGTAAAATGATGTGTTTCTGATGTACAGTATTTCTAACACATGACAAGTACATGTAAATACATGTGAAAATAGAAATCACTGTACCAAATTAGACAGTATATATTTGTGTTTTCACATCTGTTTATCTTTTGCTGCACTGCAGCACATTTTCTTGAACGCTTCTCGCTTCCATAAACTTATGCGCTTTGGCAGAAGTCTAGGCGCACATCAAGGAGAAGCTTGTGTTTATAATCTAGAAGAAGGCTGCACTTTGTCAATGACTGTCGATGATAACCTTTTGTTATATTGATGTCATACCATAAGCTTCAATGCATAAAGCTATCAGTTCAGTACCATCATTCAACATTTTACTTCACAGACCTTGTAAGTTGCCATGGAGACCATTTCAATTCATTCTATTTTCATTTAAGTCCCATTTGCAATAAGAATTTTAAATTTAACTTTCAAGGTAAACGTATAGAATCTGTAATCTCATTGCAGTGGACAACAATAATTTGTAGTAATTTTCTACAGCAAGCTGCGGCTATAAAAGCTTCCACATAATTGGATGTGCTAATGTACTACATAACTTACCTCTGGTATTTCTTCTAGCTCCTTACACACAGACTGGGCTGACAGAATGCTGGAACATTGGTTCTGGGTAAGATGTGAATGACTGTAAAGACATAGCAAAGAACACTTTTGTCAAGTGTTCGCAAAATATTTCTGGTTTGTCCATCATACAATAAATGTGAATTTAATGAACAAAGACGTGACCTTCACAGCTTTACTTGAAGAACTGTGGCATTATGAAAAAGATTACTTGGTAGTGAGCTCAGATTTTACTCATACCAGGGCTCCTTGTGGTGTGTCGTAGTGATGGCCATTGTTCCTTCTAAGCTGCGCAGTCTGGAAATTGTAGTGTTACAAAATGTATTTATCTGAATTCATCTGGGGGACACTGCTACTTTGGTATAGGACAGCTTTGGAAAGCACCAAAGGTAGCAGTATTGCCCAGCATGAAGAAAAGAAGATTTTTGTACGTACGTTAAATTAATTTCTGTGATTACATTTGGGGATACTGCATTGAGTATAGGTTTTTCCTTAGATACAATGGTTTTTGTTTGATCATTATGAGCTATCCAATAGGTTTTGTTACATAAAAAAAACTGAGTTTGTGATGGTATAGAATCGGGAGGATCTTCAAGTTGATAGCTTTCAATATTTCAAACTAAGTGCCTACTCCTATACTCCAAACTAAGTGAGCCCTCCTATACCCAAGGTAACAGTGTCCACCATTATGGATGAAGGAGAAAAATCTTTAGAAACAACTTAGATACATTGTTTCATACAATGGTGTTTTGATACACACACATATACACCTGTTTGGATGTGCATCGTTTTCACCTGCTAGAGAGCAAGTGCAAATACACACCAATGATGATGACTTGGCGTAAACAAACTGATGCAGAGTCATACACATACGGTCCAGCATATGGGTGGAAATACAATACTTTTGTTTGTTTTTTTTAAAAAAAGAAAAAATAATCATTTAAGTGCCTTTTGCCCCCAACTCTGTATCAGCTCCTATATGATTAAACCCTAGTCAAACACATCTGAAAATCTATTATGCAGAGTTGCAGAAAACACTGGATTCCTTAAGATGATCATTGTAAAATTTCCTGATCACTCAGGTTACAGGGAACACTAGGACTGGGCCCTATCAATTTATCTTACTTGACACATTCACCTCTAAAGATATTTTTTATAGTTTATCCAGAAGAAATCTTAAAGTACTTATTGCTCTCATCAAGTAGCTTCTGGGGAAAAAGAAGCACATATGCACTGATAATCAAGTCCAAAAGTAGTTACAGTATAAGAGATGGAATCCATGCCCCTACTTGTAAAGCATGAACAGTTTAAAGATACAATCTTACTTAATGTCTGTGAGCACCAGGCCAGCGTCTCTGCACTGCAAGCAGTTCCGCAAATGATTGGAAGTAACGTAGTACAGCTAAATGCCAACATAAAGGCAAAATAATAAATCATGGAGTAGCAGAAACAACCAAAAGTTTTCATCTTCAGACATAAAGCAATCTGATTTCTGCTCTGCCAACTTACATAGCCAGGTCCTCATGGGTCTGTGAAAGCTGTTCTTCTAAACGATTCTTTTCAATATTAAGTTCCTTGACAGAAAAAAATAAATAAATTAAAAAAATCATGTCCTTGTGTAATTATTTAATTGATGTGCACATCTGCCATTACAGAGCTGTAGATCATCAATGGTAACATGATATGTAAACAATAACAGAGTTTTACTATGCTATGTACTTGCAGACATGTATTCCATTTCAACCTGACATACACTCGAGACACATACGTAGGTGTCTGCACATTATGACAATACCATCTACCATTAGAACATGTTTGACTGTAAGGCAATTTTATGCATTTTACATACTTAAGAATAGTGATAACTGCTTTAAGTGTACAAGATGTACAGTGGTCAGTCATACTCTATAGTTCCACCTGTGCCATTTTGCATTGTCTGCTATTCAGATCATAGTGAATGGATCATTAAAACAAAGTGTTTTGGGGATCATATCATACAATGTGCACCAGAGGTAAAACTTGTTTGTCTTTGGCTGCTCTTTTCAAAACTTTGATAAACTTGATACTTTTAGAGGGGCAGAATACAGCCCCATAACTATTTAGGGGAGGATCTGGTGATTCTGGCCAGCTCCCAAGAGACACCCCCCACTCTGCCTTTGTGGGCCTGCACGGGAGCTACAATGAAGTACCTGCAGTGTACCAGCGGGAGCCACAGAAGGTGACCTGTCATTGCCAGATCCACCTCACCCCTGCGCCCCGTACCCCTTGTCGTTCTGTCACTGCTTTTAGGATAAAGTTACCCTGGTGTTATCCATAGGGACATGGAGGCCCGTTAATTTAATCTCTTGGGCCCACTAATATCTTATATCATCCCTGGTCTGGGCCATTTGTTTCTAGACAGGGAACATTCAGTAACAACATTTGCAAAACTGGGCTACCTGCAGGTGGATTCACACACCTTTTATTACTGGTTGAAAAACAAATATCTATTAAATGTTTATGATTCATATGGGCAGAATCAATTGTCCGCGATGTTCCTCAGAACATCACGGCTGCACTTATTTATCGTTACTACAGTAAAAAGTAACTGTCAGTTTTGCTCCCACCTCTATGGAGCGCAAGCAAAAATGAGCATTACTTCTGTAAAAAAAAGATTGAATTCCCCCCTAGAGTATATAAAGTAGTTTAAAATCAAAACAAAATTTGTCGAAAATGCTGTTAATGTATTTTTACATTTAAAAACAGCATTTGAATCATATTTCTAGCAGTGTGTGACATCTTTGAATCAGTCCTTCGTAGGTTAAGAATGCAACACAGGCAATGTCACCTGACCAAATACACTTGAGGTTCAGTTAAATTATCTGACATAAAAATTTCTATGTCTCATGCTGTCTAAAAATAGAGTCTGTGTGTGTTTGGTCAATTTAACGGCATCTTTATTGGGAAATTAAAATTTTCACTAGAACTCAGTGATGTATATGTGACATATTTCCATCCAATGCATAATTAAAGAGAGTATTACAGAGAAAGCCTGTCTTTGTAATATGTTTCCCCGCTATGTAATATGGTTAAGTACTATAATATATACATAACTTTATTCTAAACCAAGAATTTCTTACAGCATTCCAGTAGACAATTATATATCCTCAAACCTTCACAGACTATCCCAGTCATTGATAGCTGTTTATGTTTTCTTGCATGTGTAATCAAAAGGGCAAACATGGAAAATTGACAAAAAACAAACACAAATAACCCGCCCCCCCCTTCCCACGCACACATGACCACCCCCCTCCCCACTTACCACCCACCCAATCCGCATGGGCTAAAAATTAAATGTCACGTGAGAGGTTAAATCAATTGCTTTTGAGCTCTGATACATAGTAATGGGTAAAGACTCTGAACTAGTGCTTACACACTCTGAAAATGCAATCATTACTATGTATCAGCGCATTAGCAATTACGTGCCGCGCCTAATGACTTAAGTGACATTACCCTATGTCACATAAGTCTACTGAGTTTTTCCCTCCAGAGACATTTTTTTATTTAAATGGATGGAGTTTGCTAGAGAGTGTCACACAAAGCAGTTTTGTATATTGACAGCTGTTGAAAAGTTGCCAGCACCTCATGCAAGAAGTACTTCATAGACATTTATGTTATTTCATCTGCACACAGGTGATTGAAGAGCCACTGAAAATCTCTTCATATACTATTTAGAACTTTTCAAGCAGCATTTTCCATGCCAGCATGAAAGACATTAAGCGGTGTGAAATGTATATCTGATCCTATATGTTAATTTGTTTTCAACTACAACACAGCAGAAAAGAAGAACTGCAATGTGTGCAGATTATCTAACCAATTGTGGAATATGAATAAAATCTTTGTTTGTTTACCCACAGACCACAGAGGAATGTACAGCACGGTGGCTAAGTGGTTAGCACTTCTGCCTCACAGCACTGGGGTCATGAGTTCAATTTCTGACCATGGCCTTATCTGTGTGGAGTTTGTATGTTCTCCCCGTGTTTGTGTGGGTTTCCTCCGGGTGCTCCGGTTTCCTCCCACACTCCAAAAACATACTGCTATCAAAATTGACCCTAGTCTCTTTCTCTGTCTGTGTATGTGTATGTTAGGGAATTTAGCCTGCAAGCTTCAATGGGGCAGGGACTGATGTAAATGAGTTCTCTGTACAGCGCTGCGGAATCAGTGGCGCTATATAAATAAATGATGATGATGTTAGAGAGTTTTATGTTATCTCTCTGTGCAGCCTATGAGAAAACATCCGGGGAGTTGAGCCCAGCACCTCTTTGCTTGCTCCCAGTCTTATTTTCTGTCCTTTCCCTCATCCCAGTCAGAAAGGACAGAATGCCCAGCCTCCATGGATGTCCCACATATTCCTTGCCAAGCTATTGTATTGTGAGAAGATTATCACACCACAGTAAACGGAACACGAGGGATCTGGGAGGAGATAAAGGGATTATGGGGGAGAGAATACAAACAATGGCAGCTATTTAAATGGCGAGCTTTGCAAACAGAGTTACTGCTACCATGATAGAAACTAGCTAAAGCCCTTTATATTCACATTAGGCAAACACAAATGAAAAAAATAGGTAGGTGACCCTTTAATATTATTACAGGTTTATAAGTGTAAACATATTGTGTGACAAATATAGTTTTACATTGCATGTAACATGTGAAAGGAGAGCACATTATGGGGCATGTGACTTTAAATCTAGCGTTTAGACATGTCCGGCACAAAGATGTGGTGTCAGCATCATCATTAATTGAAATCTTGATCCAGGCCTAGGGGACGTGAAAAGATGTGTCCCTTAAAGGCGTACCTGAAAGATATGTATAAAACCCGAGCATAAGGGGCTGCAAATATAAGATTTACTCATTTCGATATATGGGCGTACTTTGTGTGCTTGCGCAATAGGAGAAAGATTATGCAAGTCACATCCAACTCTACAATAAGCTATATATATAGATATTTCAAAAAGGTATCTATAGATGTTTAAATGTCTATATGCATTCAATATGCATTGTACTTTACCACCTGACCTACCTCTAACAGAAATGTGTGTTCTTCCACTAGTCCCTGTAGTTCTTCTAACTTGAGAGTTTTCTAGAAATGTGCATATAAACAAAACCGATATTCATATAACAAGAATTAATTATTTGGTCACTGCGGTTTGCTAATTTTTATTAAGGAAACAAAAGCAGTTGCTATAAAATATTCATGACTACCATATGCATTACATTGATGAAGAGATACAGCTTACCTATATTTTGGGAGCATAAAGACTTAAAATGGAATTTTGGAAGTACCATCAATTGTGATAGCAGGTCCTGTGTAATCTTTGCTAAACATTTCAGCTGCTTCATGACATGTGTTCTTTATTCAAGCGGGTGCAAAACTTCTGGAATAATACAGTAAAAGTGTCCACCAGGAAACACTGTTCTCTCTAAGCTGAGCAAGGACAGTGTTCAAAATGTAACTTGCTACTATACATCCATTGTTCATGGTTGCACTGAACAGGACATTCATGAATACAGCTCTTGAGGGGAAATCATGGCTTCAGGGAGATCCCGGGTGAGGTGGGAGTGCAGTGGCGGGGCTTGACAAATTGCATTAATTTGGCCCCGCCCCTAAATGATTGTCACAATTTTGGCCAATTACAGCAGGGGTGGGGCTAAGACAGCGCGATATTTGCGTCATTAAGCCCTGCCCCATCACTTATCTATTGCGGGGGTGAGAACTGGGACATTGCCCTGCTTTCCCGGGAGCCCGGCAGGTCTCCCAGAAATGCGAGAGTCTCCCGGACATTCCGGGAGAGTAGGCAACTATGCGTTAAAGAAAAGCAGCTAATGAATCTCTAGAGACTGAAGTGTCTTTTACATTTCTGCCTCCATTACTGAAGTCATGTTGTCTTACCTGTCAGTCTTTGATTAAATCTTAGTCTCCATGAAAATGGCCACCTCCATAGGATCAATACATGGACATATCACACAATTTCTGAACTGTGTCATCATGCCACAGATGGCGAAGCCAACCACGTCTTGTACTGGCTCAGCATCAGGGAGAATGCCAGACTCTTCAGGGAGTGAGGGAGATCACCACTATTTCAGGGAGTCTCCCTGACATTCAGGGAGAGTTGGCAAGTATGGGGTAAAGTTCTCTTTAGATTTACTTTTATCTAGTTAATTTCCAGATTAAATATAAGACATTATAAGACATTATTCAATTATCCCAAATAGGTCATATTTTCAGGATTATATGCTGCAACCCAATCATCTATATTTAATCACCTGTTAATATTAAATTTAATCTTTCAACCGTGGCCTTTTATAGAATGTTGGGAAAAGAAAAATACTCTAACTGCTGCAGTGCTACATACAGCAAAGGTAATGGTTTAATTAAAGACAAGCAATGCCAAACCAATTTGATTAGTTTCTATGCGGGAGGAAGTTGTAAAATGGATCTTAACAATGTAGTTGTTGAGAGATCTTTGGATTTCAGGAAAACATTTCATACTTTTCCTTATCATCTGAGTTCTAGGACTTGAAGGAAAATATGTATATAAATAAATAACTGGCTGAAGGACAGATATCAACAAGTTGTTATAAGAGGAAGGTGTAGTGGGGTACCACAGGACAGTATATTTATATTAAAAAAATGTATCATCAATATTTTTAATGCATTGTAAATATGTTTTAACAAAATAACAATATTATGCACATCATTGCATTATAAGTAGAAAACAAACATAGGTCAAATATGCTATGAGGCATGTGGAGACTCATTGAGGCTAAAAGGTCATTGCTGAGAAAAAACATTGGGGTCTGACATGGGTAGAACCTCTCCATCAGTAACATATTCATGCCATGGAGACCATTTGATAATAGGGGAGGGAGTTTAAGTCGAATAAAGTATTTCTAGAGTTTACATGTTAAAACTGATCTGGATTATAGACATTATTTTATGTAAAGTACGGGGCAGAGGGTCTTTCCAATTTTGGGCTTTTGGATTGTTGCAATGAAAAATCCCCAAACATATCTAGCGTGTTTGGGGATTTGCTCAGAATAGTAGTGTAGGAGAGCGACCTCTGGTTAGGGCCCTATATTAATATTAAAAACTAGGCTATATTTCTTCAATCTTTTTTATTAATAACCTTGCAGTTGGTCTAAAACAAAAAGCTGAGTGACAGTATACATACAAAGGGGAATAAATCCACAAATCTGCATTTCCTGTTAAATACTCCAGGCAGGTTAGTTTAGAGAATCCAGATCACATAATCCTAATTTCTGCCAAGTGGAGTGATACACATTATTCTGTCGGCAATTTAACATCTGAAACTATTTTGTAGAACGCAATCTCACATACATTCCAGACAAAGTTTAAGTACGTACATATTTTACATTACAACCAAAAAAACAAAAAAAAAATATGCATTGAATTTTATCACAGTTTTTAGCTATTTTGTGAAAGGATTGGATATTGTAGCAATACTCCACACTATTGAACATGTAATTATTCTGAAGCTTTGGTGACATCTACTGGCTGTTTCTATGAATAGTTTGTACAGGTTTTGTACCTTAGGACTTTAGTAGGATTTTTTCTCAAAATATGTTTAGAAGAAGCGAACTGGTTGAACATATGATGGGGCTAGTTTTGTGAGGACATATGTTAGTCACCCAATTCTTTGATAAAAGTGCTGCCTGGCTCCCCCAATTCTTATCCTCTGACCTAACTTACCTCATCCTGCATAATCTTAATATCCCTTTTGATAAACTCACCAACTCTGCATCCACAAAACTTCTCTCCCTCTCTTCTTCCTTTGGCCTCTCCTAGTGTATTTCCTCTCTCTGCCACTGTAGTGGTCATTCCCTTTATTTTGTCTACTCCCACCTCTGTGCTATCTCTGATTTTTCCAATTCACCCTTCCAGCTTTCTGACCACCACCTGCTTTCTATTCTGCCCCTACTCACCGCCTGCATTATCACCCAAATCCACACACACTCTGCATCATCTTGATGCTCTTGACCTGGTAATCTTTTCATCTACACTTGAACCACTCATTTTTCCTATAACAGCTCTGTCATGCCCCAATCTGGCTGTCTCCCTGTAACTCCCACTTCAGCCATTGACTCTGCCACCACTCACAGTAAAAATTGCTTCAAACTCCACCTGTGGCATTCCAAGCAGAAATGTTACTTGCAAAAGTGCTCTACATCAGCTGAGCGCAGCTTGAAGAAATATTGGTCTAACACTAACTTCTTCCACTCTGCATAAATATTTTCTATTTACTGCTCTTCCCTTCTCTCACTAAACAAACCTACTTTGTCTCTTATTTCCACCTAATGTTATAAACCCAACTTTCTGCTACTTCAACTTCCTCCA
Organism: Mixophyes fleayi; assembly: GCF_038048845.1. Lineage (NCBI taxonomy): Eukaryota > Metazoa > Chordata > Amphibia > Anura > Limnodynastidae > Mixophyes > Mixophyes fleayi. The sequence continues at coordinate 26,526,871 of NC_134412.1, forward strand.
ATGTCCTATTTATTCTCCTCTTCCCTCCTTCCTTACAGTCCAAGACTTTGCCACTTCAATGCCAAAATAACACCAATTATCAAGACATCTACTCATGCCAGTCCCCATCCACTTTACTCACATCCTACCTCTCTATCCAACTGACCTTTTTGTCCCCACCCCTACCTCATCCACACTCTTTTATCATCTTCTCCTGACTCTACCTGTGCCCTTAACTCCATACCTCTCATCTTCTTCACTCTCTCTCCAAACGTATGCCTGCACCTAGTCCACCTTTGAAACTTGTCTCTCTTTACTGGCATGTTACCTTCATCTTTTGAAGGTAAGATGCCAGTAAAGAGAGACAAGTTGAAAAGGTGGGTCATCTATTAACACGCTCTTGTCTCACCTATGCTCAAATGACACCTATCCTCTTGTCCCTGCCTCTCTCTTCAACTACCACCCAATTACTGTTAACTGTCTCAAAAGCTTTCTCTCCCTCCTCCACCCTCTCCAATTAGACTTCTGTCCCCTTCACTCTAAGACTGTCTTCACTATAGACACCAATGATTGTCTCTTTACCGAGTCTAAAGGTCAGTTCTCATAGACCTCTCTGCCACTTTAGATATCGTGGACCACCCTCTTCTCCTGCTAATCCTTCATGACATTGGCCTTCATGGCACCATTCTCTCCTGGTTTACTGCTTACCTTCTAGCTCCTCATCCTCGACCCTCTGCTATTCTCACTGTATACCTACTTCCATGGGGAACTAATCAACTCTTCCAGAACCACTTCCATACTGATGACATCTGAATCTACCTCTCCTCCCACAATATCCTCTTCTCTCCTTTCTTGTGTGTCCAGCTGTGTCTCTGCTATCTTCTCATGTCCCAATGTTACCTAAAGATCAACATGTCTAAAATTGAGCTCATTATCATCTCACCTCCCTCTAGTCTCCCCACAACTCTCACTCCATTGACAACAGTACACTCTCCTCTGTTCCTCATGTCCACTATCTTGGAGTTATACTTCACTCCACCTTCTCCTACACTCCCCAGATCCAGTCTCTCACTTCCACCTTTGAAACATCACCAGGATTAGACCCTTCCTCACTCTTGGCTAACACAACTCTTATCAACTATCTCATTATCCCACCTTGATAACCACAACCTACCCGTGTGGCCCACCACACCTTCACCTGTCTCTCCTTACTAGAGTCTATCCTGAACAAGATGGCAAGACTCATTTTCCTCTCCCACCACTCTGCTTTTTCCTCCCAGTTCTGCCAATCGCTACACTGGCTCCCCATTCCCTATAGAATCCAAATGAAACTCATCTCTATCGCTTATAATAGCCTCAACCTACCCCCCCCCCCCCCCCCTCTTCTCCTGTCCTCTTCACTCTGCTAATAAATAGCGGCTCAACTCCCCACTTATAACCGTAGAAAAAACTGGACTGGGTCCACCTGCGCCACCACTTAGAGAGCTGCCCTTTGTAAATCTGGCCACAATCCCAAACTTATAACTACTTCACACTCCCACCTCATAGAATTTCGATGTACCGCTCCACATGAATAGAATCCATTTTCATGTCCAATTAGACTGTCCACCAGCCCCCAATCGTTTAAGCACTCCTTATAATCCCTCCAGCTCTTCAAAGTCTAATCTAACTCACTTTCCTCTGGCCCAACCTGTCTTAGCCTCCCTATTAGGTTGTAAATATATATTAATATATAAGACGTCAATATGAATATACGTTAATATATTCACAGAGCCTAATGGTAATATATATATATATATATATATATATATATATATATATATAATTGGCTAGTGAAACATTGAGCACACAGGCAGGTCATACTCTATAGAGCCATGGGCTTATGATACTCCGTAGGGCCGCAGGCTAGTGAGTCTCTGAGAGGACAGGATTTTCTTTAGGTGCACAAGTAAGTCTTCTGACAGAGGACAGCTCTGTATGACTCATGTACGATAAGCCTGAGAAATGTATAAACTACATATTTTATTTTATTTTAAATCTCTACTCTCAAAGGCTAAGTTGCCAGATCACCTTGCTAAATGCAACAATTGCTAGATAACCACATATTCCTGGCAACTTTTAGTTTGATATGGCTAACAAAAGTAAGTTGCCAATGGTGTGGCAGTATCCGGTAGTAGTCATGTTCGTTTGCAGGATAAGCAATATTGTACTTAAGTGTCTCTTATAGCTTTGTGGGGAAATTTGCTGTGAGGCTGTTGTTCTCTGCGAGTGAAAGTCATTAAACAGCCAGAGTAATTGCCCTCCAACCCCATTTGGCAGCCATTCCATTCCTTTGTCCTTGATGATGAGAATCACATTCGGATACTCTCTACAAAACAGTCCATCTCACCATCCAACCAAAACTAAGCAACTAACCTGTGTCAGAAGCTCATCCTTCTGCAAGAGTAAATTTTCATATTCACACAGCTGGTGCTAGTGAAAGGAATATACACCAATAAGAACTTAGAAGCATGTCCCAGGATGCAATGCCACAATTAACAATACCATCCACTTACCACTAGCTTGAAATTTTCAGCACTAACACTATCCAGCTTCTTCTTGACCTTTTCTTTCTCTGAAAGTAGCTTATCATTCTACAGGAAATGTCATTATTTATTGTTATTTAAAGTACTTCTGCATGAAACGTGTGTTATGTAGAAATACACGTTATAAAAAATAGCTGCAAATTTACGGTGCTCATGGGCTGGCAACAGGTCAGACTATAAGAATATCCCCATTAAATTAATTACACATAAAACCGAGGGCACATAAGAGTTAACTTTTCTGAAACTGAAGCTCCTCCACTCTCCCAACCCCAGTGTTACTCAGTTTTAAGTGCACAAGGAGTTGGGCAAGATTATATGGGGATGGTTATGTCAACATAGTTTGTTTTATGTTATTTTTACTTTAAAGGCAGTGCTGTGATCGCTGTCAAACTGCATCAGCAAATCCCCTCAATTAAACTACCGTTCTGCCCTTGTTTCCAGAGGAGTTCAGGGGGGAGTAATTTGTTGATTATGGCTGGCTTTGCCAAAATTATTAAAACCAAGTAACAACCCCTTTCAGGAGCCGCTTGGGGACCTTTATTTAGACAGTAGGGTCCCATTGCACTGGGTCTCTGGAGGGGAAGAAACACCCCTCTACATATGGTTTCTTCCAGGGGCGGATCTAGAATTTTTTTCTACCCCGGGCGATATAGGGGGGGCGATTTAAGCCCTGCCCCTTTCTAACTTCTAAGGCTGCCGGCGGCTGCACAGTATGTGCAGGTCCGTTAGGCAGTGACAATGTGCTGTCCCGCTGCTCTGATTGTGTTTAAAACACAATCAGAGCAGCCAGGCAGCACATTATCACTGCCTGACGGACCTGCACAGTGTGCAGCTGCCGGCAGCAAGCCCCTGCTAGGGGGGACGATCGCCCCGATCGCCCCCCCCCCCCCCCCCCTGGATCCGCCACTGGTTTCTTCCTCCTAACAGGCTTCCCAACTGGACTGAGCCTACTATAAGCACACCACTCCCTGGAAGAGCTGCTTGCTAAAAGCTGCTTGGCTGAAGCTCCTCTCCTCTACAGGGTGTTCTCCTCAAGGGCTCCTGCTGTGGTCCTGAAATCTACAGTCTAAGTAACTCTATTATTAGCAAATCTGTATTTGTTTTGTAAATCCCAATTTCTGTGTGTGGGAAAGATTGTTACAGTCCATTTTTATCTGTCTGCTGCAGTTTTGCATAAGAGAAAAACTGAGTAACAATATTTAAGGGATCTATACCAGAATTTTCAATTTCTGGGTCTGAAGGCAGGAAGAAGGAGTGTTTCTGGGTGACTTAGACCCAGAGGATCCTGTGGGATTCAAGGCAAATCTTTTGAAGGCCAGGGCATTGATGAACTGGTTATCTCAGTATGGCAGGCTTTGAACATGTTAGAAGTGGATGATTCTCAATATACTAAGGTGGCCTTTTTTAAAAGAAAGAAGAAAAGAATGGTTTCCTTTCCTTCATCTTCTCACTTATCTGTGCTCCTGAAATCCTCTTCTTCCAGGGATCCCACCATTCCACCAGGACGCGGGGTTCAGCAGAGGGGAAGACAAGCCTGGGCGACCAGACGTCCGGAGCCTAAGCCCTCTGAGAAAAAGACAACATGACGGGCCCCCCACCACCCGAGACTCAGCTCAGATTGTGGTGCGAGCCCGCCTTTTGTTGTTCCAAGATGTGTGGGGAGAGTCTCCTCTTCACACCTGTAGGTTACAAGTATCAAAGAGAGGGGTTACATCCTGGATCTTCAGGGCCATCCACCAAAGCAGTTTTTACCATTGGTAAGGCGGTTGGCTCTCAGGAAGGCTATCACCTCTCTCCTTTCATCAGCTGTAATCATCCCTGTCCTGGGAACAGGAGAAGATTCAAGGGTTTTATCCCAACCTCTTCCTGGTGCAAAAAACAAACAAATTGTTTTGGCCCATCTTGAACACCAGGCTTCAAATTAACAGGTTAAAGATTGAGTCTCTCAATTCCACCATCCACGGCCTCTGAATTCTTAGTTAAAGATGAGTATCTCCATATTCTGATCTGAGAAGGATACCACAGTCTACTCAGGTTCGCCATTCAGGACTCTCATTTTCAGTTAAGAGCTCTTCCATTCAGTCTGCTGAACTCGCCACAAGTTATCACAAAGGTCCTGGCAGTGATGACCGCTCTGTTGAGATCTGAGGGCATTACCATCGTGTCTTATCTAGATGATCTGTTTATTAAGGCCAAGTCAGCCCACCTGTTGCAGATTCACCCCCACAGGACTGCTCAGGTACTGGAATTGCACGGGTGGATTTTGAATTTAAAAAAATCCAACTTGGTTCTGCAGCAGAGGATGGCGTTTCTAGGTCTAATGTTCAATACTAAGGTGCAGAGGGTCTTCCTTCCAGAGGACTAGATCTAGACTCTCCAAGCATTGGTGAGGTGAGTTCTGGCCCTCAGACTTCTGTCAGTTCTGCTATGCATGAAGTTGAAGTCTCCAACTTCGAAGCTGTGCAGTATGCCAGGTACCACTCTGGATTTTTCTGCTGAATGTCTTGAGGAGGTGGTCGATGTTTAGCCTTCAGTTGAACTCTCAGCTCATTTTATTGTTGCTGGAGACATGCCTGTCTCTCTGGTGGTGGTTGAAAGCAGACAATGTTATCAAGGGTCGCCAATTCACCATCCTCGAATGGACTATTGTTACAACGGACGCCAGTCTACAGGGATAGGGTGCGGTGACATTACATCTTTGCTTGCAAGGTCTTCCCATCATCGTTCTGGAGCTCAGAGCATTGATGAACGCTCTGACGGTAGCACAGCCGACCCTGCAGGGCAAGCCTCTCCGGATTTAGTTGTACAACCACCATGGTAGTGGCATACATAAATCATCAAGGAGGTATTAAGAGCTTCCTTGCGATGAGGAAGCTTTTTTCGAATCCTGTCATGGGCGGAACGCTTTCTGCCAGCAATATCTGCCATGTACGTTTCAGGACTGAAAAATTGGAAGGCAGATTTCATGATCAGGCACAACATTCTCCCAGGAGAGTGGTCGCTTCAACCTGGATGCGTTCAGTCTGCTAACGCAGAGATGGGATCTTAAGTGGACATAATAGCCTCCCAACACAGCAACAAGGTGCCCGCGTTCTGCTCCAGGGACAAATTGGCTGCATTAGTGGATGCCATGATGGTCCCTTGAAAGTTCTAGTTGATCTATCTCTTCCCTCCAATTCTGATGCTCCCACTTGTCCTCAAGAAGGTCAAGAGGGAGGGAGTTCTGGTCATCCTCGTAGCTCCATATTGGCAATAAAGAGCCTGGTACGCCGATGTTGTAAGGATAGCAGCAGGTCCAGGGTGGAGACTTCCTCGTGGGAAGATCTTCTGTGGCAATGTCCGTTTATCCACTAGGACAGTGGTTCCCAAACTGTGTGCCGCGGCTCCCTGGTGTGCCGCAGCAATCTCAAAGGGGTGCCACAGCGAGGGCAGGTGATAATCAAGACAGGGGACTACTTGGTAATTATTTTTGCTTAGGGGTGCCTTGAAAAAATAATGGAGAGCCTAAGGGTGCCTGAGAAAGTTTGGGATCCATTGCACTAGGACCTTCATCGTCTGCCATGGCTGTTAAAGCCAGGCTCTGGAGCCAAAGGATTGTCTGAGGCAGAGCCGTAACTTAGAATTCTAGCACCTGGGGCAGCCCCACCTTTGCCCTCAATTTTAACCAAATTAACCTAAAATATTCCTAAATTGCGCCCCCCTTCAACGTTGCGCCCTGGGCGGTCGCCCCTGTCACACAGCCCTAGTTACGGCCCTGGTCTGAGGGATTTATTCAAACTGTGCTCATAGCCAGACAGTCGGTATCTGCACTTAACTATCATAGGGTTTGGAAGACTTATGTAGTCCTGTGCAACAGCAAAGGTTTCCACACCTCTTCCTATAGCTTTTGCATATCTTAATTTGGTTCTATCGGCTCTTCAGCTTTCTCTGTATGAACTTTTGGAGACTACTGACTTAAAGCACTTGACTTGAAAGGTGACTTTTTTTTTAACCACTTGACAGGTTTTCAAATTGGGTGCCCTGTCTTGTAGTTTCAGAAAAGTTAGCTATTAAGTGTACAGATCCTGCACCCTCACCACAACCCCAATGTTGTAGTATCCCCCAGATGGGTTAAAAGAAATTAATTTAACAGTAAGTACAAAATCCACCTTTTTTAAGCATGTGCCATTCAAAATGTAAAGTTATTATAAATTACAACTGAGAAAAATAAATACAGTGAGGTATTTTAAGATGGATTATCAAATCAGTAAAACCACTTTTACATCACCTCATCCTGTAAGCTCTGATTCTGACTGCTAAACAAAAGTGTGTCCTTTTGCTGTGAAAAAAACCCATATATATTACAATTGTTGTTGTTTTCAAAACACATGTGTTTTAAGTGCAAATGAGTATTAGCATTTTATATGTGTGTGTGTGTGTGTGTGTGTGTGTGTGTGTGTGTGTGTGTGTGTGTGTGTGTGTGTAACCCTAGTCTGTGTGTATGTGTGTATTAGGAAAATTTAGACTCCAATGGGACCAATGGGGCAGGGAATGATGTGAACAACAAAAATATTCCCTGTACAGCACTGAGGAATTGGTGGCGCTATATAAATTAATGGTGAAGATGATCATGATGCGTTTGTGGATGTTGTAGTTTATTGATGTAAAGTTATTGTAACTTTATTGTAAAACTATCATATTCATTACAAAATCTATAGGATCTGTTTGTTTTATATACATATATATTTATATAATCATCCTCGATTATTTTATTCTAATGAAAAAATAGGAGAATACACATATGGAGGCAATTTTAAGAATAACAAAAAAATAAAAGCATGTTTTAAAGTTATTCTGAAGTACTATCACGTGCTTAAGTTCATGCACTCAAGATTCAGTGCCTGAGGTGTGTGTCACCTCGGGGTGATGGAAGCAGAAAGCCTACATTGGTTACTGATAATCTATGCTAGAAATGGGCCTCTATTACAGTGGAGGGTGATGTCAGGTTCTTGCCATTTTAACTTGAGATTGCTAATGAGATACCAGTGTACCACAAATGCATGTATTCTTTCTACCTTTATAAACTGTCCACTACTTGGGGCCTATGATTTGCTAGTGTTAGTGCTGCCTTATCTTTTACCTCCCAATAAATTTGTTTTGTGGTCAGTGCTGCCGGGAGAGCATTCAGGTCCTGGTGTGCGAGGATCTGCCACAATACCAACTAAAGACTGCATGTGGCAATGCACCATCAATGAGAACAGCGCACTATTTAAAACTTACTGCAGTCAGCTCTTTTGCTACAGGTCAAGTCAAGTCTAAGATATTTTACTTATAAGCCTGTATAAGGCATACTTGCCAACATTTAATATTTTTCTTCCGGGAGCTGCCAGGGGGAGGTGGCCGTGTAGGGGGCGGGGCTCAGAAAATCACGTAACTTTAGCCCCACCCCCGCGACGTAATGACGCAAATCGCGTAATTTTACAGCGGGGGCGGGGCCAAACACCACGATTCCCGATGAACCGCGGCGTTTGAACCGAATTCTGCCCACTTCACTAGGAAGTGGGCAGATCAGGGAGATTGCCACACTCTCCCGGGAGTCCAGGAGACACGCGAAATGCGGGAGTCTCTCGGACATTCCGGGAGAGTTGGCAAGTATGGTATAAGGTCCTCACTCCTACCAAGTTTTGCATGAGCAAAGTTTGGAATTGCATTTCTATTCGGGGGCTTCAAACAGTCCTATTCTGTATTTTGTAGCAGCAATTACCTGGCTTCTCTGAGGCCTTCAAAGTATATCTGGGCCCAGGGACTTTGTACCCACTTATAAAAACATAGAATTTGACGGCAGCTAAAAACCACTTGGCCCATCTAGTCTGCCCATGTTTTAACCTATGGTAACCTCCAACCCTATTTGATCCTTATCCTTATGTCTATCCTTGGCATGTTTAAATTGCTCTACTGTATTAGTCTCTACTACCTCTGCTGAGGGGCTATTCCACTTATCCACTACCCTTCCTGTTTAGTAATGTTTATTCAAATTTCCTCTGAACCTACTTCCCTCCAGTTTCAGAGTGAGGAGTACTGTTTTAAAGCTGATTTTCTAAAACATGGTATATACTGTATGCTAATAACCATATCAATGTTACCTGCATGACAGGTAATCCTTAAACTAATGTTAAATAATTGTAAAAGGTACATTGTATGATGTAAGAAATTATACAAACCAGCTGTTTTCTCTGCGAACACAAAACTGCAATTTTGTCTTCTAGACTTTTGGCAAAAGTCTTCATATCTTCAAGCTCATTGTGAGCTGATTGGACTTGATGCATTGCCTGTTGGGAACTAAATGCAACACGTGTAACCAAAACCTTAATTATGATTCATATCCATATTTGTGTAGTGCAGAGCAGTCTCTATTTCATATACATTGCTACAGAAATGTCAGTTTGAGTTACTTTATTCTCAGGATTAAATATGTAATCTGCTACAGTTTGTCAGTTAATTTATCATAAGCAAGTTTGTCGAAAGTGTGTGCTTAAGGCCTCATAACTACTGGCATTAGATGTACAAGCATTTACGGTTGTTTTTATGCTAGTACAACATAGGTAAATGGTTATCGCAATGGAACCTATTATTTCCCAAAAACCCATATTCATGTTGTTACTACCATTTGGGTGTGCTGCATTTTGCTGAACGCTGTTTGCTCCTTTCACCGGGGATTACCCTCAAAACACTATTAAAAATGTAAGTTCAGGTGCTTGTTACAAACAGAAACACATTTGCATTTGTTTTGACTCACGTACAGTATATACAGGTGGGTTTTATGTAAGTCAAATTAACACCAGTGGGTATGAGACCTTAAGTCAGTGCTTTAAAACAATATGTGGGTATACTTTTAATAATTCGCTAATAACAATAAGGACACCTTCATTTTGCTAACTTGGAGAAATCAATGGTCTTATTTTATATTATGTGTTTATTGTTTTATTCCTGTTTAGTAAATAAGGCTAATGCTGGATACAGTGTCAGACAAACCAACTATTTTCATAAATACAGTAAAGCCGTAAATTGTATTTTTGCAGCAGATTTGGACTAAACCTTCATAGACAAGTACACTTTAAAGATATTTAGAAATCATCCAATCAAGATGCATTGTGGTTGCTTCCAAAGTGCCTGTATGTACAAGGCCCAAAGCATCAGGGTTCCATAAAGCAGACTGGTCAATAAATGTTAATATTGGATCCCATACATTTAGTACAACATTTTTGCCTCTGTAACCCACCTTTTCAATTTGCTTTTTATTTCAGATATTTCCTCTGTCAGGTTGGCATTTGTTTCCTCGGCTAATTCAAGGCTCCGTTGTAGTTTTATTTTCTGATCAATCAATTTTTTGTTGGTAAAGTTAAGGTCAGTAATCTTGTTCACTAGGTCTGTCGGTTCTCCCCTTTCAGAGAAAGCAGACCATTACATATACGGGTGAAATGAATCATATCTTAGCCGTACATTTATCTAACCTTCTAAGGTGGAGTTGCTGCCCATAGCAACCAATTAGTGTCTTGTTATCATCTATGTAGTATATTCTAGAAAATGTATATTCCTTTTTAGAAGGTTTGTTAAGTCTACCCCTTAGTCTTTTAAGGCTTGTACACACTGGTGTTAGTATTGAGTTCTTAAAGCCTCGTAAGTAATAGTTCAAATAATTATGTAAGAGAATGGACACACACACATTTCGATAAGTGTTTGCTCTCTGTTTGTTTAAACGTTGCCTGCAATGTTCATGGGCATTAATGCTTAGTACGGTATGAAGGAGTTCTATATGATCACTCATTAAATACATAGTACACTATGCTGCAGGGAGGTATGAGAACATGCTGTGAGCAGCACGGTGGCTTACTACTTAGCACTTCTGTCTCACAGCCCTGGGGTCATGAGTTCCAAGTCCCGACCATGTCCTTATCTGTGTGGAGTTTGTATAATCTCCCCGTGTTTGCTTGGGTTTCCTCCGGGTGCTCCGGTTTCCTCCCACACTCCAAACACATGCTGGGAGGTTAATTGGCTGCTATCAAAATTGACCCTAGTCTGTGTGTGTGTGCCTGACAGTCTGTCTGTCAGTATGTTAGGGAATTTAGATTGTAAGCTCCAATGGGGCAGGGACTGATGTGAGTGAGTTCTCTGTACAGCGCTGCGGAATGAGTGGCGCTATATAAATAAATGGTGATGATGATGATGATTTGTAGACACTGAAAAAAATGTTACATGAGTAATAAAATGTACATGAGTTGCTACAAAAGAAGGGGCATCAAAGGTAAGGACATTTCAAAATGTAGGGTGTAAAAAGGTGTCAGTCATCAGTCAAGTACTTCAAAGAAGCGTGTCCCTATGTTTCATATTGTCCCCCAAATGTAGTTACTTTTGATATGTATTTTTTATCAGATAAACCAATCCGCTACCACATATTTTTTACTGGCTTAAATAGAACAATAATTACTCTTACATGTATTTATAGACAAGGCCGCCATATCCTTCTAGCTGTGCTGTACTGGAGAACTGCTTCTCTGTATAGGGATAAAATACTTAGAAAAGGAGTTTCTGAACACAAGACAAGACATTGCAGCATGTGTGTATATACGCACATCACACATAATTATGGTTACTTTGTGAGCAACACAGTGGAAGCAAAAATATACCAAGGCAGATAATATCATTTACTTTTGTTACATAGTTTAAGATTTACAGAAAATTAAGGGTATCTCTTAAAAAGTTTTTAAAAAAAGTGACAACACTTATTTATACTGCCTCCCTTCCGTTGTCTAAACGTATCAACCATTCTGAGATACACGTCAAATAGCTGACATATTTCATGTCTTCTTATCATGCCCACTCATACAACCACTTTGGCAGGAGGTATTTGATCTCATAATATATATATATAATCTATAATATTGGGGGGGGGGGGGGGGGGGGCGGTTGACCCAGACCTGGTTGCGGCACTGCCCCACCTTTACCCCACCTCTGTCCCTAACATGACAGATATCTTCTGGGTTATATCCTGACAGCGACTAGGGCTGCGATAGCGCAAAATCTTAAGGCCCCTATTCCTTCCTTCCTCTTATTTTCTGTACCATCCCCTCTCCCCTCCAATTTACCTGCAAATATTTTTCAATAGACATTATTGATAGGGGGGAAAAAGCGACACCTACTTAATACCGGTAAAGCCATAACTCAGTAATTACATAACATATATTAATCAAACCAAAAGTGAAAAGACATAGACAAATGAATGGTGGTGTAAATACGAAATACATGCATATCTGACAAACTGTGTGACTGGAAAGTCAGGACAAAGTAGGTCTCATCCCATTTACCAAAATAGTGCCCATTTTGAGTGTGGCCCTTTTCCAAAAGGCCCTACAAATTTTTCTGCAAAAATCAGGACTGCACATGCAGCGTTTCTACCACAGATAGAAAATAGGTGATTTTGATACAGTAGTACACAGTAACACGAAAGGGTTTATTTTTAATATTGCATTTGGGTGTGGAATTTGCACTAAACCATAATGACCAGTTGGCAAAAACTTTTTATCTGTCTAGTGCAAGCAAGATAATAAAAGTGTCTAATTGGTTTGTATTGTTCATTGAAAAATTTTAATTTTTAGAGTTTACTCTCTGGAAATGTCCAGGAGGCTCCCGAATTTTGTGAGTCCGCACGGATTCCCAGAAGAGAAAGAACTCTTCCATATACTGGGAGGGGCGGGGTTTAATGACACGATTAATGTCGTTAAGCTCTGCTCCCGTACCACAATTCAGTGAATTGCAGACGGGAGGCTGGGCGACAGTGACGTAATGGCAACACCATGCCCCCTCCCACACTTGCCAGCTGACCACCCCTCCAGGACTAACTAAAAACATACGTGGAAACAATATTTTAATATTTTATATTTATTGTTTTTCCAAAAAACACATCAATATTTAAAAAAATAATAAAACAATATTTAATTTAAAAAGTATAAACAAAATGATAAGATTCCCTTTTAAGAGGAAAAAATGCATGCCATATGCTGGCAACTGCAAAACACAAGGGAATGCGGCAGGGCAATGTTTTACATCATGCTAAACAAACTATCTACTAACTAACTAAGTAAACAACAGATAATGCCAGGAATTAAAGTCCAAACTGTTGTTTGGTAGTATAGATTTTTCATTGTAAAAACGTAACATAAGTTTCACCAATTTCACCATTCTACCTTAAAACCTCATTGGCCAAACAACTTACATTAACTTACAGAATGAGTGGATTAATCATCAAGAATAGAACTATTGGATTCATGGCTCTACGTAATGATGAGACCAACGCAAGATCAGTATGATGACAACAATAACACATAAGGTCTTTCCTTTTCTCTACATTTTAAATCACAGTCAGCAGAGGCCACTTTGCTAGATACTGGTGATATTTACTGAATAAAATGTTCCAGCACTCATGGTTTAATTATCTAATAGAAATATACTTAGTGCCAAATGGACTAACCGATGAATTAGGGGTGCACAATAGTGTTGGACAATTAAGTTTAATACTCAGATACACTGGAAATCCAAGAAAGTTGACGTTGTTAAAAAGATTTTGAGATGTGCAATAATAAAGTGATCAAATGAAGTGTAACCCCTATAATTTCACCTACCAGTAGGCGGCTGTCGTATATTTTTCATAAATAACTCATCATCCTTTGTGTCACGCAATTCCCTATGTACCAAGAAATAGTACTTTAGTAGTCAGCAACTAGTCATATATCATGTATTACACAACATGCAGGACAATCGTCTACACCAATAACATTTGATATGATTGTTCACAATGCCACCAACCAGACGTGCATTGTGCTCTAAAGGCACTTATAGGTAAAGTGTAACTGACATGAGCAGACAATGGTAATGTAATCTCTGCAATGCATATGTTGACTTTCAGGTGTCACTTCCAGGTGTCAAACACTAGATCAGGGTTTCCCAAACCCAGTCCTCAGGGCTCCCCAACAGTGCAGGTTTTCCAGATCACATGTGACATAATTAGGACCACCTGTGGATCTGTTACAATGTATCAGTCAGTAATGACTTCACCTGTGCTCCAGCAAGGAGATATGGAAAACCTGCACTGTTAGGGAGCCCTGAGGACTGGTTTTGAGAAACTAGAAACTGCACTAGATTATTTACCCGGCATTTAGAAAGCACAGCAAAGTAATTGTTTGATTTATGTGTACAGATGGAGTAGGCTTTATTAAACTGCACAGCATTATATTGTGTTCTTAACCTGAAGCACTGTGACTGCATTGCTCAAAATCTGCGCTGTGTTCATATTAAAGGGTGGTGCAAACTCTTTAGTCCAGGGTTTCCCAAACCCAGTCTTCAGGGCTCCGTAACAGTTTTCCATATCTCCTTGCTGGAGCACATGTTTATTCATTACTGATACCCCATTCATACTGACCAAAATCCCGGGTTTTTGTCGGGGCGAGCTATTCAACCCGGGATTTATCGAGGGGTAATTCCCGGGTCGGACCCGTGTTGCCTGCACTATGAATGGTGCAACCCGGGTTGCACAGAAAACAAGCTGATTGGCTGTCTGCCTGTCTCTGGAGGATTTGGAATTAGGCATTTCTCATTCATTTTATGCTTGCCAAAAAGAGGCCATTAATTTTCCATCTAGAAGTCTAGTCTTTTGGGGTAATCATTGAAATATGCAATGCCTAGCTTTAAAAGCTCCTACAACCTTCCCTTAAATATATGTTTCCCAGTCTCTTTATGCCTTTCAGAAAGCCCTCCTAGACTAGTACGACTAAATATATAAGCCAATTGGAGGTATCCTTTATTCATTATTGTATTATTGTATTATTATATTGTGTATCACCATTTTTTAGCCAATGAAAACTGCTCTGGTGATGACTCCCATAAATTGCCAGGGCACAGACTTGTGCAGTATGAATGGGGTCAACCCGGGAAATTCCCGGGTCCGAGGTGCAGTATGAATGGTGTTTCTGAGCTGGGACGCTCCGAGCCCCGGCAAAAACCCGGCTTGAAAAACCCGGGATATTGCCGGGGTGGCAGTATGAAAGCGGTATGACTGACACATTGTAACAGATCCACAGGTGCTCCTAATTATGTCACATGTGATCCAGAAAACCCGCACTGTTAGGGAGCCCTGAGGACTGGGTTTGGAAAACCCTGCTCTAGTCAATCCTCTGTTACAATACGCTGAACAGTTCAATAAACTCGTCTCCACGTCTAAGCTTTTTTCTGCCTATACTATGTTACAATAGCCTTAATCTTTTTCAGTTATCCTTTATAAAAAGTGATGTTCTTTCTCATTGTATTCAAAGTGTGAAAGAAAATTCTCAGTGATTATTAGCACATGGATAACCATCTTTTATAATATAGAGCAAACTTGCAAAATCACTGTGGCTTGTATGCAAGTATGATATTAAAATTAACTAAATGATGTGTGACTGGGTAAACCTGGGTATGTTCCTCTGATGTGTAAGGTGAAAGAGAATTTTCGCAAGCTCAAAATACATAGTCCAGTGATGCATTTAAGCTGAAACGTCAACAGGAAAGCTGTTTGCACATCTATGCACACACATTGAGAATGTCACGGATGTGCAATCTGAAAACATCTTACACAAATACCAAACACCGAAATGAAACAACTTTCTTTTCTTACTTCTCAGAACTATGTGAAACTGATAATGGACAATCAGTAACATTTGCACACTTAAACTGGGTACACACTATAGGTTTTTCAGCTGACTATTGGGTCAACCACACAATATACGGCTGTTTGGGCCAATACCGCATTAGTGTGTATACCTAAACGATGAACGATACTCATTCCAAAGTACCGATCGTCGTTTTATTTGATTGTTCAGCAGAACTATAAATCTTGTTCCAATGTTGTTCCAATCCTGCAGTTTGTATGAACTCACGATCAGGATCTCCATAGAGTTTACAGAGTGCTGATCTTTTCAGGATACGACAGTTGAAGAGCACGGATCTGAGGGTAAATGTTTTAAAACATGTACGAGAGTGTGTACACAGGAATTGGCATGATGATCGGGATTTTTTCCAGTTGTTTGTAAAATCATTGTTGACAACACATTGGTTGGAAAATTCTGTAGTGTGTACCCAGCCTAAGGCAATGGTGATTTAATGAAGGATTTGGCAAAAGGGATACAGATAAGCAAAGGTTTGACAAATTAACTTTAGTCCATTGGGGCTGTGCATATTAAAGAATATGTCCTCTTTCAAGCAAGTGGCTTCCATTAAATCTATTAGGTCCAAACATACCTCCGTGTCAATTCAACATGATACTTCATTCACTGTGACATCCTGTGTCCATCCTTCATAAAATGTGCCTTCTGTGCAACTATCTGCACTAGGGGCCTGATTCATTAAGGAACTTAAATTAAGAAGTTTCTTATTTAAGTCTCCTGGACAAAACCATGTTACAATGCAAGGGGTGCAAACTAGTTTTCTGTTTTGCACATAAGTTAAATACTGACTTTTTTTCATGTAGCACACAAATATCAACTTTAAATTTCAGTGTACAAATAAGCGATCAAGTATTTGTGTGTAACATTGCTTACCTGCCTTTAAGTCCCCTGAAATAGTGACACCTAGATCCATTTCTTCCTCAGTATTTTCCATTATAGTGTCATTAATACTATATTTATCCTTTTTGAGACCCAATACCTGATTTTGCATTTTTGGGCATTAAACTGTAGTTGTCACACAATTAACCATTCCTTAACCTAGATCATCAATTGTTTGTTTTACCCCTCCTGGTGTGTCTACCCTGTTGTATGTCCTTGTGTTATCTGCAAAAAGACATACTTCCCTTTCAATTTAAGATTTTAAATTTTGCCAATAAAGTTATTAAAAAGCACTGGTCCAAATATAGATCCTTGAGGTACTTCACTGGTAACCTTTCCCTCCTGTGAATGCACTCCATTTACTATATCTCTGTTTTCTATCCTGCATCCAAGATCTTATCCATTCAACCATCTTAGAATCCAATCCCAAGCTTTCAAGTTTATTTAATAGTCTGAGATGTGGAACAGTGTAAACAGTCTTACTAAAATTTAGATAAGCTACAGTCCTGGCCAAACATTTTGAGAATGACACAAATATAATTTTTCACAAAGTCTGCTGCATCCGTTTTTTTATAACGCTTGTCCAGTGAAATGCCAACAGTAAAGCATCCTGAGACCATTCATGTGTAGGGTTGCTTCTCAGACAATTTTGCCAAAGAACACAACCATGAATAAATAATGGTACCAAAACATCCTCCAAGAGCAACTTCTCCCAACCATCAAAGAACAGTTTAGTGATGAACAATGTCTTTTTCAGCATGATGGAGCACCTTGCCATAAGGCAAAAGTGATAACTAAGTGGCTAGGGGATCAAAACATCGAAATTTTGTGTCCATGGCCTGGAAAATCCCCAAACCTTAATCCCATTGAGAACTTGTGGTCAATCCTCAAGAGGCGGGTGGACAAACAAAAACCCAGGAATGGGCGGCCATCAATAAGTATGTGGCCCAGAAGTTGCTTGACAGCATGTCAGGGCGAATTGCAGAGGTCTTCAAAAAGAAGGGTCAACACTTCAAATATTGAGTCTTTGCATAAACTTAATGTAATTGTCAATAAAAGCCTTTGACACATTAAATTATTGTAATTTTACTTCATATCATAGCAATGTCTGACAAAAAGGTCTAAAAACACTGAAGCAGCAAATTTTGTGAAAACTACTACTTGTGTCATTCTCAAAACTTTTAGCCATTACTGTACATTTACTGCCCCCCTTGATCTATTACTTTAGCCACCCAGTCAAAAAAATCAATAAGATTTGTTTGAGATATTTTCCTCCAGTAAATCAATGCTGTTTGGTATCCTGTTACTGGATTTTAGATATTTTACTCTTTCTTTTAAGAGTTGGCGGATCGGTATGTGGCAGTGAGGCCACACTGGCAGAAGCTCCAGGTTAATAGCCAACACCAAACAACTGTACAATCAAGGGGACACCCCTCTTCGACTCAAAAGCAAGCATCCAACCAATTGGGTAACGTTCACCAGCTACCGCCCCGTCCTGTCCCTGGGAGTTATCAGAGACCACTGGGGCCCAGGCTGAAGAAGAAGTGCTACAGCTGCCGGAAAACCGGTCACCTAAGGATGGACTGTCCCACAGTCCCAGCACCCCAGACTCATGTCCCTAATCCAAGTCCTGGGGCCTGGCGGACTTGCTTAATTGGCGATGGTGAGCCAGTAGAGACTGTTTCCACCCCTGCCAGCCCGAGTGTGGCGTGTCTGAAGGAGACGTGGAGGGAAGAGTCACCTGTGTTTCCAAAAGACTTACCAAAAACATGTGGAAAAACCGGCACACGGTCCAAGTGGGACCCCCACAGGGAGGAGGACTGAAAGATTTAAGGGCCTCCATAACTGTAGAGAGCCTCCATCTTATTGATCCAGCTGCAGTATTGCAGAGTCGCACTGCCAAAGTTACTGTGGCAGATGGACTGGAGAAGGAAGTGTCTGTAGCAAGGGTGTATCTGGACTGGGGAGATGGCCAGGAGTTGCGAGCAACGATGTTGGGGGAGGAATTGTGACCGCATTTCTCTACTTCATTACCCGGAGCCAAGATACCAGACTACAGTCTTCAGGATCTACACCTGCACAACCCAACCTAGAGGAAAAGATCACAGCTCCTAGACAAAAGCCATCACCAGCAACCAGAGCTTCAGCCAGCCCAGAGGACAAGACTCAATTTCTTCAGGAAACAGCCAGCTCTTTTCCTCTGGAAAGACTACGTCCCCTAGCAACGCAGAGGATGTTGACTCCTGCCAACTTGATCTTGTGAGGGTACCCGGTGATGCTCCTGTCCCTAGCAGTATGCCAGCTCCGGCATTGAGTATAGCTGACCACAGTGACCTCCCTTTGACTAACCCCACTTTCACTGACGCTAGTAACCCCAACATAGACACCCCCTGCAGAGTGTCCTGACTTACACGACAGTGAAGGTAAAAAGAAAAAAGTACAGGACAGCTCAGCTCTCTGATTCCTCATTGGAAGACATGAGGTGCCAGGCTGGCGGCAGCCTTCCAGTAATGAAGGTGGGGAGTGTAACCTGGCGTAAAGGGTTGTTGTACCGTGTAGCTAGGAAGGTAGATGGGGATAGACCATGCCGGTAACAAGTTCATCTTGTGGTACCACGGAGCTTTCGTGCGCAACTGATGTCAGTTGCCCACAAAATCCCATTGGCGGAACACCAGGGAAGAGAGTAAACACTGAAGCGCCTCACACAGAACATTTTCTGACCGGCAATGTCAGATGATGTCCAGGCATACTGTAAGTCCTGTGATGTGTGTCAGCGGCTTGGGCGCCTCAGCTCTCGTGTTCCCCTTAGGTCCTTGCCAATAGTTGGGGAACCTTTTCAGCGAAAGGCTGTTGACATAGTAGGTCCCCTGCCTGTGCCAAGTAGATCGGGGAAGTGGTACATCCTCACTGTGGTGGACTATGCTACCTGGTATCCAGAGGCTGTGGCTCTGTCCGCCATCACTGCGGAAAAGGTAGTGGGCATGCTGCTAGGAGTATTTAGTAGAGTAGGGTTCCCTAGTGAGATCCTAACCGATCAAGGGACACAGGTCATGAGTGAACTGGTCCAGTGTTTCTGAGCAAAGTGTGGACTGCGGCAACTCTGTACTGCCCCCTACCATCTCCAGACTAACGGACTGTGCGAGTGGTTCAATGGCACTCTGAAGCACATTATGCAGGCATTTGTAACATCGGAGGGGGGGGACTGCGAACGTTTTCTTACCGCACCTCCTGTTTGCTTATCAGGAAGTGTCGTGGTATATACCGGTTTCTCACCCTTTGAATGATTATATGGCTGCAGAGTCCGAGGACCCCTTGACGTGTTCTGGGAGTCTTGGGAAGGGGAGCTACCCACACAGGATGTCTCTGTGGTGGAGTATGTGTACAGAGACCGGTTAGAGAATCTCATGGGACTTGCGCAGGCTAATCTAGTGGAATCGCAGGAAAACAAAAGACTTGGTATGATCAGGGCACGCATGCCAGAGTGTTTCAGGTAAAGCAGAAGGTCCTTGTTCCGATGCCCATGCGCCAGTACAAGATCCATGCTGCCTGGCTAGACCATACACAGTCTCAAAACGCCTGAGTGACATCACTTACGTGATGTCATTTGATAGCAACTGTAGGCGGCAGCAGACATACTACGTGAATATGTTGAAGGCATACTACAAGTGTGTGGACTTACCGACTGAGGAACCAGGAACTGATCCACTATCTGACCTCCTCACAGATGCCAGAGGTGAAGGTGGTGTAGAGGAAGTGGGCTGGGATGAGCAGTTGAGTGCCTGCAAGATGGAGCAGCTTGAGGCAGTGCTTTGGCCCTTTGGGACTCAGTTCAGAAGGAAGCCCACCGGACATCCTCGGTGTTGCACCATGTGGACACTGGTGAGCATAGGCCAATTATTATCGGGTCTCACCAGAGGCCAATGAGTGCCAGGGGCGGGCTGGCCCGGGGGGCATGGCCCCCCCGGGCTGCTCGGTCAGGCCGCTATTAGGGCCGGGGGGTAGGCCGGCCGGCCGCCCCCCGCCTGCAGAATACTATGCTTTCCCCCGCGGCCGCATCTGATGACATCAGATGCGGCCATGTCAGCGCACAGGCGGCCGCATCACATGACAGGGGATGCGGCCACATCATCAATAACGCGGCCGCATCCCTTTTCATGAGATGCGGCCGCCTGTGTGCCCCCCGCGGCCACGCCTCTCCCAGCCCGCGCCTGATGAGTGCATATCCAGGGAGATGTGTGGGGCTTCTTGAGCTAGGTGTGATCCAGCTATTGCGCAATCCATCTGCTTCCTCCATTGAACTGGTTCACAAGAAGAACAAGACAATGTGGTTTTGCGTATACTACTACCAGTTGAATAATGTGACCATGTCTGACGCCTACCTTTCACCCTGTTTTAACTATTTGGTAGATTTGCTGGACAGAGTTCAGGGTTACCTAGAACACATTTTAATTGTTAGTAACACTTGGGAAGATAACCTGGAGCAAGTAGGGCTGGTGTTAGGGAAGATTGGGTCA
Organism: Mixophyes fleayi; assembly: GCF_038048845.1. NCBI lineage: Eukaryota > Metazoa > Chordata > Amphibia > Anura > Limnodynastidae > Mixophyes > Mixophyes fleayi. Next base: position 26,547,559 of record NC_134412.1, read on the forward strand.
GCATATCTGACTGTTAGGGCAAAAAAAGTGCCAGAATGGGATGTCAGAGGTGCAGTTCCTGGGGCATGGTGTGGGGGAAACAATGGTTTGTTCAGAACCAGCTAAGGTAGAGACAATCTGAGACTGGCCCTGGACCAAGACCCAGTTAAATGCACTGGCATTCTTAACTACTGCAGGGTACTACAGACGTTCTGTCCCAGACTTTGCACATCTGATTAGCTTCTTAGTCTCCTTCTGTCTAACAAGATACAACTCTTTGTCTTCATTATTCTGAGTCTATTTATATTTCCTAAAAGCCATCTGTTTTCCTGTCACAATACTTGCTACTTCTTTTGCAAACCACACTGGCATCCTTTTCCTGGTGCTTTTCCTAACTCTTTTAAAACAAAGATCAGTTGCTTTTAGTATTGCACTTTTTGAATTTTCCCACCTCTCTTGCACTCCTTTCAAGTTTGCCCACGCTGCCAAAGAGTCACTTACCCATTTTCCCATCAGCCTTCCTAAAATCTAACACCTGTGGTGTGGTATGTTGTACTGTCTTTCCCTTATGATAATGACAGGTTCTGGATCCAGTGATACATATTTGGCTAATTGGGGGTTGCCAGGAAACCAGGATCCCATGTCAGTGTAGGAAGATGAAAGCTTCAGTCATCTACTTGATCAAAATCACATAGTCTGACAAAAGAAGCATCCCTAGAGTCTCCTGTGACTGACCAGGGGTTTACAACCATCTTAAGGGCTAATGAAGGATTAATGGCAGGAGAAAAATACATTTTCAAAGTTATAATGTATGACCTTGTTTATGTGTAAAGAACACATATTTTGTTCTTTTGCAGGGGAAGAAGTTATTTTTTTATGTGTACTTCTAGGGCTGTCTATTTATGAATAGATGATATATTATTTAATTTATTAAATTTGCTACCTAAACAAACCCCATTATATCCTAAAGACGCAATATAAAGTACACTTGAATAAAGTAGCAATTAAAGAAGTGTTTATTATCCAGCCAACACATTGTAAAAATATGGAAATTGCTATAGCCATTATGTAATAAGTCAGGCCTTGGAGCGGTTAGACTGCAATAGGAACACATTTCTCTTTATATAATGGTTATTATGCATGTGTTCCTTCATGTCCTGGACTGCACATTTGATTTACATAATGTTGTAGTACACTGATATCCATCTTTCTTGTGAGGTAAGTGTCATATATTTTGACATCCTACATAAAAGTTGATGTATTACAGAACATGTTACAAAGTGGTGAGGTATAAGTTTAGCAAAAAAGCCTTTCAATCCTGTATTTGACCCACAGACCACTGGGTGAGCAGCCATGTTATAGTACTGTAAAACATTACATACATTACGAAAATAAAGCATATAATTGTGCCCAACCTGTCCTGGCTACAGCTGGCAATCCACTTGGTCATGACTCTTCGGAATGTCTGCAGGTCTACCAGGGTTCCCTGATTATCTGGGTCCAACATCGTACAGAGACACTGAAGACGATTTCCATCACGGCTGGGATCTGTCACGCTCTTCAAGTAATCAATGATCTGTGACACTGATACCTTTCCTACAGATGAAGTCACTCATGCTATAAGTATACTACATATTCAACATTCATCCATCCTTCCATATCATGCATCTTTAATCAGGTAACACTTGCAATCCAAATTCACACCCATCTATATCAGTAGTATAGAAGAAATTGTAAGGAACAGAGAAAAATAGTCATTGAAACCTGAGGGAAATCGGAAAGCACAGATTCTTGGAACAAAACTTATAAAGAAGTTGATTACTTTAATGTCACAACAAGTCAATCAGAAGTTGCTTACTAGGTGTTGCCATGTTTCTGTTAAAGTCTGTATTCAATTCCAAGTCACCAATGATATTTTATGTACCAAAGGTGCATCACAAAAATCTTTCATGTGCCATAATGATACCACAAAATTGTTCTGTGGACTGAACAAATATTTGTGCAGAACTGTGCGTTACTGAACAACAAGTACATTTTACCCAGGTTTATAAGTTGATCTTGAATGCTCTGACCTGCTGTGAGATAGAAGCAATAATCTCTTTACTATACACAAGAACCACCAAAATTACCATCATCATCTATTTATATAGCGCCACTAATTTCACAGCGCTGCACAGAGAACTCGCTCACATTAATCCCCGCCCCATTGGAGTTTACAGTCTAAATTCCCTAACACACACAGAACGAGAGAGACTAAGGTTAATTTAACAGTAGCCAATTAACCTTCTAGTATGTTTTTGGAGTGTTGGAGGAAACCGAAGCACCCGGAGGAAACCCACCCAAACACTTCCTCCACACAAACATGGGGAGAAAAAACAAGCTCCACACAGATAAGGCCATAGTTGGGAATCGAACTTATGACCCCAGTACATTGACGGAGAAGTGTTAACCACTGAGCCACCATGCTTGTATTGCAATGATCTGATAGGGATGGTAAATTTGAATATATTCAGGAGTTCATGATTTTAAATTGAATGGCAGGGCTTTTAAAGAGGTTTTAATCTTTAGATTACTTTATTTATTGGCTTGTATATGCAACTATGAAATTCATTGCTTTTCTGTCAAGCTATCCTTATATATTTATGTAAATATGTTTATTTTTGTTTTCCTGGGATACAACATAACTGTGCTCACATCCCACTATGATTACACACATTGGATCTGGCTCGCAGTCAGATGGATCATGACTGTACCCACGATCATGCACATAATTATGTGCTTGTCTGCAAAAACAGACATAATTGGGCATATATAAATGTGATGCACATGCAAGAAAATGACCCTGACCGGTGTTAATCAATTAACAAATTGCATCTGCCCCCCGGATCGATCCCATAATAGGCTACCTTTGGCTGGGTCACTGGGCCATCTGCATTTTTTACCTTATTAATAGGCTGCTGAGTCGAGTCTTGCCCCTGGGATGAAATTTGCCAGCCTTCCCTTGCAAATTGCCCTCTTTATAGCAACATCCTACAGCAGAGTAACACCTACTTTTAGAAAAAACAGTTGAGATCAAATGAATAATCACTTTCACATGTATGAATAGATAGATGTCTCTTGCATAAAGTTACAATAAGTACAGTATTTTATTTTTGGAGTTTAATTCTACTTTTTGAGTTCACCCCATATACAGTAGATCGCTGAGGCTGCCAAAAGGAAAGAAAGGCTGAGATCATTCACCAATCACACACAGTACAACTGGACTGATCATTTCCAGATGAATAGCCTGAAAAAAAAGTTCATAAACAGAACAGTGGAGAAAGTTACATGTATGTTAAGCCAGAAAAAAAGGTGTGTGAATTATCTGTCTCAGACGCTGCTCTGTCTGGGGGAAGGGACCGCAGAGGCTCTAAGAGAATGCCTGATATTAAGAGAAAGCCTGATATTGGTTGTGAGTAAATTATATGTGCTGGAACTTCTTATGTTTTTGCTTAGTTCGATAGTCAAGATCGACATGTGATAGTTGGTGCCGGACAGGCAAGGTGTTTATTTTGATGTTTTCTTTGTTTTTTCTGCTTAGTAAAACTGGATAAGGCCAGTTGTACCAAAACCTTGGACTTGTGTGATTTCTCTGCTGCTGTTCATTACCAATTACCACAGGAGATGGCACCTGTTCCCCTAACTCAGTTACAATCAATGGCGGAACTACCACTGGTGCTGCAGGGGCCGTGCACCGGGGCCCATGGAGATAATGGGACCTGCTGCATGGCAGATGCAGAGGGTCCATGGCCTACAGCTCGCTAGTTTCACCTCTGGTTTATATATATATATATATATCTTAAGGCTAAGGATTTTAGATAGGTAGATAAAAAATATGTGAAGACCCGTACATCTTGTTGAACATCTCATTCCAGAACCATTGGCATTAATACAGAGTTCGCCTTTCCTTTGTTGATATATAACGCCTCCTACTTTTGAACATGGCTGCGGGGATTTGCATACATTCAATCACAAGAGCTTTAGGTGAGGCCGGGCACTGATGTTGGACGATAAGGCCCGGCTCACAGTCTGCTTTCCAATTCATCCCAAAGGTGCTCAATAAGGTTGAGATTAGGGCTCTGTGCAGTCAAGTTCTTTCACACATAACTTGGGAAACCAAACATTGACATGCAGAAACCAAACTTTGCCACACAGTTGGAAGCACACAATTCTCTAGAGTGTCATTATATGCTGTAGCATTATGATTTAGGATCAGAATCTTGCGTATACTGCATGAATCCATAGATCCATTCTGCCTTTTGTCAACTGTGAAGGCTGGTGGTGATGGTGTAATGGTGTGGGGAATGTTTTTAGGCACACAATAGTTCCCTTAATATCAATTGAGCATTATTTTAATTCCACAGGGTACCTGAGCATTGTTTCTGACCATGTGCATCCTTCTATGCCCACAGACTATCTATCTTCTAATGGCTACTTCCAGCAGGTCACAAACACGCCATGTCACAAAGCACATGTCATCTAAAGCTGGTTCCACAAACATGACAATGAATTTATTATACTCCAATGGCCTCTACATTCACTATCTCTCAGTCCAGAAGAGCACCTCTGGGATGTGTGGGAACAGGAGATTTGCAGCATGACTGTTCAGCAGACCAATCTGCAGCAACTGTGTGATGCTATCATGCTAACAGGAACCAGAATCTCTAAGGAATGTTTCCAGCACCTTGTTTAATCCATACCATGTATTGTAAAGCGAATCTGCTAGCGCTATATAAATAAATACATGATGCTGATGATGATGATGATAATTCAGGCTGTTCTGGGTGCAAAGGGGTGCCCTCCCCAATACTAAGAAAGTGGGTGTATATTCATAGCCTGTATATATATATGGATATATATATATATATATATATATATATATATATATATGTGTGTGTGTGTATATATGATATATATATATATATATATATATATATATATATATAATATTGATATAAATATATGTTGATCACAGGTTCACAATGGATTTTGCATATAACTTCCACTTACTTTTTCCACAAATCATGCAATCTATCCATACAATATAGTGCTCACATTTCCCCTGAATGACATCAAGAGCCACTGATGATCCTGCCGTGAGGTTATTTACATCATCTTATGAAACAAACCTCTTACCTCTTTCTTCTGAATCACATACTCGAAAGACACTATCAAGCATCTGCTCTTCAGATGATAAATTGGCTGTTTGCATAAGGTATTTCTGGGAAATATCTAAAAGGGGAATTGAAGAAGTTCCTTCATTAATGACCCTCTATAACAAGATAACAAGGAACGGTTTCCTATAAAAGCTATGCAGAGTACAGATGTCACATGGATTACATAGGTCATGTTAAAGAATAATTACATGAATAGAGATGAGTAGTTTTGAGAACCAGAGACCTAAGAGATTTAAGTACTTATAGATATAATGATGTATGTCATCAGGTTAAAGGACCACTTATTCTAAAATACTAGTTGTCGTAGAAGAAGTACCAGTAGTATTCAGGAATATTTATGCAAAATGTTTCAGGAACGATTATTAGAGATAAGGCTGTGATTCATAAAGATTTCTCCTATGCGCTACAGAATTTTTGTCTGTAATCTACTGAAACCTTTTATAGTCTAAACTTAAAGCAGCAATAAACATAACATCACATAAATCACAGGGGCAGACTATAAGAACAATTTTGGTATTTACCATTTCCCCTTCTTTAGGCTACTATTACTGATTTATGATTTTGGACTGCCGTGACAACCACAGTCACATGGCAGCGGATCATACTTGTCTACTCTCCTGAAAGAGCAGGCACCCTCCTGGATACACAGGGAGGCAAATTGCATCATTAAGCCCCATCCCTACAGTGAAATGCCGCACATGATGTAGTGAGCAGAGGGGTGGGGTCATTAAGCCCACTCCTCTGAACTCTGTCTGCACTGTGACATCCTCCTTCTCCCCCCCTCTGCCATCACATGACATGCTGAGAGCTGTGAGCCTGTGTCAGTGTAGTTGACTGACTGACCAGACTGTGCATAACCTGGCACATCACCAGATTAAATCCACTGACCTGAAATTCTCTATCATCATGAGCAAATATTTGCTCATCTGACAAATGTCATATAACCATGTATATTGTTGTAGTGCCCCCAAAACAGATATAAGTGATGATTTGTGATGTTACCACAGCAATCGAGGGCCTTAGGCGCTGTGTCAATCATTTGTAAAAGATTCCAAATATTTAACATTCAGCTAGAGATTTAAATATTTTAAAGAACTACTGAATCTAAAATGCAAATGCCATCTTTAAACTAGCTGCTGGTTATGCTTGCCATACGTGGGCCAAATGCTGAAATCAGACAGATATGGCCATTCGGCACTCAGTTTGGCCTGTTAGTATGGTTAACATATGACCACTTATAAGCAGCTATAGCTCTGACGACCGGATTTACAGTCATACCAGGAAATAATCTGATCATTATGGATATTGGGTTAATTTGTGAAATTGCTGAGTGTGTGACCCTACATAATATTGACAATTATATCAAGTACAGAATATACTTGCCCACTCTCTCGGAATTTCAGGTAGGTCTGCTTATTAGCAATCCATTCTCCCACATCCATCCCACTTCCTAGTGAAGTGGGTGAGATGATGTCCTCCGTGAAGAGATGTGTCACAAATTGTGTCATTTAGGCCCTGCCCCAGTGACAATTTTGCCTTTACAAGCCATCGGCGCTGTAAATTTTAGCTACAAAGTCGCCGATTTCTGGCGGGATGAACAAATCGGACCATAATACATTTACCCCTTAATGTTTAAGTAAAAAAAAACATTTTATATCATATAAGTACTATATTTTAACTAGTCTAGCCTTTCCATTCCACTACTTTAAAAACTAAAAATGAATTTTCACTACAATACATGTGTCACTTTTGTGAGTTTGAAGGTTTTTATTGCAATGTTTAAAGTGCACCAATAAATTCTCTTTCCTGCAGAAGTGCAACTGGAAGATGCAAAATGGATCATATTACCAGTGTAGGATGAAACCTACAGTCTGTTTCATTTTAAGGCCTGGCACATATGGTGCTCAGTGGTTTGAGGTGGATTATGCTGAAATGCATTCAAGAGCTTAAAATAATAATGCACCAACGGTTAGGAATCATCAATCTCCTTTGTCACAAACAGCACTCACCTGCGCCTGTTTTGACAAATACGTGACAAAGGGTTAATCCCAACACAACCATCTGGTTTGTCTAAAAATGATGAAATCTCCCCCTTTTGTATTACACATTTACTTCAAAACTGCCACCAACAAGGTTTGTTTTAATAGCAAAATTACAATCAAAAGCTAAATCAACCCGAGTTATTGTTTGCCAAACAATCACCAGTATTTCAGTTATGTAGAGTATGAATAACCAAGCTAACTAGCACATGAATTTATTAGAACAGAGAGAACAGAAAGTTAGTAAATGGACAAATAGCCACAATGCTTAAAATAAACTAAATAAGATAAAAAATGACATACATTAATATTATGCAAAACAATTTATTTGGAATAATAACAGAAAATGAACTGACTTTTCATGTAATTTTGTTTGCCTGGGAATGGCGGAAAGAAAGGACAAACCTTCACTTTACTTTATACATTAACATCTATAATGTATTTAAAGTACACTCAGTAGATTCGTATTATTATTTAATGTGATTATAAATTATCAAATGTGATTGCGTTTTACATATAAGTATATCTTTATATATATTCAGATGAACAAAAATCTTACTATATCCAATCTGACATAATCACTTTTTATTTATATTTATACTGTGCTTTGGCATACCATTTAGATAAAAAACGTTAACCTGACAGTAAGTTTTTGGACTGTGGGGGAAGGAACCAGAGCACCTGCAAGAAACCCATGCATACACACAGAAAGAACATGAAAACTACACACAGATAGTGCCCTGGTTTCAATATAACCTATGGCCCAGGCAACAATGCTAAGCACTGTGCCACCTGATAATCAATATACCTTCATTGCTGAGTTGCAAATCTTGCTCTGATGATTCATCCATCTTCCAAAAATCAGAAACCAATGTCAAATCATCAAGTTGTCTACTTGATGCCACTAGGTTGACTTGTGTGACACTATCAAAGATTTCCACAGACATTTTGTTATAGTATTCCAGTCCTAAAAAAAACAATGTTGTAACTTAAGTTTTTGCTGTGTTCTTTATCAAAGCATGTGTTCTGTTTGTTACTGTATTCCATCTACATGATGTGAGTGAGTTCTCTGTACAGCGCTGCAGAATTAGTGGCGCTATATAAATAAATGGTGATGATGATGATGACGATTTACATCAGTTATGGGTCACCTGGTATACTTCAAGGGCCACATGTGTGGCCATCCAACCTTTAAAAGGACCACACATTACTCTTAATTTCATTAATGAAAAAACAGCCCCCAAAAGGTCTTGGCACCCCCATATCAGTCAAAAGGTTAAAGGGACAGTATGGATCATTTATAAACACTGTATTTAGGTGCAAATTTAGCATTAAACCGTACCAACCAATGAAACACTTGGGGGGGTCTATTTACCAAGACCCTGTGGTTTTGAAGATTATGGCTGCACAATTTATCAATAAATGCTCAGTGCCCCATCAATACCGACTGGCGGTGGTAAGAGGAGTCTTACCATTTGCCAAGCCAGTCAGGGGTTAATCTGCGCTTGCTTGAGCCGGCTTCTCTACTCGCGCATGTGTATTGGAACTTGAACCTCGGACTTGGGCTCCCAGTTCCACATTGGAAAAAAATAATGAAAAAAATATTTTTGGGGAAAAAAATTGTAAAACATAGAAAAAAAGAAATAACTTTGTTTAACTAAAACAAGGAAAAATGCTTTATTTTAATAATAAAGCATTTTATTTTTACTTTGCTGACTCTCGGCTATCCCATCCTGAGATGGCTATAGTAATAAGAGTGCAGCGGTAAATAGTATATGTTTTTTATTAATTTTTTTAAAAAGTGTGATCCCCCCCCACCCCACTAGGCTATGCCAGGCTGGGGTGGCCACAGTATAACAGGGGTTCTTCCTGGCACTGATTGGGTGGTGGGTGCCAGTGACAAATAACTAAAATAATTAAGTACTATTGTGGCATAATAAGTCCCTGGAAGCCCTGGCAGCCATTGTCTATTCTGGCAGTTGTAATCTACAAATCTGCTGGAACATGTAATATGTAATACTAAAATACACAAACACCAAGGGCTAGATTTACTAAGCTGCAGGTTTGAAAAAGTGGGGATGTTGCCTATAGCAACCAATCAGATTCTAGTTATCATTTATTTAGTACCTTCTATAAAATGACAGCTAGAATCTGATTGGTTGCTATAGGCAACATCCCCACTTTTTCAAACTCGCAGCTTAGTAAATCTAGCCCCAAATGTTGTTGTGTTGTTCGCCTAAATCTATAGGAAATCCATTTCTGGTCTTAGATTAGGCCAATTGCAGTAAAAATGTAAAAAAAACCTGAGAGAACAACGAATAAGTAATAATAAAATACACAAAGAGCAAAACCTGGCTAATGTTTTAAAATAAAATACACCCACAATTTGAATGACTGGATAATGCCATGATATACAATAAATTGTAATCAAATGGACATAAAGCCCGGACACTGTAATACTTACCTCAAGTTCCTCAATATGTCTCACACCCCCCAGACTTAATCAGATATAAGTAGTTCCCTCTCTTTTTTTTTTTAAACAACTTTATTTGTTACAAGGCTGGGAGTTACAGTATCTATCAGTAACATACAATCATGTCCTGGTGTGAGAGCCACATTGGGAGATTATTTTTTATTTATTTTTTGAATGGTTTGTTTTTTATTGGAAGATTTTTATTACACAAACAAAAAGAAACACAGAAAACAACTGACATATGTTATGCTAACAAGCATTTTCTAATCTAATCAACGTATTGACATATTAGTTATCCAGGTTCACAAGGAAAAATAAAGTAGCAAGTTAAATGACTGTATTTTAGGTGGAGAGGGATATGGCCCTGATTCATATTGGGAGACTAATTTCAAGGGGTAATAAAATGTTGACTGGCTTTAAAATGAAAAAATACATGGATAGCACATACCTGCCTACTCTCCCGGAATTCCCCGGAGGCTCCCGAATTTCGGGGAGTCCTCACGGACTCCCGGAAGTGAATGGAGTGAATGGAGGGGGGAGGCTTAATCGTGTCATTAAGCTCCGACCCCTCCATTCAATGCTGTGAATTTCGGCTTTTTATAGTGGGGGCGGGGCTTTGGTGACGCTATGGTTGGCATGTATGGGATAGCATTTAATGAAGGAAAAGATGAATCTCTTTGCAATTATGCCATACATTTCAACACAGGGAATTTCCCTGTATGGATAGAAGAATGTGGAGGGTCATAATTAAGGGGTGTGGTCATGTCACATAGGGGGCTTGCTAGGTCCGTCCCCTGACATCTGTAACATGTTTCCTCCTCCCATACTTTCAGTATTTTTTCTCCCATGGTCCCAAGCCCACTGCCTGCATTATCATCATCATCATCACCCCATTTACCTGTACAATACAAACATTTGGCTAGGCAGCATCTGCAGGGGCGGAAAGGGGGTGGGCTTATTTTGATCCGACTTTGTGATTCTAAATGTTGGGTAGTATGTACTAAGGCTAGCCCAGATCATTCACTTAAAACCTATTTGCTAATGCTTGTCATTTACATTGCCATGCTGTCAGCGATACCAGCAGCTGTTTCATTACTGCAGGAGGTGTGGCCCCAAAAAAGGACGATAATAATCCAAACTCAATTGGATCATTATCAGGTATGTTTCCTGTGTGTATGGCCAAATTCCAGAATTTATCTGGCCAATTTCACCACCCACGTGTATGGCCAAATTGGTCACATTGGATCGAGCATGAGGATTGGTCTGAACATATTTTCCTAGGTGATAAATTGCTAAATATTATAGTATAATTAATAATCCATCTGTATTTTTGATTCTTGATGGCCACTTTTTCTCAGCCTTTGACCTTCATTTGATATTATCTTTTGCAGTTGTAGGAAATTATTTCACTTAAATGTGCCCTGTGCCGTCTGGATTAAGCCCCGGTCCATATCGGGCGAGGCAATGAACACCCACATATTACGATGTTGTGGCTGATCAGCTTAAGAAACCAGCAGGTAGTGTAAACTGCAAGAACAGATGGGAAAGAGACTGTTTTGTATGTGGTGGGGCTGTCTTGCGTATTAGGGCTAAGTAATGTCATGCTGCTAAAATCCCACAGGCCATACTACCACTTCTAAATTGTCTGAGTATATTGTTTTCTCACTAGTTTTAATCAATTGTATTACTGAATGTATAGACAACCATTTATCCTAATCTAAATAAAAATAGTACCCTAAATGCTTAGTGCACCCAGCATAGGTATATTACAAAATAAATATACTGTTTTGCTCTTTTCCATTCGAAATATTCTTGCTTGTAGTTAGTAAGGGTCATTTACAAACAATAAAAAAATAAGGACTCTTCAAGCAACCATTTGTAGGACTGTGGTCCAAAAAAACCCAGAATGCTCTTATTGGCATGGCCTATAGCATAAATCTTACCTGGAAAGATTAAAAGATCTTAATATGTATAGTTTGGAGCAGAGAAGGGAACGGGGGGACATGATAGAAACTTTCAAATGTATCAAGGGTTTTAACAAGGTATAGAAAGGAAAGATTCTTCAAAGGAAGAGAAGTATTAGAACACAAGGACATGCACTGACACTGGGGGGGAGTAGGTTCAGAGGAAATTTGAGGAAAAACTACTTCACAGAAAGGGTGGTGGATATGTGGAATAGCCTCCTGTCAGAGGTGGAAGAGGCTAATACAATAGAGCAATTTAAACATGCTTAGGATAGACATAAGGATATCCTTCGAATAAAGGATGAAATAGGGTTTGAGGTTATCATAGGTTAAAAAATGGGCAGACTAGATTGGCCAAGTGGTTCTTATCTGCTGTTAAATTCTATGTTTCAATGTTTTTTTGCCAAAAGTAAAAATATCACTTGAAAGTCTTGTCTACTATCTATTTTTGACACACTCCTTAATGTAATATTTTCTATTTTTTCCAAAATTGCTGCTAGTTAGAGCCGCATTTATGTCTGGAGTAAGTCATGAGAGTAAGAGAACAGCTGAGATTTTGGTTTTCAACACGTACACGTACTCATGATTATTAATGATTATTAATGAATTTTCCTGTACCATGTATGGATCTATCTATCTGCAAACAGCATCCCATAGGACAGTGTTGGCTAACCTGTGACACTCCAGGTGTTTGTGAAACTACAAGTCCCAGCATGCTTTGCCAATATATAGCAGCTTATTGCTGGAAGGGTATGCTGGGACTTGTAGTTTCACAATACCTGGAGTGTCACAGGTTAGTCAACACTGCCATAGGAAGTATTGGTTAATACCCTACCTCCAGCATCTCTGAAGATGTGTAAAAATCAGGTAACATAGCAGGACTAAAAAGGAAGCTGCTAAAACCGGAATACCCCTGTAAATGTGCACTCTCCACTCCTAAAGGAGAATTTAAATATTTTGTCCTGCAACACTGTCACTTTGGCATCTGGGTGCAATACGAGACGTATTATGAGAACTAGCCTGCATTTAGCAAGGAACTTCAAGTCTGCCCAGGACCATTACAGTTGCTGCTATCGTGACTCTGTAACCATGCACTAACTGTGTTAGTAAACCAGCCCAGCATATCATTTATTACTTCTCGCCCATTGTTATGTTATATGTGAAATGGACACGTCTGAATCTTTGCAGTAATATGCGCCTTATATATACTAAGTGATCACCAATTTAACACTGCATTTTTATTTCTTCATATTATTAAAACAATTTTATTCTGAAAGACAGTCTTATAGAAAAATTATATCAAAATGCAACAAAATAGAACTTAAATATAACAGCAGTAAAACTGCATGCATTTAGTAAAAACCAGGGCCAAAATATTGGCCCATTTCATTTGCAAGTTGTTTAAGTTCTTGGAAGTCAACCTGACTTGGATCAGGAGGTTCATCGACATGGTCATCGAAGTGCAGACTTTCATCCTCCAAATTATCCCCTACGTCCACGCTCAGCATATTAAAAGCATTTTTGGCTTCTCTCTCGCTCTCTTCAGCCGCCCTAGGAAAGTCTACGAACGCTAACTGGTCATCCTGTGAAGGCCACGGAACGAATTCTACATCATAGTATGTCAACTCCTCATCTCTACGGACTATTGGTTGGAAGATAGAAGATTCTTCTCTGTAGTTCGTGAAATCTATCACTTCATCTGGCTTCTCACAGGTGGAAATCAGGTTTCTACAGAATAAATAAAGAACAGAGGAACACTGAAATGCAACATTTAAATAATATGAACCTAACCAACAGTATCAATCACAATTAACGGCTTATAAATCAAAGCAAGTGCAACAAGAATGGTGCATTTTCAACAAGAAATATGTTGCATCAACAATGTGTATGATTTGTGGTTGTTACTGATGCATTTCAAGTGTCAGTTTTTGTAAATGGACTAAAACCAACCTTACCCTTTACTGGTGCACACAAGACCCTCGGCACAAGGACAGCGCCCCAGACCAAAATCATAATCTGCACCAAAGTTTATCAACTTTAAGAGATTACTGGTCTGGCTTTGACATTGCATTCCTTTGGATGGAAATGGCACACACACCGGGAATGGAAAAGCTGTAAGAATAATGACAAGTGCTACATTTAATACAAAGGGACCAACATGTTGCTCTTTAAAGCAAAAGCGATCTGCTGATTGTCTAGAGTGATTGAAAGCCTAAATCATCGTGATATAGATAAGTTGTAGTTAATATTTCAGTTATTAGATGTGGTTGCAGATAAGTGCAAATACTGTTTTGGTTTATATGGGGGGAAATTGTTTATTTGTTATTTTATGGGGAAATGTTATGGTCAAGTTCAATATTTTAATGATCACAGTACTATTTGTTTTATAGCTGCTTCCTAAACAGATCAATCTTCACATATTGGTGATGTCCCTAGGTAAAACTTCCTAGTCCACACAACTCAGTTTTATACATTTACTAGTCACGGGTCTTCATTTTGGTAGAATGGTGGCATAAATATATTTTTTTGTGTACATTATATAGGGGGAAGCAGTCAAAATCAGGAAACAAAATTCCCTTTTCTTCTGCAAATTACATTTACTCAATTAATGGTATTCCACATATTTATCCAAAATGTGATAAGCATAGTGGCACTATATAAATAAATAAATGCACAGTGGCTTAGTGGTTAGCACTTCTGCCTCACAACACTGGGGTCATGAGTTCAATTCCCAACCATTGCCTTATCTGTGTAGAGTTCTTCTCCTCGTGTTTGTATGGGTTTCCTCCCACACTCCAAAAAAACATACTAGTAGGTTAATTGTCTCCTATCAAATTGACCTGTCTGTGTGTGTATATTAGGGAATTTATACTGTAAGCACCAATGGGGCAGGGACTGACATATGCTCTAATCCTCAGTGGGGATAGGGGTTGGGCAATGGGGATAAATAGCAGGGTTCTTGCTATAAAGCATTGGGGTGACCATCATTTTCGGGTGACACTCACATTTTTATAAGTAGCTCTTTTCTTAAAGGCAACTTTTTAGGATTACTGGACCTTTAATTGCATCATTTTTAGTCACACCAGTTATAGCATCCTGTGTTTAAACTGATTATTTTTGTATTAAATTGCAGTTGTTGGAATACAGAAAATTTGTTTGCTTCCCATTATATAATTTCATTTGCATAGTTTGTATCTCTCCCCCACTGTGCGGCTGTTTCAAAAAACACCTCCCATGTCTTCTAAGTGTGTCAGTAGATATTGGAGCTAAGGAAAAACAGACAAAGAAACCAGATACATCTTCTATTACGTAAAAAATGGACATATCTCAATGTCTCAATGTGGTGATACATCAAGTTTTGTTCCCCTTGACTTGCTAGTTAAACTGAACAAAACCATACTTGCCTACTCTCCAGGAATTCCCGGGAGTGAATGGAGGGGGTGGGGTTAAATACGTCATGTAGCTCCGCCCCCTCCATTCAATGACGTGAATTTCGGCTTTTTATAGTATGGTGAAGCGACAATGTCACTACGCCCTCCTCCTACCCCATGTCACATGACTTCTCCCCCGGGTCTTAAAGGTTGGCATGTATGAACAAATCACTGGAAATATTAAATATCTGTGCTTTTCTACTAAGCATATACGTACAGTACTGCATTACTCTAAATGGTCTTTGCTGTGAAAAAATATAGACTCAAAATTTTGAGAACAGGACTACATGCTACACAGTACAGTTATGTCGGTGTATCTCTCAGCTCACAATCACCACTTCCATCGGCCCTAATCATTAATGCATGCACAGCAAAGATAAGGGGGTAAATGTATGAAGCTCCGGGTTCTTCAACACCCGTGAGTTCGGCGTCTTCAGCACTTAAATTTTACAAGGCAGCGCCGCTTTAAATTTAAGCGCTGAAGACGCCGAACTCGCGGGTGTTGAAGAACCCGGAGCTTCATACATTTACCCCAAGGAGTAAATTTGCTTCTGGACAAACCATGTTGCAATGCAAGGGGTGCAAAATAGTTTATTATTTTGTATGTAAAGAAAATACTGGCTACTTTTTCATGTAGCTCCACACATACTTGATAGCTTGATCTTTACAGTGACATTTTGGACATGTCCTATCCCAACTATAAATTTGTCCCCACATTTTAAATTTACCTCCCCCTCCAATGCAACATGGTTTTGCCAAGGTGCAAATTTACTCATTGTCATTGTTTTGCTCTCTATGTACAATGTATTCTAGGGGCCTGATTCATTAAGGCAATGAATGAATCAGGCCCATAGAATACATATTACATACAAATAATTAAATTAATAAATATTGATCGTGTTCAGCAATTTTTAAAAAAAAATGTTGCACCACTGCTGTAAATCTGTTGCAGTTGAATCCAAAATAACCCCTAATGCATGTGAGTAATATTTGATGCTACTATTTCTTTGCTTTGCTTACATATGTGATAACAGGGTGTTGTACTTAAATGCTTTGCCACAAAGCATCACATCATTATGCAAAGCTGAGGGGTGCGCCTGCGTGGGATCAATGCCCCTGTTCTCTCTGATTCAGGGCATTAACATATCTGGCTCCACATAGGACTTAGAGACTGGAAGAGTAATTTACAATGGTGGCGCATTATAAATATATAGCAGTTAGCGTTGATGCCACAGAGGTCAATGTGCAGATGTGAACCTGTTTTCTGTGAAACTATGTATGGATGTACATGGTGAAATACAGAACAAGTACAGTTTGCACAGGATGGTGGGTGAACCTGAGCAGATCGTGGGCATTTCAGAGTGCTGTCAGTTAGGCGCAATGATATAGCAAAATCTATTAAAAAAAGGATTTTGTTTTGTGGAACAAGATCTTTAAATGATCTGACAGGGATGGATACTATGTTGGGAGTCCGGGAGGACACACTGAAATTCGTCAGTCTCCTGGACATTCCTGGAGAGTAGACAAGTATGATTAAATTACATGCAACTAACAGATAACTTAAAGGGAGAAAAAAGCAGTACACTGCAAGTAAGGCACAAAGCGCATAGACATGCAAATGTAAATCAAAGAACATAACCTATCTATATTAATAGCCTCTAGAAATGGCCGCAAGTCACTGACAGCCTGGGACTCCAGAGAGATAGCTAGTAATTTTCCTGACAGTGCAATCATTGCTGCGTAACTCTCAATCACATGATCACTGGGGTCTCTGCAAGAGCCATTGGTCTCATTAGACCCATTAGTGCTCACTAGGGATAAAGAGTTCTAGTTGTGACAGTTAAAACATATAGTTGCTGCAAAAGAATTTCATATTTGCAGTGTCCCATACAACCTTTTTTTTTTTATCTATTTAAGGATAGTCTAATAACAAACAATACAATTTAAAAGAAAAAGAGTTACACAAAACAATATATAGGGCTTACTAAATAGTAGTGGGAGTGCATGTTAGTGTTATTAATGAGGAGGTCAGGCTTATTTGTGACTATAGGCCGTATGTTGTGGTGATATTTTTAATTGAGCAAGTGATGCGCAGTCCACAGAAAACAAAATACGGCACACATCTGCAATTACGCTCCTTAATGAATCAGGCACATACAAGTAATCTTCAATGACTTTGTGTTATTTAGCCTAGAAAACAGAACTGGGGTGGAGGGGAGCGCACATGTACGGCTCTCAAGAGTCACAATATTATCTCAGATGGCAGAAAATCAAAGTGGAATGAATGCATTTTGGAGGCGAGCGTATCCAAGCACTCTCTTAAAGCTAGCACAAGAGCACAACACTGAGCTTACCCTATGTACATGACCCCCATTCTCTTTTACTCTGTATCAGTATCATCATCAGCTATTTTTATAGTGTCACTAATTCCTCATGGTTTTGTCCAGGTGAAAAGTTTCTCCTTTTTTATACTTTGCTCTACTTAATGACTCACCATGGAAAAACGTTAAGATTGAAATCTTGCTAGATTTTTCTGTCATGTTTTCTTTTTACTTTAGAGATTAACTATTCTCTTATGTTTTAAAATTAGTTTCAGTTCATACCTCTCCGTGTCACAGTTTTGCACTCCCAAAAATGTAGCGCCTCACCCAAAAGCCTTGCGCCCTAGGCTCCAGCCTATTGGATAATCAGAAACTGGCTAAAAGCCGATAGCAGATTGGTTGGTTACAGTTATGTTATTAAAAGGGTGGCTTTAATAGGCTGATTGCTATATTTAACCCAATCAGATGGATGACACAGCTCAGACATAAGAACATGAGCTGTTCCAGGCCAAAGATTGCAACCTGTACCTATGTGAGAATGTGTCACATGATCAACTTGCATGGAATTGTGCACTTGCCAACGTCCTGCTGTTAACGCCTGCACATTAAATATAGTGGAAAGATCTCATTTATATACACCGATCACCCGCAACATTAAAACTTCTCACAAGTGAAGTGAATAACATTGATTATCTCGTTACAATAGCACCTGTCAAGGGGTGGTATATATTAAGCAGCAAATGAACAGTCAGTTCTTGAAGTTGATGTGTTGAAAGCAGGAAAAATGGTCAAGCATAAGGATCTGAGCGGCTTTAACAAGGGCCAAATAGTGATGGCTAGATGACTGGGTCAGAGCATCTCCAAAACGGCAGGTCTTGTGGGGTGTTCCCAGTATGCAGTGGATAATACCTTCCAAAAGTGGTCCATGGAAGTACAATCGGTGAACCGGCGACAGTGTCATGGGCGCCCAAGGCCTATTGATGCTCGTGGGGAGCGAAGGCTAGCCCATCCGGTCCAATCCCACAGAAGAGCTACTGTAGCACAAATTGTTGAAAAAGTTAAAGCTTGCTGCGTATGTTATGGGTCTGCGTATCCGCAGACCAATCAGAATGCTCACGCTGACCCCTGTCCACCGCCAAAAGCACCTACAAATAGACACATGAGCGCTATAACTGGACCATGGAGCAACGGAAGATGGTGGCCTGGTCTGATGAATTACGTTTTCTTTAACATCATGTGGATAGCTGGTGCATGTTCGTTGTTTACCTGTAGAAGAGATGAGAAGTCAAGCCAGCGGAGGCAGTGTGATGCTCTTGGGTCCTGGCATTCATGTGGATGTTACATTGACATGTACCACTTACCTAAACATTGTTGCAGACCAAGTACACCCCTTCATGGCAACAGTATTCCCTGATGGCAGTGGCGTCTTTTTAGCAGGATAATGCACCCTGCCGCACAGCAAAAATTGTTCCGAAATGGTTTAAGGAGCATGACGTGTCTCGGTTTAAAAATTCCCCAGATCTCTATCCAATCGCGCATCTGTGTGATGTGCTGGAAAAACAAGTCAGAGCCATGATGGAGGCCCCACCTCACAACTTACAGGACTTAAAGGATCTGCTGCTAACGTCTTGGTACCAGATACCACATGCCTTCAGAGGTCTTGCGGAGTCCATGTCTTGACGGCTCAGAGCTGTATTGGAGGAACGAGGGGAAACTACCCAATATTAATCAGGTAGCTTTAATGTTGAGGCTGATCGGTGTAAGTCTCATAAAGGCACAAGAAGAGAAGCACAAGTTGGTACTATATAATTACAGCACTACAGTACAATTAGAGTCACCCGAGACCAATACTAAAAGTATAATTAGGTTGCGACTACTATATGAATCACTGGGGATAGAAGGTTATCCCAGCACAGTATAGACGTAAGCAAGGTGTGAGGAGGCAACACATATTTTATTGTAATCTAGCACAGGTAGCACAAATTTTGCAACTGTAAAATCTCCATCCTGGTCTGTTTGAGAAGTTATGCCAGGATGTCACCACACAGACCCTCGCCGTGAGTGCAGAACATCTCCTATATCTCCTTAATAGGGAATACGGTGCTTCTGTGGTCATAAGAAAGTGAAACCGAAAGACAGTGGTGGAAGGGACACTCAAAACACTGGGTGGGGCGGAAAAAAGATGGTAAAGAAAAGGGGGCAATTATGAGCGTGCTGAAAACTGACATAACACAAGCTGGGACAGACATGTGGGGGCAGATAGAAGACAGGGAATGAGAAGAGCCCGGGGGGCATGCATAAGGAGATAACGCAGGCAAAATCGGTACAAGGACCTAAGGATATAAGCTAGACAACGTAAGGCCGATTTTAGAGAGCTCCCAAAAAAGGTCGGCAGTGTAGGAAAACATGTGGATGATGTAGATGTGACTGTGTGATTTGTGTGTTTAGTAGGTGTTGTCAATGGCGAGGAGAGGTCGTGGGCCCCAACACAGACTTTGCACAAGGGCCCCAGGGCCTTTAGGTATGCCAATGTTATATAATATTTCTGTCAGATTATTTAGCAAGCTCCCAGCTGTAGTTGGGATAGGGATGTACAGGTCACACATTCTGCATACACACTCTAAATGCAGATTTTATTAAACATACTTTTAGGTTTGTAGCAGCAGAATCCAGGAGCACAACTGTCTTCTGCTGGATGACATCTCGTTCCACCACTGTCACTTCTCAGAGCTTCAGTACATCCGCCCTCGGCACAGACCCACCCAGAGCAACACTCTTCATCTTCCTGACAATGCTGATACAAATGATGGTGTCAAAGACAAAGGAAAAATGTTAGGAGGTTTATACAGTATCTGTAGTGCTGGGAGGCAGAAGACTTGTGGGGTGACATTTTATCATATCCAAAAATATGACACACCATGACAAATTATTATGGTGCACATTCAATGTGCATGCATGCAATACTCAGAATGGAATTTCTCAGCAGAAGGGAAAAGAAAAATACTTCCCCCTTGGGGTGGAGCGCAGTGTTTACGTTTTTTTTAACTGTTATGGCCATTTTTATTAGAGATGTTCACTGACCCCCGTATGGGGGTCTGGATTAACTTGGATCTGGATTAACTTCGTGTTTTGGTTTTGGCAAAACCGCCCTTGCGTGTTTTGGTTTTGGATCCCGATTAATTATTTTTTTTAATAAAATCCCTATTTTTTTTGTGCTAAAATCCCATATTTTTACTTTTTTCACCCCTACATCATTATTAACCCCAATAACACTAATTTCAAGTCATTTGCACTCAATTTTGACCACCTCACAGGTCACAATATTATTTTCATACACTTTCAAACAAAGACTGCAGATTTAGAAGACCAAGCCTGCCAAACCTAATATCTAAATTTCAGCAATGACAATTAGCAATGGAGCTCTCCTGAATGTCACTGGAGACTTTGAAGAACGCTGCTACCCCTCCTCTCTTTTCTACCTATGATGCTGCCCCACTGCTCTATGGACTGCCAAGAACTGTGCTACCCATTCTGTGTCCCTCTGTGAAATGGCGCTGGATCGCCGTGGAGGGCGGTACTTATAGAATCCAAAGCTCCCAGGATCCAACAACGTAACTATGATGTTTTGCTTCGTTTTTAAATCTGAGGGCGCGCAAAAGTACCACTCACATCTGCTAAGTTCGGGTGTGTTCCGTTCCCGGGGAACCGAGCCTGAGCATCTTTAATTTTTATATACTGTGCAATAAACCAAGTGAACAATAAAATAAGTAAAATAAGGAAAGGTAACAGTTTGTAATTTATTTATATATATATATATATATATATATATATATATATATATATATATATATATATATATATATATATATATATATGCAAATGGCATTCTTTAATACTAAAATATTTTATAAGATAATAAGAAAGAGCCTTCTGTATAGAGACAGTGCTGAATCCAGTCGTTCTCTGCAATTAACAAATTGCTGGCTCTGTGAGCAATCTAGCAATGCACGCGAAGGTTACATTGTCCAGATCTGATAGGCTGAGCAATGACATCACTCAACGACCAACCAAATTTTCCTTTCTCCCAGATTAGTGAGATTAGACTTTAATATTGGACACAATGGGGTCACAAAAAGTACAATGGTCCCCAAATTTTGGTACACAATTATCAAATTCTCCAACCATTGCCATATATGTTGATATTAATATGGACATGTATATAAGAATGTTACATGATGCCTTTTGACATCCAATTAACCTATACATTAGATCCATACATGCTCAGTCATTTAAGTACTGTTTGGTCTCCATTACCTATTCAACACTCATTCTCACAGTTCAGCATTGATGTTTTTCTAAGATAATGTTCCAAATATATTTCTCACCATTTCCTTGGTTTTGCATTCTTGGCAAATAGCAGCAGTTGATGAAGCGTGGCAATACTGGTCCTGTGGGCAGTCACGGGAGTCATTACAGTCCTGTAGAATGGAATATCAAGTACAAGGGAGAAAATCAATTATACCACAGAAATAAATGATTCACAATGTGTCACTCAATACCATATCTCATTCATGATGATGATGATGGGTACTAGAACTGTGGTGTATATAACTGTATCGTCCGACTGGTAGCACTATTCACCAACTCTCTCCCGGGGGTATACTTACTAAACTGCGGGTTTGAAAAAGTGGAGATGTTGCCTATAGCAACCAATCAGATTCTAGCTGTCATTTATTTAGTACATTCTGCAAAATGACAGCTAGAATCTGATTGGTTGCTATAGGCAACATCTCCACTTTTTCAAACCTGTAGTTTAGTATATATACCCCTCCCCCATGTTAATATTAATATAAACATTTAAAAAGTAGTTGCAATTCCCCTCCCGACAACTGAAATACTTATTTCCCTCTCTAAGAATGAATGATGAATTAATTTTTTAATAATAAGTAAGCTCATTTGCTTAAGAAGAAGGTGGACTTTTTATTTTTTCTAAAAAAAAATATGAAAAAGAATCACAAAGCTGTTTTTGGTGAGGATAGAGGAACAGTGTCTAGTTGGGCCTATTTGTAAAAGGAGCCTGGAGGTTTTGATCTATCACACCCTTGTTAAACAAGACCAACAAGTTTAGTCTGGGAAACCACTGTAGCACTCACATGATCACTATCGTTTCGTCCCCCTGACTGGTGACTAAACTTAATTTACATAATGGTTCTGTATGTAGTGCTGAAAATATACCGTGCGGGTATTATGAGTCATTAATAACTCATATGATAATGACAGCAACAACTAGATCAACATATTTACCTGCTCGGTAACAATAGTGATTACTACTTACAAGAGGACCAGTCACTGCTGAGTTAATAATATCTTACATAGTACCTAGTGCACTATGTAAATGTTAAAACAGAGTGTCTACTGATGACTGAACAATGGCTGAGAGGTTGAACAGTGGCTGAATGATGTTACTGCCAGGCATGCAGAAGGTCATGTAGACTTTTTTTTTTTTACACCTGACAGGCTCAATCAATGGAGGTAACGGCATATGCTTTTTATACTGGTGTTTAAAATAGGAACCCAGTATATGTGACTGGGGTGTATATGGTGGTACGCCATACCGCCACTTTTCCTACTGCTTTCACTGAAAAACGATCAATTTCCATTCACTTACATTCCTATTACATATTCCGTACCGCCGCTTCTAAGTTTCCATTCCGCTACTTCTAAATTTCCCCTTGGCCCACTGGTCTTCACTGTATGCTAACTACCAGAAGGGGCTCTGTATTGTGTAACCAAAGGGTTCATAAATGACCGCTAGGTTGTTTTCTGTCCCATTGGATCACATATTAACTGTTAGTGACAGTGCACTGTAAGGAACCTTATAAGATGAGCATCAAGAAAAATAAAGAAATACATCATTAGGTTAGCACCAGAAGAATGTTGTTTAGTTGATAATTATATGACCCTTCAGGTTTCCCCAGCACTGTCTACACATGTCTAAAAACAACTTTGGCACTTTCCTCCATAAACTAGAATGTGGGTTGAGATAGTATAACTGCTACGGAAGGGGGGAGGGGGGGCGTGGTCTGGCAGCCATCTAGGTCAGCCCCGTTTTGCTGGAACCCTGCATCCTCCGGTACCACCCAAACTCATATTGGGGTTCCTGAGGCCTAGTCCATGCCAGAAGCCGCGGGCTCGATTTTTGGAACCGCCGGACTACATATCGCCCCTGGAGCTGCCTCAATCAGTCCTCCAGCAGCCATCATTAGAGAAGTGTCCTCGCCGAACCCCCCCCCCTCCAACTGGGCCCCCTTTCAGTAATACAGAGCGGCACCCGGGGAAGTCTGAACCCGCTACAAGTTTGTGGACCGGCTGCCGACTGACACTTGATCTGCCCTCCCCGCATGGTGACCGTAGACTCGGGCATCCCCTGCCTCCACCACCCTAAGAGGGTTAAATCCCACTCTCCTTACCTCGGCCAATCCACCTGCTTACCTCTGGCCACCAGCAGTGTGTGAGGAGACCCAGCCAGCGTTGCTTCGCCTCTCCGGTGTATGTGTCTGCATTGCACCTGCTTCACATAGTGTGCCTTATCCTCCCTACAGTTCCCTCTACCCTGCACTGTAAAACCCCCACAAGGGGTAAACAAACAAAACAAACAAACAAAGAAAAACTTTTCTGCTCTACAATCTCCTGACATTGACTGTATGTGGTGCTGGGAATGGACGCCTGTCTTTTCTTACTGCCGGCGCCCCTTTTTTTGCCGATTCAGCTGCACTGGATCACTAATCTGCTTCTTCCTATCAGGCACCACTTCACTTTATTCAAGGATCCTCCATACTGCAGATCAGTGCCAGAGTATTGGTTCACACCAGCTCCAGCACTTCCTGTGATTCTCCTATTTTCCAGTGTTTGTTGACCTTGGCTTGTTCCTTGGCTTATTCTCCTGGATTCCGATTTGGTACTACACAGCCCGCTTGGTTTGACATTCTGCTCTTACCTGAAGCCTCTTCTGATTATCCCTGTGTACTGCACTACTGTCTGGCTTGAGGACCACGACCTGTGCACCTCTCGCAGCCAAGTCCATACCTCCTTGCGGGGGTCCCTGGTGAATACCAGGGGTGAGTTAGAACTGACCTTCCCGAGTACCACGTCCCGCGACCCTCACAAAGGGAGCGTGACCTGGGCAACCCTCTTGACTGGTCCGAAATTAGGGATAACGCAGCCTCCAGCTCAGATTGTGTCCGGATAAAAGAAAATGTATATAAACTTCTTTTTCATTGGTACTATCCTCCCCCCATTTTGACTGTTGATATTTTGACTATATCTCCTGTGTTATAACAATATACATTTTTGTGCAAAGCATGTTCTGCTTTGTTCACATGTTGGTTTTAAATGCAAGATGTGTTATGACTGTATGCTGAGATACACTGTTTAATACAAAAGTTATTCCACAACTTCCCAGTGTGTGTCTATTGACAGACTGAAAAAAGCATAATCTGCAATAGGTTATGGGCTCACTCACTGGTATCTGGAATCCAGACACAAAGACCTAGGCCCAAGTAAGTAGTGAGTAACCCAGTATTATACCTCAGAGGGAATAAAGATATACAAAAATGGAAGAAAATGGCAAGCAGCACAGATTTTAGGCCAGCAGTAACCAAGTTGTCTAATAGGGAAACAAGAGCATGCTTTAAATGTAAGACAATTGGACATTTAAAGAAAAACTGATCGATATGGAAAGCAGTACAGCAGAAACTATATTTGCAGAGAGTTAAAATTACACACACAGATACATGCACAAACAAGTGGAGTTGAACTAAAAGCGACAGTAACTCATCTGACCCATAGATACAATATAGATTCAGGAGTGACAAGTCACATGACAAGAGATTCCATCACTGAACGTGACATGAAACATAAAGAAGTAATCTATCTCACAGATGGGACCAATATAACTGTGGGAGGTATAGGGCACGGTCTGCTCCTGTGCACCAATACAAACGGCAGCAATTTACCAATACTGATAAAAGATGTATTAGATATTCCCAGACTGGAAGTCGGGCTCTTGTCTGTAACATACATGGCGACTAAAGGACATACTATCGAATTCCAAGATAGCATGTGCATTATCCAGAATGGAACAAAGGTATTAGCCAAAGCACAACCAAAAGGTAAGAACGCCTTTGACTGTATTCATGTGTGGCACAGACGACTAGGACACAGGCACCCAGAGAGCAGTAAGGAGAGACCCAACAAAGGATCTCACACATCAGACTGTTCATCAGCCATGAGGTGTGAACGCTGTATAAATGCAAAAGCCACAAGAATAACAATCCCAAATGTGAGACCAGAGCATTGAGACCACTTCTATGGAGCAACTTGTGTGGCCCATTGAAAGTGAGTATACCAGGAGGTAACAGATATATAGTGACTTTCACAGATGACTACTCCAGATACACAGTCACTTACCTAATACAAAGCAAAGATGAAGTACTAGACAAGTTGCAGAATTGTGAAACAATGATTAGATATACATTTCAAAGAAATCTACTTGCATTTCGTAGTGACAATGGAGATCTCATGGGAACACAAAATAGAACACTTCCAAAGAAAACTCGACATAGAGCACCACAAGTCGGTACCCTACACACCAGAACAAAATGGGGTAGCTGAAAGGAAGAACGGAACCCTGTCTGAAATACAGCCACTGAACAAGAGATTTAAATCAATGGGAAACCAGATACCAAAGGTGAAGAGACACAGTAGTGCACAGCAGATGAAGTAAGGCGGCAACCAGAGAAGCAAAGCCAAAGAACCTGTGCGCCTCTCATATAAAGCTAAAATTGGGCCCACTTCCTGGAAAGAAATATCTGACCTACCGAAAAGGGAAGCTGACAACTGGATACGGTGGTGGTGGGAGCCACCTTAAGAATACAACTCATACAGAACCATTTTGTAGATGAATATGATCCTACAATAGAGGACATGATTGCGGATATTTTCACCAAGCCCTTAGCTGGAGAAAGACATCATAGACTACTTAGAAAGATGGGTCTAGTGGATTAAGCCTCATCTGTTCAGAAGGAGTGTTGAGTGCAACAGACTTGCTTTAGTGATTACACTTGAGGGACAGCAGGTGGAGCTGTTCCTAAATGTGCTACTGTGTTGTCACTCTGTGTTATAACAATATATTATATTGTACAAAGAATGTTTTGTTCTTATGTTGGTATCATATACGTACGTTTCTCACAATGTTGGTTCTGCATGGAGCAGGCTAGCAGCAATGTGGTTTTTTGTTTATTGTGTTATGGAGTTTTGTATATTTTATGGTCATGCCTCCCGACAAAATAAGCTTCGTCCCAGTTCTTACCAAACACCAGCCACAAATGCACAAATTACTGGAGGGGGGTAGGCCATGCACTTGTGTTTAAGCCAGTCCCATAGTAGGCTACTTTGGGCTGGGTCACCTGCATTTTTTTTCCCTTTAAAATGTTCCTAATAGGCTGCTGAGCCGAGTCTTGCCCCCCTGGGCTAACATTTGCCAGCCCTCCCCTGGTTGGGAGGTATGCATGGTGTCTGCTGTGTTTTTTTTTTACAGTAAATTTTTTATGTGGCACTACAGATTCCAGTATGCTTTGCCAGCACAACCAGGAAGGTTATAGCTATTAAGGCTTGCTGGGACCATTTAAAGCTATTACCAACACACCCACCACACACGTTGGAAGGAGCCCCGGTGCTTTTAGGGGTTGCTTTTTCCTATAGAGGGGGCCCTATGATGAACAGGCTATGGCTGAGTGACTTTACGGTAGGGAGACCCCACGCTGCAGGTTTCCCTGTTATAATGTCACCAGCCCAGCCTGGCGCTGGTTGTGGCTTTTTCGCAGGGACCCCACACTGTTCATCCTCCTTCAGTTGATGCATCAGCTGATGGGTGCTATAGAATAGTCACAGGCAAACTGAGGGGGGTTGCCTAGTGCCTGGAAACCCCCTCCAAGCTTGGGACACTGTATAATTGAGGTGGCTGGACCCTGCTCCCGCTTCACACGGCTCTGCTTGAAAAGGGAGAGCTGCGTGCACCTAACAGTAGTGCATGCAGCATTGCCCATGTATATTATGGTATTATGGGGATAGGAAGAGTTAGAGAGCAGCCTAGCACTGTCTAAAATTATAGCCACACCCCCATTCATGCTGGTCACACCCACTGGCGGCGTGATGTGGAAACCCCCCTCTGTAAATCCTGCGTTTGCCCCTGAATAGTGGTTGTATTCTACTTCCCCACCAGTTAGAGGTACGATCAGTGGTAGGCAATCATGCTGGAAATAGTAGTCCCATTACTGCAGGAGGGCCCAAGTCCAGATTAGAATCTGTGTCATTCTAGAGCCAAAGAAATGTACGTACATCACAAAATAGTAGTGTCTATTCATAGGTGGTAGTGACAGCTGATTCCAGTACTGCTACTGAAAGGGTTAAACTCTGTTCCATAGCTGCACACTGCCACCAGGATTTGCTGCATCTTGAAATATTAATGAATATTAATGACCACATCTACTATAAATGCAGAGAAGGATATGACATGTTTTTCAATGCATAAACATCTATCCCTAATAAAGTAAATGCATCCTGATTTGGCTTCAGAGGCATTTAAGCTCAGCAAAGAAAATAAATAACTCAAGCCATACAATTTCCTTAGGGATCTGATGACAGAGCTTGTGTTTTAAATGCTACTCACCTTATAAGGGATTGCCATTGCATTCAAGGCCTCTCTGGCCCCATCAAATTCACTGTGGTACTCAGGAGACAGGGACGCAGGGGAGGAAGGGGAGCCCAAAATAATGAACAGAAAGGCAGGCAGCAGTAGAGGCATCCCTGTGCCAGACAGCAGGCGCACATCAGGACCCTTAATTTTCATGCATATGGATAGAAATAACATGTGAAAACATCAGGAAAAATAACCTTGCAGCTGTATCCCAGACCAATCAATGAGAGATGGGTGTGTTTGTATTCTGCAGAGATGCTTTGCAAATTCCTCTCTAATGGATGAAACATGAATGAGAAACTTCTTTACTAGAGCCCCCCCTGCTGGACCCTCAGCAAACAACAGCATCATAATTGACCTTTATAAGTCTTTTCACAATTTTGATTGTTATAGTGCAGGAAATATAGTGAATTAATATATATGAAATATAGAAATTATTTTATTTATTTTTTTAGTAGATCAGTTCTAAAGCATTTTGATTAGTATGAACTAAGGAGTTCATGTAGATTTGGATGCATTAGCTCCCCAAACGTAAGCAGGAACAAAAAAGGTCAGGAGTGGGTGCAACGTTGCTGACACCCATTGCTGCGGCAGAGAAAGATACTGGGGTATCAACTACCCACAGCATCCACACAGCTGGTACCTCTGGTTCAGTGTGGCCACTTGTTAAAGGGATTGTTAAAGGGATTTTCCTCACTAAATAACTCATTAACACAAAATACTGCCATTCCATTAGTAGTCTAAGAGCTCAGATATAGCTGAAAACCTCTGCCAATCACATTCATATTGCTCTTGTGACATTCAATTAGAGCGGCTAAAGTACTGTTATTGGGAAGGATGGATACGTACGTGTTCACATGCTGATGACTCCCATTGGCATGTGAACCAATGGCCAACCCGGAAGTGGAACCTTTTACATTCCTATCCCGCTACTGGGTCTGACACCTAAACTATTTGATGGATTTGACCTTGAACGTGTGTCCACAGATCATCATCTATTTATTTATATAGCGCCACTAATTCCGCAGCGCTGTACAGAGAACTCACTCACATCAGTCCCTGCCCCATTGGGGGCTTACAGTATAAATCCCCTAACACATACACACATACCGAAAGACTAAGGGCGATTTAATAGCTGCCAATTAACCTACCAGTATGTTTTTGGAGTGTGGGAGGAAACCGGAGCACCCGGAGGCATCCACGCAAACACAGGGAGAACATACAAACTCCACACAGATAAGACCATGGTCTGTAATTGAACTCATGATCCCAGTGCTGTGAGGCAGAAGTGCTAACCACTGAGCCACCGTGAATTTGAATCTCCCCCAATGTGTTAGAGCAGGGAACAGTGGCTTACACTAGGTAAAGGCACATACAATTTTAAAGCATTATAATCCCTTTCATAGTTTAGCAGTGTAACACAAGTTTTTGCCTATTGCCACTCCATTCATTTGGATGAAAGGCTCAGATGGTTTGCAGTACATATGGGTACAATTACTACTAAGGAATCTGCAAGTGTCTCAAATCTTTCTGCCACTTAGTGGCCTTGACACCCAATAGCTGAAAATACGGTACAAAATGTACTATGATAAACCACTCCCTAGCAACAGCCTCAGGCCAGCCACTACTGGACAGTACACTTCTCAGAGAAGTAAAGACAGTGACATGGGCTATTTAAGGATCTGTGAGGAGGTAAATGATCAAGCCCTACCTTTAGGGCATGGGTGTGTAAGGCCGAAACCATTGATCAGTGAAGTGTGCAACGACAGTGCCTTGGAGGCTTGATTTCAGAAAGCCCTGATGTGTTATGCTCTCGGGGAAGATTTTAGCAATTACTCTGTTCTTATCTGATCTACAGCACAAACCGTCTGCTTTGCAAAATTTTAAAATCAAACAATGTATATATAAATAAAACATCCGCCTCAGTCACAACCGAAAACACAGACAGGCCAGAGAAAGGCCATTGTCTATATACACCGATTATGTAGGTGTCAAAGATGACCTCAAGGACGTCTCTCAAAACAAAAAACTATGGCCATCTAGTCTCTACATTCTCCCTCTATTCAGCTTTGTAAAAGGACTTGCACAGACTTGTTTAAAGATTTGTATGGCTCTTAAATGGAAAATTATATCCACCCTGAATTTTATGTTTTAGTTCTCTGTGGTGTTTGTAGCCATTTATAATAAGCAATATTTAATGATAATTTGTATTTGAACGTCTGAGGTACGAAGTCCTTAAGGCACACATACTGAGCGCAACCTGCGTTCGGTGTAAAACGTACATAAATCGCCTCTTCGTACTCCCAATGTCAACAAGGAAAGGGGTGTTACATAAGTTGCCTGATAACTTTAGTAGTAACATCAATTACGTTATGTTCACAATGGCGGACCCTGTCACTGCACCTGTCTTTGTATCTCATGCATCTGCTAGGTACATCTCGGACCTACGTCATACTTGCCAACTCTCCCTGAATGTCAGGGAGACTCCCTGAAATAGGGGTGATCTCCCTCACTCCCTGAAGAGTCTGGCATTCTCCCTGATGCTGAGCCAGTACAAGACGTGGTTGGCTTCGCCATCTGTGGCATAATGACACAGTTCAGAAATTGTGTCCTATGTCCATGTATTGATGCCTATGGAGGTGGCCATTTTCATGGAGACCAAGATTTAATCAAAGACTGACATGTAAGACAACGTGACTTTGGTAATGAAGACAGAAATGTAAAAGACACTTCAGTCTCTATAGATTCATTAGCTGCTTTTCTTTAACGCATTGTTGCCTACTCTCCCGGAATGTCCGGGAGACTCCCGCATTTCTGGGAGACCTCCCGGGAGAGCAGGGCAACCTCCCAGTTCTCGCCCCTGCAATAGATAAGTGGCGGGGCTTAATGATGCAAATATCGTGTCATCTTAGCCCCGCCGCCTGCTGTAAGTGGCCACAATTGTGACAATCGTTTAGGGGGTGAGGGCAAAATTATGCGATTCGTCAAGCCCCATCCCCGGTCCCCCACCTCCCCCGGGATCTCCCTGAAGCCAACGAGGAAAAGTTGGCAAGTATGACCTACGTACTGTACAATACACTAGCATTTGAATGGGAAGCCTGTAAGAAATAGGAACATGACAGTGGAGCTTTTAGGAGTTAGTTTATCATTGTCTACCCTTGATGATGTAGGTCTGCAATAAAGATTAAAAATGATTGTTGTTTGTAATTTAAATTTAAATCTGATTACTCTTGTTCTTTTTTTGTTTTTCTTTCATGTTACTTTCTTTCATGTTACCTATAGGCACCAGCGGCCTCTGGGTGCCAGAACTAGGTACAGATACAGTGGAAGGGGGGTTGTTGTTGGCACACAATTATACTAAAAAATCTTAATATACATTTTTTTTATCATTAATCAAACACACACATAAGATTTTAGAACAAATCAACAAAACTGTTTTATTTAAATACTTTAACTTGAACTTAATAACAAATATTTTTTGTTTTTTGACAACTTTTTATTTATTTTTTTATTTTTTAATTGGAAAAGAACTTGGGGCTGGGGCAGGGAGCACTTTCCATTGTGGGGATTAGGCGTCATCAGTTCTTCATCAGCTGGAAAAAAGGAAATAAAAATTATATTTTCATATAATTTTTATATGTAAGGAAATAAAAAATATCATTATATTATAACAAAGGTTATATGCTAGCTCTATGGGTGTACTTTGTGCACACATTTTGCATGCTCAGTAGAGTCACTAGTGGTATATTAAGTGAAAATTGGGCCAAAGGTTTATGTTATGCTGAAGACAGCAATATTCAGAAGTATATTATTTATTTCAGGCACCTGTATGTATATGTGTATATAGTCAGCGTCCGGGATGTATCGGGGGTGAGGTGGGCATACGAGGGGCAGGGTTAAAAAAATCGTGTCATTTTGTCCCCGCTCCCGGATGTGGGAGGCTGCCCAGAATTCGGGAGTCTCCCGGACATTCCGGGAGAGTTGGCAAGTATGGTGTGTGTGTGTGTGTCTTACCAAGCTACAATTTCCCTGTCAGCCCCTGCTGTCCCACCCAGCTCCACACAAGACAAGCAGTGAGGGGCGCAGGTTCCTGATTGGGGGTACTTAGGATGCCCTCAGGAACGGTAAACTGTGACCAGAGGAAGGGTACATAACTTTTAATTCAAAAACTGTTTCAGATGCCCACACTTTTATAATGGCAAATCAAATTTGTGAAAGTGTTCGACATTCCAACATCCCTATACTTATTTTCTTCAACAAGCAGCTGTGGCTCCTCTGCCTGTTGCTGTTAGTGCCTGCTAAATAGTAGCCTTCTGGGCCAGGGGCAAACGCAGGATTTGTAGAGGGGGGCTTCCACACCACGCCACCAGTGGGTGTGACCAGCATGCATGGGAGCGTGGCTATAATATTAGACAGTGCTTGGCTGCTCTCCAGCTCTTCCTATCCCCATAATATACATGGGCAATGCTGCGTGCACTACTGTTAGGTGCATGTAGCTCTCCCTTTTCAAGCAGAGCCGTGTGAAGCGGGGGCAGGGTCCAGCTACCTCAATTATACAGTGCCCCAGCCTTGGAAACCCCCCTCGGTTTGCCTATGTGGGCCTCAACCTCCTGTGCCGCCTCCTCATGGCGGTGGTCACAGCGGTGGATGCGCCGGCATTCGGTTGGAATGAATATGACCCATTACTTTATTTGGAAAACACGAACAAACAA
Organism: Mixophyes fleayi; assembly: GCF_038048845.1. Taxonomy (NCBI): domain Eukaryota; kingdom Metazoa; phylum Chordata; class Amphibia; order Anura; family Limnodynastidae; genus Mixophyes; species Mixophyes fleayi. The sequence goes on from NC_134412.1 coordinate 26,580,450, forward strand.
AAACACATGATAGTTTAGAAATGGTGCCATGTTTGCTATGTCAAAATGGCGGCAGATTCATTTAGAGCAGCAAAGAGGGCCAAATTAGGAAAAAAAAAAAGAAAGAAGTTCCTTTAAAAATGTGGAGACAGAATTATTTGGGAAGCTGGCACCTGGTATCTCTAGGTAAACATCACACTTAAAAATATTGAACAAACATATTTGACTGCTCCATGCTATTCTGCCAGTATCCTAAAGACTAAAAAAAACAAACCCCATAAAAATCGCCATTGCTACATGCTATCTAATGGCAAAAGAAAAAGATAAGAAAACACTTACCTTGTGGTCACGCGGTCCCTCCCTGGTCTCCTCCTCCGTGCGGCGCTCGCAGTGAATGTCGTGCGTGACGTCACCACGTCCGACATCCATTGCGGAGCACAGCACATAGGAGTCACCCGCGCGAACTATCTGCAGCAGTGAAACGAAAAAAACAAGAGAGGAGAATCAGAGAACAAGCCGATTAATAGGTAAGTTAAGGGGTTTTTTTTGTTTTTTTTTATTATTTCAAGGGACGCTGACCAGTGCATAAACTCACCTGGTCCTGGAGCATCACAAACCTTATCTTCCTGTCTTAATGACTGCTGTATTGAAGCCCTTCATAAAATGTTGTAACAATATCACTTGATGTTTGACAGCAGCCATTAGCATGTCATTGAAGCACTGAGCAACAACAAGGAGCATTAGCAACGTTTTCTATGTTTTTTTTGAATGATCAGCTATTATTAGTGCTAGTGTATTTTATGTGCGGCCTAAAACAACTTGTCATCTTCCAATGTGGCCCAGGGAAGCTAAAAGGTTGGACACCCCTGCCCTAGAAGGTCATACAGCTTTAATACACAAAAACAAAAACTTAGTAGAGCATACATGCCAACTCTCCCAGAATGTCTGGGAGACTCCTGAATTCTGGGAGAGGTTTCAATTCTCCCGTATCTGCAGATTAGAGCCGGCATGTATGGACAGAAGGGCGGGGCTTTGCGAATCACAACCTTTTGGCTCTGCCCACCAGTGACGTTTGCCTGTTTGGAGTCTTTTTACCACTGTAAAAAGACCCCAAACATGCATTATGTCACTGGGGGCTCTCTCTAATGTAAATGTACTTTGGGTAAAAGGTTCAATGTGCTTTTCTGCCTTTGGCAAAAAAAGGTGCGGTCTCTAAGAATTTTCAAAAAAGAATCTAAACCAGTAATAGGCAGTTGAACAAATGCACTGTTCGCTGAGAGAATGAAGTTGTTTAAAACATGGCAGCATTCAGAATAGTTCTATACGTCTGTATTGTTAATATGATAAGTACTTTATATATTAAAAAAAACCAAGAATTTAAACAGAAAGTTACTTTTTGCTTTTAAAGAACAGTGAGATTGTAATAATAACATGGCACCAGTAGAGGGCGGCTGTGTGAAACATTGTAACATTCAGGCAAAACAAAAATCATAAAGTGAAATAATAAAATTCAGAAACAAAAGATTCAGCACAATTTCCTCTTGCATTAACCCTTTCCAATTCAGCGTGGCGGAGGGGAGGGTGGAATAGTTTTTCATACCTGGTTATGGCAGATTAACCTTATTTACCAAAGACATTTTTATATTTTATTTCCTCTGGGTAAAAAGGGATTTATTTTAATACAATATTGGAAAAATATATTTCTATTTTACTTGGATATTTTATGGAAATTGCATGTAAGCATGAGTGTGTGATTGCACACTTATACATCAGCATGTGTTCTGCAACTTCTACACTTTATTGGGATTTGAAAAATGCATATTTAATTACAGGTGGGGTCTACTTATGTGGATCATAATAAAATGTAAACATATATATAAAAATAAAATACATGTTATTTTTGTTATCACAAGAGCTTGTATTGTAAAACACACCTAGGGGTATATTTACTAAACTGTGGGTTTGAAAAGGTGGAGATGTTGCTATAGCAACCAATCAGATTCTAGCTGTCATTTTGTAGAGTGCACTAAAAAAATGAAAGCTAGAATCTGATTGGTTGCTATAGGCAACATCTCCACTTTTCCAAACTCGCAGTTTAGTAAATCTAGCCCCTGGACTTAATCTAAGATGTAAGTGACCCTGTTAGAACCCTGAAGGTCCCAAATTCACAGTATAAGTAGGAATATACATGGGAATATACTTTTGGAACAGCTTTTCCTTTGACATCCAAATGGAATTATGGAGAGGATTTTATGGCCCGAACATACTCCAGATCACATGGGTGTCCTAGATTTACAGTTTACACTAAAAAAAATTTAGATCCCAAATGAAGTTTAATTGTTACAGGAACCTATACTACTAATTTGGGTGCATTTGAAGTCTGAATTAAAAGAAAATAAAGAATTTAGAGTTAATGATTTTAAGTGAAAATAAGCCATATGCCTATTCAAGGAAAACCCCGCCCAGAAACGCTACTTTGGGACGAAACGCACCAGGTTTTCTAAGCCCCACCCCCTTTATGGCCCTAGAATCGGGATGGATGGGACGTATACATTGGAGTTTTTCCTCTTCACGGCTGATGTACACGACCCTAGGACTGCTATTAAATTTAGGTTTTGTCATTTTATATTGATTAAAGCGGACAGAAACGGAATTGTAATAAAATTGAAAGAAAATCAAAATATGTGGGTGAAATAGAATAAACATGATGGGCAATGGTGGGAAATTTTAATCCGAAGTGGTTGAACTGAGGTTCTATAAAGTCTAATGATATCAAGTGATGCAATCGCAACATGTGCAGTAATAGAAAGTGTATGTAATCGTGTATTCTAATGTGAAAAATTGTTGCCTCTATGGCCAGCATTCAAAACATATAAAGCATTACAGAACTATAGAGGCTTCTCTGACGATACAAAGAATGAGCCAAACGGTACAAGGATAGTCATAGTGGCGTCTATGGAGTATATAGTGATAGATGATGTTGATGATCGTCCAAGTTGCCAACATTAGAATACAGTTGTGCCCAACATGACCACTGGGTATGATTTGTAGGGCTGAATTAATAAGACAGCTGATAAAGAAAGCTTGCGAGCAGGGTTCTCTTACCTCTATGTCTCTATGTATTACCCAGTATTGTTTTATTACTGTTTACTCCCAATTGTAAAGCGCTACGGAATTTGCTGGCGCTATATAAATAAATGTTGATGATGTTGATGATAAAGGAGGAGTTGCAGACTTAGGGGCCTATTTATGAAACATTACTTTGCCGTAAATCTTTGCGGTAAAAGGCCGTTTCCGTAGGATTAAGGCGATTTTTAGCATGTGGGACTGTTTACCAACAGTTGACAGAGATCTACAACGTTCATTTAAATATCTTATTAGTATTGCAATCCTCGTATCCTCCTTGGGAACTGCGGACTTGTCCAATTTAACAAACTTGCTTGTTTCTGTTAGCCAATGCCATATTCAGCAGTTCTCCCGCTACAGTGGAAGCCAACACGGAGCGGGATCTTCTGGCCCCTCCCCAGCAGACTGGATGCTCCTCCCTTCCCAGTTAACCGACTGTGAGGCCTCAGGAAAGGAGATTAGATTATTGGGACAGTGATCTACCCCCTCCCAACTTCAATCTGAAATGAATTCATAGTATAGCTTAACTTCATGCATAAAATAGTAAGATAATTAAAAGACACTATTTTATCTTACTCTTTTATTTGTTGTCAACCTTTGTACAGTTGTATTTGATCAATATATTTTATTTTAACTTCATGCATGGCACTGGAATACAGCAATTAAAATAAAAGAAGAAAAAACACTGGACACTTAGGAGCATATTCAATTCTTTTGAATCCCCACAGCGTTAAAACTATTACCGTTATTACGGTAATAATAAGCTGGATTTCAGCTCGCGGCTCAGGGAGCTGCGAGCTGAAATCCAGTTTACTACTACCGTAATAACGGTATTTACGCGCACTATTACCGTAATGACGGTAATAGTGCGTGTGCCGCCAGATTTTTGGCGTTTTCACCAACAATTAAATATGCCCCTTAATACATGTAATATTAATTACAGGAACAAATCTTCCAAGGACATATTCTTTTAAAATAAGGGACATTTACCAGCTGTCTTCTTTAGATATTGCGTTCTAATTGGGCAGCACAGTGGCCTAGTGGTTAGCACTTCTGCATCACAGCACTGGGATCATGAGTTTGATTCCCAACCAAGGCCTTATCTGTGTGGAGTTTGTATGTTCTCCCTGTGTTTGTATGGGTTTCCTCCGGGTGCTCTGGTTTCCTCCCACACTCCAAAAACATACTGGTAGGTTAATTGGCTGCTATCAAAATTGACCCTAATCTCTCCCTCTGTGTGTGTGTGTGAGTGTGTGTCTATATTAGATAATTTAGACTGTAAGCTCTAATGGGGCAGGGACTGATGTGAGTAAGTTTTCTGTACAGCGCTGCGGAGTTAGTGGCGCTATATAAATAAATGATGATGATAATAATTAATGCTATGTATGGTCGGCCAACTTCTAGTGTATCTTGTACAGCTGTAAATGTACTCTGCTCTTAAAAAGAAATTTTAAATTTAAAAACAATTGCGGTTATCAGCAGTCTGACCCGGGACAGGTAAATAGTTATATTTTATAAGAAGCTGAAAGAGCCCAATGCACACAAATATTGAAACAAAAAAAAGACTGAATTTCATGTGGGGTTTAAGTGACTAGTAAAGTCTTTGTGGTATAGGAGGTTTAGGATCAAGTTGAACAAGTCAGACAGGAAGTACTGGAGATTATTAGCTATGGGGATTGGCAAGGTCACAGCATGAGGCAGGATGATAACATCTATAGGCGGGAGCACAAATACAATTATAATTTCAGTATCATCATCACTGACGTATAACAATTAAGGTTGATCATATACTGCGTTGCAAGAGACCAGGAAATTAAGAGTAGGTAAAAAAGATTCAAAGAAAATAATTTGTCATTTAGCCTGGAAGTAAATCATTAGAAATGAACAAAATTTTCAAAAATGTTCAGTAAAATATTCACTTAAATTTGCGTTTGGACACAAAATTTTGTGTGTTTGATGGAATTTCACCTTGGAGGGGGGGTTCAATCACTGTCAATGTGCTCTTGGGTGCCTCCGGAATGGTCATGAAGGTGTGCAGGAAAATCAGTGATGTTTGGGTACCATAGTACCCTGACATAGGCAAATCGAGGGTGGGGGGGGGGGGTTCCTAGTGCCTGGAAACCCCCCTCCAAGCCTGGGGCACTGTATAATTGAGGTGGCTGGACTCTGCTTCCACTTCACACAGCTCTGCTTGAAAAAGGAGAGCTGCGTACACCCAACAGTAGTCCACGCAGCATTGTCCATGCATACTATGGGGATAGAAAGAGCTGGAGAGCAGCCAAGCACTGTCTAAAATTTTAGCCACGCCCCCATGCATGCTGGTCACGCCCACTGGTGGCGTGGGGTGGAAATTCCCCTCTACAAATCCTGTGTTTGCCCCTGACTGTCACTAGAGCAGCCGGACACCGCCGAAACCCCTAAGAGTTCCCAGTGAAACTTTTAACTTGTCTCGCCACAAAACTAGAGTTGCACAAACTTTGGCTATGATTTTGCGAACCTCTATTACAATGTATATGTCATCTATGCATTAATCTGTAGATATAAGATAACAGTCTACCTTATTTTAAATACTGATACTATATAAATTATAAAGAAATACCTTATACTATTTAATTTAGGGACTTACAATCTAGAGTACAGTGAGAAGTGTACATACAATTTTTAGCAGTAAATGACCTGCTTTTTTTTTTGGGAAGCAGAGATTACGGTTCACTAGGTTCCTGTCCTATCAAAAGAAAAAGTTAATCCACAACAAACGCTGTTGTTGTTTATGACATAACAGTTTGTTTACCTGTTCAGGCAGCAATATTTGTGTCACACTTTTCATAGCCCTTTAACACAATGCCACTTTTATTGCTCTGACTATATGTTGACTTCTAAAGTTAAAAATAACATTGTTTTCAATGTGATATCGGGTATCTGGCCCTATAATTAGTACTGAGCAGCTTCAGATTCTTTGTTACTAAAAGAAAAAGGTAGTATGTATTGCAGAAAATAATACAATATTAAAGTCCTGTATTATTATATATTACTGATGTATATCTTTTGTTGCTTTGATATTATATTGATTAAAAACGATCTTAGACTTAGCCCGGAGACCTCACTTCCACTCTTACATGATATCCTACAGGAATTTGGAAGGGCCTCCTATTACAAATTAAACACAACTAAAACGGACGCTCTCCCTATTAACTTGTCAGAGCCCCTTTTGGGTCGCCTCAAGACGGCCTTCCCATATTCTTGGAGGTCCCTTTCCATGCCCTACTTGGGAATCATGATAACCTCACATTTAGATTCCATCATAGAGGCCAACTATGGTCCATTATTGATCCAGCTAAACACCCTGGCAAAAGCGTGGCAGCACTATGAGGTCTCCTGGTTAGGCAGGATAGCCGCGTTTAAAATGTCTCTTCTGCCCAAAATGATGTATCTATTTAGGACTTTGCCTTTTAAGTTACCCAAATTTCATATGGACAAATTACGTAACTTACTTACCTCTTATGTATGGAAAGGGAAACCCCCTAAACTAGCTCATTCAATCATGGCACGTTTAAAAACGATCTTAGGAAGTAATTCAACTGAATTTTAATTTTGATTATGTAAATATTAAGCCCCAATAGCTTCCCATTATGGCTGTGAATACCTATTCGCAAGTACGCCAATAGCAAGACTGACCTTCTTCTCTCTCCACATCTACCGCAGGACTTTGCAAATCCCTACACTGGCTTCCGTGTCCCCCAGAATCCGATTCAAATTACTCACCCTTAAGGATAAAGCATAACACTACCCCTGCATACATCTCAAATCTCATCTCATCAACAAAGCTGCACCAAATTGCATCTCCTCTCTTGTCTCAAAATATCTCCCAACTCAGCAACTCTGTTCTGCACAAGATCTGCGTCTCTTATCGACCCTCATTACATCCTCCCATTCCCGTTACAGGACTTTTTTCGAGCTGCACCCACTCTATGGAATTCCCTCCATCGCACAATAAGACTCTCCTCAGGTCTGCAAACTTTCAAGCGTTTTCTGAAAACCCACCTCTTCAGACAAGCTTATAATATTCCTCAACCACCCTCTTAACCTCACTAGATTACCGTTACCACCCGTTACACAATTTCACACAAGACAACTACCCCCTGACCAACATTGTTTTGTGACGGGATCAGTTAGCTTGCGAATCACTTTTACCTTTGCAGTCTGGCTGGGCCGAAATGCAAAATGTAGACTTAACCTCATGTGTCAAACTCCCATTGTCCCTCAGATTGTAAGCTTGCGAGCAGGGCCTTCTCACCTCTTTGTCTGTTTTACCAAGTTCGTTTCTTACTGTATTTGTCCCCAATTGTAAAGCGCTATGGAATATGTTGGTGTTATATAGATGATGATGATGATGATGATGATGAAATCTCTTTTCAAAACACTTTCTCTCTAATTCTTGTAGATCTACCTTTGACCTACGCCTGGTCTATGGTTCACCCCTCACTTGCACGTACAAGACTTCTCATGTGATGTTACCCAATTATGAAATTCCTTACCATGATCAGACTCTCCCACAGCCTTCAAATGTTAAAATGCTCTCTTAAAACCCATCTCTTTATTAGAGCTTAACCCCCCCCCTTGTTTCAGCTGTGCCCTCTTCCAATTAGAATGTACTGTAAGCTCTCATAAGCAGGGCCCTCCTGACCCTTTATATTCAAGTCTTTAGTATTTTTTTTGCCCCTCATGTATGCCCCTGTTTTATTCATGTCCTGTTTTCCCCAATGTCCAACACTGTGACATCATGGGTGTTCCTATGCTCTTAAAAATTTTGGAGCCGGCATCATGACCCAGTTTTTCAAATTCGTAGTTGCTCCATGTTTAACTTACGCTAACATAGCATAAACGCAGAACATTAGACTAACATAAAGGATTAGAAATGTCACAAAACATAGGTGTAGGAGAGATAAAGCATAATATTTTATTATATTATTGATCATTAATGGCTTCAGATAATATTTATTCTGGGTTTGTTTATGAAGTCATGTTTGTTCATAATTATAGTTTTGTTTATTACAATATTTTAATTAATGCATCACAAAAATTAACCACAATTGCTGTGTCACAACAGCAAAATGTTTGGAAACCACCACGAGGTTTGTAATACAAAGAAAAAAAAAGATGACACGAGTATTTTAATATGGCTGAAACTAACACAAACCTAATCTATATTTAATTATCTGTTTGTTTAGTGTGTCCTTAAAAAAATCCACCCACACAGTTGTGTCATAGTCATCTAGTTGTAGAACCAAACAGGTCCAGCCAGTCCATTAATTCAATCGTGGCGCTGTCCTATTTATGATATAGCGAATGTCTGCCAACTATGACCTCATAAATCCTATTCAGATACGTTAGACCATTTTCTGCTTGTTCCAAAAACACTTTTGCCTCTATCTTTTAACTGAGGAACTTTTAAGCCACTGGATCAAAGATAAAAAATAGTTATCTATTATATTGAGCAAAATGAGCTTTTATTAAACATCAGATAAGGTATAAACTAGTTGACAGTAAGTTAAAACAGAAAAAGCTAGTATAATTGCATTTTACAACCATCAAATAAAGCAACATCTTTCTTTTTAATCTGTTAGAATCACTGCTGAATCTGTCTTAGCTCTACACTTCATTGGTATTACGGAGGGGCTAGCAAAAAGTTACAAAAAGTAATCATTTTTTTAATCAATTTTATGAATTGTCCTACTCTCCCAGGAGTCTGAGAGAACTCCCCAAAATTCGTTTCAGAGGTGACATTGGGTAAGAAAAGAGAGGCTGAAGTCTCTGACATCATTAGCAGTCAGACACTCACGTGACCATGTGATCAGTGTAACATGAGCTGACTGTTGATTGGAGGAGGACAGTGACATTTGCCTAGGGAGTGTTGTAGGGGGGCCTCAGTGCACAACTGCTTAAATGTACTACATTCATGGTAATTCCTACATGGCACTAGAGCAGGGGTCAGGGAACTTTTTTTACCTTTTACCCCAAATATATTTAGATACACAGACGTTACCCCCTTGATTTGAAAGGAAGGAAATCATATATTATTAATTATTGGAATCCAAAATTTTATTGAGTCTATTCAAAATTTCTTTGAAAGCTTCAACTTCAAAACTTCAGGTTTTGGAGAAATAATGTTGCTTCATTTTTGACATGAGAGCATCAATATTGGGGCATTTTGATGTCAGAGCAATTTGGATACCATCTTCAGCGTCCAATCGATTTCTCTGCTTTGTTTTTATGTTTGTTAGAGTGGAAAATCCTTGTTCACAAAGGTAGGTTGTTGCAAAAGGCAGCAACTTTTTGACTGCCTCCTCATGTGCAATTTTGAATGCCTTTGCAGCTGGTGACATCCAAAAATATGACAGATCTGCTTTGTTTTCAAATGCAATACGTGCTTCATTATTGCTTCGAAGCTCAAGAAGTGCCTCTGCCAACCCTTGAGGCTCTTCTGGTACAACAACAATTTCACATTTAAAGGGGTCTACAATCCAACTGACAGCATGTGAATCGGCAGCATTACCCCCAGGAATTTCATTTTTACCCCATTTGGGGTAATTTACCCCTGTTCCCTGACCACTGCACTAGAGGAATATAGATTTGGGAATGGGAAAATATATATGCTCTGGGAGGGGAGGGGGTTATGGGCAGTCCCTCTTTAGTATGTGCCTGAATCTGGGGCTGCATAGTCAGCAATATTTCTGGGGATATTGGTAAATTGGTCCTATATTAGCAAATATATATCCCAGAACTAGAGCAATGCCTGTATATATTCCAATTGACATCAAGTGGATCATTTTCAATGTTTCATGCAAATCTGGTAGCCAGATGTGCATCTTCCTGCATGTACTGTTACGTACCAAGCGCATTAGCAGGTTCCCAACTACTCAGTCTGAACATGTTTATGGGCGAATAGGAAACAGATGCTGTGATTTTGGCTGTGTTTTGCCAGCTTAAATGGGTGGTAAATGAAAAAAAAGAAAAATATTAAAGCAGCAATCCCACATAGAAGGTTAAGTACCTTTAAGCGTGCATCTGATTTGGCATTTTTCTTAGCTGTCCTCCCACAAATTGTTACCTCTTTTTCAAAATCTCTCTGGAGGGCGCAAAGTATGACTGCCAGTCACACACAAATAGGTTCACGGCTCACAGCATGTCCTGTTAAGAGAGAAGGAGGATAAACCGGGGAAGGATTTTACAGTAAACAGAGGAGACAAAGCTCAGAGGGGCGTTCCTAAACCTCTCTGGTCACTACATGATGTACAAAGTGACTGTGGTTGCCATGGTAGTCCATGACATTAGGCAGAATTATAAATCATTAATAGCAGCAGGAAGAAACAAACCAAGGAAAATGGTAACTGCTAAGAATTTTCATATAGCCTCTCACAGTGATTTATGTTAAAATAATACACCTCATATTTTAATTGGATTGCTGCTTTAATAGATTGCTAATGATTAATGTCTGCTAAATGTGTGTTTGTGGAATCTACCTATCACCTTGCTATCACTTACTGTGCTCCTTTCCTGTCATTCCTGGCATGGGCAATACAAATTATGTTAATCAAGTCACTGGGAAGAAGGATTCAGCAGAGGAAGAAACGAGTGACAGTGTTAGGCCAACCAATAGTGTGTGAGTGTGGAAGAGCTGTTTCTGCACTATGATCAAGTCCTCTGGTAATAAATGGTCTATTATTCAAGTGCAAAACTACCCATATAATATAATGGGGAAGACAAGATAGGTACAAAGTATTTTATTTTATGTTTCCAAATAGCCTCCCTATTCACCTGAAATATTAATATCTGAGACAAGATTTTCATGCATTATGTGTCCAATGTGCGGTATGTTGAGTCGTACGTATCTCGACTTCAAATACAGAAGTATTCCTACGTCAGACATTCAAAAGCATATATTTATGTTCAACAATAGCTTAGAGATACTTAACAGTATAACTACGAGAGTCGTATTACCCTGTTTATAGACAATATAATGTAATAATGTGTCATGTACAGAGTGTCTAAACAGTGTTAGCTCTAAATGTGGAAATCACATTTTTCATATAAAATGTAATTAAATACAAACATCATTACATGCCCTGTTTGCACTTTACAAATCCAATAGGGATATTTTTCTCTACAGTAGTCCAAGTGGTCAATAAGAAGTGTGAATAAACGTAACACAATATAGCCTATGTGCTAAAGTAAATAATAATATCAGTTGGAGGGGTCAATATGCACACAGCTGAATCAGTAGTAGATAGATAGCACCGATCAGTGCTCAAAGTGGGGCTTATCCGTCCCAATTCCTTACAGGCAGCCAGGGCCGGCGGAACATGGGGTAAGCATGATGTGGGAGCGCCGTGCCTGAGAGGCGCTTCACTCCGCCTACCTTCCCCGCTTGCCCACCGGCCAAATGAACACTTACCTGGTGCCGCATCCGGCGCCCTTCTCTCTCTTCTCACCGACTGTCGGATGTGAAGTCATCACGTCCTGACACACACTGAAATTTTAAGTTGATATTTGTGTGCTACATGAATAAACAGTCAGTATTTAACTTATGTGCAAAACAGAATACTAATTTGCACCCCTTGCATTGTAACATGGTTTTGTCCAGCAGACTAAAATAAGAAGTTTCTTAAGTTAAGATCCTTAATGAATCAGTCCCCTATATATGAATGAGAAAAGTAAAAAAATGTAAAAGCCATCTACACACAAGTACACTGAGACAAATTTAGGGGACATTTTAATAAATGTGGAGGCGCAGTGCATGTTTTTGCTCACCTGCAGCCATTTGTCCACACTACGCTTTTTGTAGGTGCATCTGAGCAAAAGTTTTAGCAACAATTTGACAGATTGGGGTGCGTGATAGGATTGTGCATGTTCTAAAAGTCAAAAATGTAATTTCAAGTTCCTTCCTAATATAAATTGTGGACTAACTACTTATTAAATTACATTCCCCCCCCCCCCAAAAAAAAAAAATACTGTGTGCCTTTATTTGCACAAAAAGTGTAATTTTATTGTGTAGATATTCAGTACTGAAAAATAAAAGAGATACAAACAACAGGGCCAAAAAATTCCACGGTCACATCTTTAAAAGCTGGAACCTAACTTCCCGGAAGTGCCGGATGTCTCTAAATTTCCCGGGAATCTCCCGGATATTCTACGAGGTTAGAAAAACTATGCTCCACTATCTGGCTAGTGAGACTGTTCTGTATAACAGTAACATTCAGCTATACATCTATAATTTATTATTAAATAAAGGGAACATCCTGTATACCAGTGACGGACAACAGGTGGCCATAGGGTCTTCACCTGCAGCCCCCAGCCCCACCCTCAGATTTATTTGTTATGGCTTATAACACTTGTTTAATCCTGCGTCATTGAGGTTGGGTTATAATGACCCAGGGCCTTTTAAATTATGTGTATCTTTTTACTTAGTTATGCAACGTTGCCAAACCTCTCCGTAGCTGGAGTTAAGACCCCTCTCTATCCGTTTCCCGCTCCCACTCAGTCAGCCGGTGTCAGCACAGAGAACTAAACGGGCGCAAATTCCAAAAAGGAATTATCTCAATGTCGGTGTAACAATTTCAGGCATTTTATTATGTGATGTTTTATTTATTCTTTTGAGTAGATGTTGCAGACGATGTTCAATATAAGCAGCAATTTGAGAAAATGGCCCCTGACTATTTTTCTTATGCCATGCTAAATATGTCTGAAATCAATGCGATCACAATATACCGGTATAATAAAAATAGTGCGTCGCAAAAATAACGTAAATTCATCAATACCTTGGGTCTTGCTCTCCTAAATGAACACTTGAGCATCCGCAAAGATGTATTTCATTCACCAAGAGAAATGCGCAAAATAATTAGCGATTTCACTGGAGAATCTTCAGAGGAGCCACCAGCAAATGTACCAGGAGTTCGAAAAAGATGTCAAGTGTGTCCCGCTAAAAAAGATCATAAGACCACTCGCACATGCCAAGTGTGTTACAAAGTTATATGGCCGGAACACCTGATTTCATATTGCAGCGATTGTAGTGATAAGCTGGGTGAAACTGATTAGTTGTAAAGCTAGGTACACACTACACGGTTTTTGTCCAATAATCGGCTCAATCAGCCGGCATACAACCGCTCGTTTAAAAGTCGGGTCAGTGTGTGTGGTGACACAATGGTCGAAAGTATGCCCAAATGGACGATTATCGGCTCATTTGGTTGGTCGTACCGTTACGTCATTGCTCACGACAACATAGCTGTAAAAAGTCGCTAACAGGACAGCTGTTCTTCCCTTTATCGTCTAAAACAAGGCTAGTGCGTATGCAGTCCATGGACCGAGCGATCGGACCATCGATCGGATGTAAAATCGATCGGCATAAAAAGTTGGTGAAAAATTCTGTAGTGTGTACCCAGCTTAAGACTGATTTTGTTTTCGTATTGTTTTAATTTTCAAAGATCTCATACTTAAGTTAACAAAAAAGTTTAATTTTAGATTAAAAGTTTATTTTTTGTTAAGATATTAGCAATAACACAGAAATTGCCAATTTTGTTGATTTTTTTTTGTTGAAGACTATGTCAAAATAAAAAGAGTTCTTTCTTAATTCTCTACGACTTTTTTTTATCAAAATACCTCACTCAATAATTCATTATTCTAAATATAATAATAATCTTCTAAAATCATTCTTAAAATTTCAAAATTAGGCACAAAAATATACCCGGGTCATAATGACCCACCTCAAGGTCCGTGTAACAACTTTCCACCACCATGACGTCGGGATAAAAATGCGTGCTGATACATTACTGCAGATAGGTGTCTCTTTGTTTGATAAAATGTATTGTTTTAACCTATTACTAAAAATTAGTGTAATCTGTGGCCTATTTGAAGTTCCAGAGGGCGCCTGAGGCCCCTGAATGGCATCAGGGTGCCTATCACTACACTATACACATACTTGCCAACTTTGCTAAGTTTGCCTCCAGGAGATGTGGGGGCAGGTTGGAGTGGGGCTCGGTGAATCGCGTCATTTAGTCCCGCCCTCTAAACACACATTATCAATTCTTGCCTACTATGGTAGTGGGCGGGGCCACTGTGACGCAAGACTCGTGTCCTAAGCCCCGCCCTTGCACTTAGAGCAAAAGGTGTCGCACTGAAAGTAATGGTGGGAACATTGGGCCTGATTCATTATGGAAAGTTAAGCAAAAGTAAGTAAGGCAAAACCATGTTGCATTGGAGGGGGGGGGGGGGGGTGTAAATTTAAAATGTGATTGCAGATTTATAGTTTGGGTAAGTCATGTCCAAAATCAACTTTGAATTCCAGTATTTTCCTTATGTTCAAAATAATAAACTAATGTGCACCCCTTGCATTGCAACATGGTTTTTGTCCAGAAAACTGCACTGGTTTCTCAGATTTTTAATCAAGTATTCTTTTTTAAAAGTTCTTTTATGTTATTTATTTTTTATTTTGTCAAAAGTGCTAGTTCTCTTCAATGGTCTAGTTAGACTAATTTTATGCTTATTAAAAAAAAACAACTTTTTTTTTGCTGGGTCTCATCCAGTCATGCCCCTGTCCTATAATGTACAATTAAATGTTGGTTCCTGATCAGCAGGGAGATAACGTGAATTGCCTAAAGCCAGAAGAAGCTGACATGTGAATAGAGCCAGACCTCTTTAATATAGTAACATATGGGTTACATTAGTGTCTCGAGAAGTCTGTTTATATAGACTGCTAATGTAAGGTTGTTTATGTTTTTTTAAACTATTTTTTTTTTTAGAAAGCATAAACATATGCCTAACGAGGACTGGTTAGGGTCCCCCTGATTTGGGGGTTCAGTTGGTTACAAAGAGGTTCTATAAGGCAAACATTGTTTCTTTGTTTAAAGTGCCTGCAATTAAAGACTAAAACACCTCTAACATCCAAAAGACTAAGGTTGAATTTCTATCAGAAAAGGGGATAATTTTAGCATTGAATCCATGTTGCATTCATGACTATTAAAGCATAGCTGCCTACTCTCCCGGAATTTCCGGGTGACTACCGAATTTCTGGGAGTCCTCCCGGACTCTGCCATAGAGAATGGGCCTTGCATTGCTCCTTGCAGACACGATGCATCCTCTTGCTTCTTACCTCTTGACCTGCTGCTCATGCCTTGTAAATTATCCTGGCATGCAGTTTTCTTGTGTCATATCCTCTCTGGCATAAACATTAGTTTCTATGGGCTCAGGTACCAAATGACATCATGAGATGGCATTATGATTTTAAGCTTAGCTGCAAAAATGATGTAAATTGGATAGCTTCGTAATCCCCATATTAATATATGGGGTCTGTGCTCAGCAATGTTAAATGGGTTACGACGGGAGAAATCTTGGACCCTTTGTAAATAATGCAATGAAATGCGTTGGGAGTTTTAATGTTAAAACTGCTGGCTCAATGAGCAACTTTAAGGCATCTGCTGCAGGCCCCCTTCTTCACAGCGTCTTCTTACTATGGGACTTTTTTTTTTTTTTTTTGGCCCACAAGGCTCTGCCACAAACCCACATCCCAAACGTCGGGGGAGCTTGGGACCCTGTCCTCTCCTGTCCCTGGTCTCCAGCAAGATGTCTTTCTCTCCCAGGATAACACCTGCGTCATGGCGTGGGGACGCCTACCCAGTCACCGCGGGGCGGGCAGGCTCACATTTAGTAAAGTTGCATGCGTTACAGTGCCAGTCTTGGGCTGTCTGGCCTTGGTGCTGATTATCTATTGAGCCACTGCCACACTTGATTTTTTATTTTATTTTTCAGACTCCGCAGTTTGCAGTAACAGCATACAGACCAAACCACAGGCCTCTTCTTGACTTTAAACCGTCACATCGCATGCTGGTTTTTTCTTTAGGATCCAAACCGCTGGTTAGTAAATCCAACGGTTCGGAGCTGAAAACCACATGTGATGTGTGGCGGGTGAGGGGCCTATAATGCATGTAATGTGAATACTGGATATTGTGGCGCTCTGCTATATATGACTTTTGTATGTAAAATCTATACTAAAGTAAAAGAATACCCCAATGATTTTCCTGAAACATGGAATCAGCGTCACTGTTTACCCAGGGCTGGCGCAAGGTTTATCGGCATCCTAGGCAAAGCTTCTGTCTACCGCCCCTTCTCCCTCCAATTCTCACTTCCTAGCCCCTCACACACTTCACATTTGTAAAATAAAAATAGTAACTCTTACCTCCTCCTGGCTGGGTGGTAAGGCTGCAGATCAGATGTACTGACGCAGAATGCTGTCCAGGCTTCACTGCTGCCCAGGAGCAAACGCAGGATTCTAGAGGGGAGGACATCACTCACCTGTTACATACTGACATGTACTCCGCTGCCTATCAGCTTTTTTCTCACATGTCCTCTTGCCCACAAAATTGTAATAAATAAACAGCTTAATGCTATGTCATTTAGATTACCTTTGTTTATATGTTCATGTATTCTGCAGATTTAAATTCATTATACTAATAAATAGTCACAGGGGAGAAACAAATACTAAAAAAATAAAGGTGGGCTCAAACCTTAAGTTCCTTTAAATTAATATGTAACTCATGGGGATTTCTGAACGCAATCTCCCCCCCCCCCCCCATTTTCTCCAGACACCTCCCCCCCCCCCAATTTCTACAGTCACCCCCCCTACAATTTTCTGTAGCCACCCCCCTCCCAATTTTCTGTAGCCCCCCCCCCCCATTTTCTCTAGACCCCTCTCTCCCCATTTTCTCCAGCCCCCCTCCCTCCCTTTCTTTGTGTTACTGTAATTAGTTTTTCTTTTCTCTTCTTGTTCGCTTTTTGCTTCATCTCTTCCTGGAGCCCCTCTGCTCCTCTACACCGACAGCGTTGTGACTTCACGGCTCTGCCAGGAGCCTGGCGCCAGGAGGATGCGGAGCAGCAGTGCTGCCACAAGGCGGCTCCTCCTTTCTTTATAGGTGATGACAGCAGCATGCAGAAATAGCCGGCGGGCGATCGTATTACCCTGGCCGCCTAACAACGTCTCATTCACAGACATTGTTAGTGTCTTGTTAGTGGGGGGCCACAGTGCCGACCCCCAAAGCCCAGCGCCCCAGGCAGCTGCCTAATGGTGACTCCGGCCCTAAATAATAATATGTAACTCATGGGGATTTCTGAACGCAATCTGCCCCCCCCCCCCCCCATAAAACAAAAAAAAAAAGAGTAAAGGAAACTCAATTAAATATTGAATAACTGTTTCTATAGCAATGGTTTATGTTCCCTACATAGGTATACGACAATAGCAGTGACCTACAATGTCGGAGAACATTTTATATGCTTATTTAACCTTACAGATGATAGTTCTTGGCACTATTATGATGGAATTAAAGAATGTAAACATCCTGGAAAAGGAATTCAAGTTGTTACACCGGAGCTTACTCACGAAATTCTTGTACCAGGAGTCAATGTTGGGCATATCGTCATGGTTTGACTCAATGATTCATTGTGGAATACTGTACAGGTATTATTATTATTACCATTTATTTATATAGCGCCACTGATTCCGCAGCGCTCTACAGAGAACTCACTCACATCAGTCCCTGCCCCATTGGGGCTTACAGTCTAAATTCCCTAACACACACACACGGACTAGGGTCAATTTGTTAGCAGCCAATTAACCTACCAGTATGTTTTTGGAGTGTGGAAGGAAACCAGAGCACCCGGAGGAAACCCACGCAAACACGGGGAGCACATAGAAACTCCTCACAGATAAGGCCATAGTCAGGAATTGAACTCATGACCCCAGTGCTGTGAGGCAGAAGTGCTAACCACTAACTATGTATATTCACTACGTCAATAAGTTCTTTCTCAAACCAGGTACAATTTGGGTTTCAAAATGTATAGCTTTTGTTCTATAACCTTGCTTTACATTTTCCTGAGAAATTGCAAGTTTAATACACACTGCCAGAAATTAATGTACACAAGAGCTTCACCTTTAGTAATCCCCGTTCTTATGGAACCAGATATCTTTGCCCGTACTTGGTTGTCCCCAGGACTTAACCTCGAGTTGTGGTCACTTATCTCGAGTAGGTGGACACTAGATAGTGGGATGCTGAGCAGAGATCTCTATGGCAACAGGGATGCAGGACGCACCTGAGGCAGGTTTAGCAGATATACTGAGTAGCAATAGGATGTGATACCAACTTCCACCAGTATAACAGCTTGGCAGTGTAGAGTGGAGGATGGATGTAATGCCAGTTGTGGCCTGTGTGCAGATGGCGCTGGAGAGCAGCAGACAGTGGAAGGGAAAGTGCAGAGGCACTGCTGCACTATAAATCTGGATTGAGTATCACAGCTGAAACTGGAAAATCCAATGATGTAGATAGTGGGCACCACAATCTTGTGGTTAGGAAGTGGTATCACAGAAAATAGGCATAGTCA
This sequence comes from Mixophyes fleayi, assembly GCF_038048845.1. Classification (NCBI taxonomy): domain Eukaryota; kingdom Metazoa; phylum Chordata; class Amphibia; order Anura; family Limnodynastidae; genus Mixophyes; species Mixophyes fleayi. The sequence continues at coordinate 26,598,975 of NC_134412.1, forward strand.
AAACACCAGGCAAAAGGTTCAGTCCTGGCAGCAATATACTTGGGATCACAAACAATGTGGGCAATTCAGCTCCTTATTTAAAATGTTTAAAATGCTATCTGTGCCCACTTTGCCTCCTGATTTCATGCCCTAACCCAGTGAATCCCAAACGTTCTCAGTTCGAGGCACCCTTAGGGTCTCCATCATTTTTTCAAGGCACCCCTAAGTCAAAATAATTACCAAGTAGTCCTCCGCCTTGCTTACCAGCGGTCCTGGCCGCGGCACCCCTGTGAGATCTCCGTGGCACCCTAGGGAGCTGCGGCCCTAAACCTTGTTGGGCCAGGGTAAATACTATTGCAGTTTGTGTAAGGTAGCCCCTTTAGCTTTAATCTAGTGAAATCAGTGATCCATTCTGAATAAGAAGCTGGAACACGAATGAGAAGCTAACTTCAGCCTGGTCTTTAAAATGCAACTTAAGTGTCAAATTAGCCATTTCTCAAGCAGACAAAAACAATCTGAAAAAAGCACAAGAGTAATAGGCAGCTTCTAAAACGCAGGTGAGACACCGGCCTTAGTGATTGTAGATATTTTGGCAGCATATTCCTTTATTTGTGTCAACCTCACTGACATACAAGGGGCTGTACTACAGCAGCTGTGTGTACCTCCTGTGACATATTACCAGTCTCAGTTAGAACAATGTTTCCAAGTGACAAAGCGTTCAGCAGTCTTTCCAGCACAGTGATAAGTTGTAGCACTTTAGATTCCAACTCCACACACACAAGCTTCACATTGGTGTCACAGGGAGAGGAGTTAACTTAATGACCCAAGGCCACGCCCCCTCCACAGGCCACGCCCATGAACTGCAACTGACTCATTGAGCTAATTTCATTCCTCTCTTTCATTCCAGAGATTCCTCTGAAAAGCTGTAACCTTTCCAAAATACCAAGCCTGCTTTCCAGCCACCACCACCAGCACCAACAACAACAACAACAGCAGCAGCAGGGCTAGCCAGAGAGCCCCCCTCATCCTCACCTGACCTTCATCACACACACAAGAGGAGGGGGCAGAGACAATCCCTCTTAGTGCTGCCCAAAAGAGAAAGAAAAAAAATACAAGTCTTTCCCCTACAAAGTGCTGATCAGGGTTGCCTTTCTCTGCCCCCAATCAGTCCTAACTCCTGGCTCCCAGATACCCCACAATAAGCCAGTTACCACAAAGTTCCACTATTTAAATCCTGCACGTTTTCCTCTTCTGGCAAGGTAAGCAGAAAAAGTTCCAGATCTGTGTGTTTCTCTCTCTCTCCCTGTCTGTCTATCACAGGATCCGGGAGCTTGAAATCCTTGTCGTTTCTTGCATGTTTGGCATTTTTTGGGTTCCTTTCTCTCTTCCTGATCACTTTGAGCTTGGATTGTGCTGGAGAGCAGGAGAACTGAGAGGAGCTTTTGCCTTCTGTCCTTTCTAAGAACATGGACTGGGGGTGTCTTTGCCTAATTTCTCTTCTTTTTAGCTTCTCTTGTGATTCGGCTATTGAGATGGATAATGGATCTGGCATTACATAGCGTATTCTCTTCCTCTCTCCCAGCGCCTGGAATCGGGACAGCAAATCAGATCTGGGATAACTTTACAATTTACTGGACTATCTGAGTTAAATAGCAAAGACCCCCCCTCCTCCATGTCTTACTGACCCCGCTTTTCCATTGTACCGAGAATTCTCTTACCTACCTGTAAGTACAATTTACTGTCAATAATATTTAGTATTGTTCATAACGTAATACTTTTTTTTTTAAAACTCAACGTTTGCGTTATTGGTCTTTGTTAAACATGGATCTGCGCCGCTTCTGTAGCCGTTTAGGTCCTGATCCTTTGTTTTTCCATCTTTCTGCTGATCTAAGCACAAATCCCCGGAGCGGGGCAAAGCTTGCAGATCAGACTTCCTCAATCGGTTACAAGTTCAATTTTCTTTCCCCCTTGTTTTTGTCTCTAAAACATTGTGTTGTCTGACCCACCATGTTCCTTTGATTTTACATATACAACAACATAACTTAGGAGTCATTGTGAGCAATGCAAAGTCTTTCACGACTTCCTCGCCGCTCCTAGAAGAAGTTTCATAACTTTTTTTTTTTTATTTTTCCAACTTATTCGGAGTGCTCCGGTTTAGAATGAATGAAGCCGGGATGGTTGTAAGAACTTTATGAATGGGTACATTCTGTGTGGTTAAATGTCTTTTAACTTGTCCAGTTTCTGGGCTGTTGTTACACAAAGCTCACATCAGTGTAAGTCACTGGGATGTTAACCCTTTCCTGTCTAATTGCAGGCCCTTTGTCTTGCAGTGGATCTAGGAAGCGGGGAGAGGGAGGGGGGGGGGGGGTCCTTTGGATCCTGTATTTGCCATATTGCTGGCAGAATATTGCCCAACTGTTGCTGAGCAGCTTTGTAGGAAAGAGGAGCCGACATGGAAAAAGCTGAAGGAAGGAGGGGGAGGTTTACAAAAAAAAAAAAAAAAAGGGAGGGAGAGGGACAGATAAGGAGGGAACAGAGCTGCCTTTCAAAGTTTGCTGTCTTTGTTCAGCAAAGTTTGCTGTCTTTGTTCAGCTGTGCTGGCTGTGGTCTCTCTTTCCTTTTTTTTTTTTTTTATTTGTTTTGTAGTACCTGCAGTGCAAATAGGACAGGAAGCCGCTTTTCCCCACAAATTTCACTGTGTGGAGGGGCAGCAAACAAAATCTCTCATGTTCTATCTGTAGAGGGGGGTGGGGGATAAAATCACTGCACAAAGGGCCGCGACCAGTATTTCTGCTACTGGTTTTAACTACATCGTTGCCAGTTGTCCCTGTTTTCCAGGTTTGAAAGAATTGTCCCTGGAAATATACTATTCTTATTATTCTGTATATTCCATTCAATTCTTATTTTGTTGACTTTATATGTTATAGGTGGATAATGTGAAGTATGCAAAAGAGTACATAAAAATCATATTTTATTCTGCTCAGGAAACCTCTCCTGATGGGTACTGTAGGAAATAAACGTCAGTCTGGACGGTACCGCCAATGACGTGCTTAGGTTCACTTGTGGAGCAGCAAAGTGTTTCTAGAAATGTCAACTATGTCGCTAGGAAAACCCAGTAGCAGTTACTGCTTTGGATAGTGTACTCTTTGCAAATAAAAGTAAGGCAGAGTCACATGGGCGTCCTCAACGCAAGTGGTTTTCCAGCACTCCGTTGTTCTTGTGCTAACACAATGACGTGAATGGAGAATGTGATTTTTTTTTTTTTTTGCATGTAGTATCTTCAGCGCTTAATCTCTCCCATGTGACTAGGTATAAAAGTACCCTAGTTACTTCACTGTAGCTGGAAAAGTGGCAGTGTTCAGAGTGCCCACCTGATACCACCCTCACTGGGGTATTGCCACTTTAACCCTTATGGCACCTGGGCATGGGGATTACGTTTAGGTCATCGCCTCCTCACTGGAAACAATGTTAGGGGCCCTCTAACATTAAAAATGGCCACATATTACCCATAATCTCTGTAATAACATGTCAGCAGGAATAAACGTGTTACAGGTTATAATTAAGAAATTGCCTTAACGTCTAAGCTGCATGGCATAAAAAGTTAGAGGATCAATGTAGTGTTTTTGTTTTCATTTTTATTTAATTACTGTGACTTTTGAGGTGTTTTTGTTGTTTTTTAAGTTCGGGGAAAACATGAATTTTAGTTGGTGAAAATGGCTTTGCTCCTCTGCCAGCCTGCCCGCCCTGCAGATCGTGTCTCTGTGCCAGTTTATTTTATGAAGGTGACAGGACACATTTTAATTAGTCTATACAATGGAATAAGTGACTTGAATATTTTTAGAACAGGGCTGTCCAACTGAATACAAACCTGGAAGGCTTTTCTGTGCCCTTTGGTTTTCCCGAGATCCTAATGATTTGAATGAAATATTTTGTATTTGTTTAGGCTGACAACCTGTAATCTATATGCAAACAGCCTAAAAAAAAAAAAAAAGGCTAAGGGCAGTGATCTTGAATACAGTTTTGGGAAGTTCATTGTAGGAATCTGTGGTGCCTTATGAGATATTACAATGATGTATCCTCACTGAATAATCCTTCAGACATCAGGGACTATATTTACTAAACTGCCGGTTTGAAAAGGTGGAGATGTTGCCTATAGCAACCGATCAGATTCTAGCTGTCATTTTGTAGAATGTACTAAATAAATAACTAGAATCTGATTGGTTGCTATAGGCAACATCTCCACTTTTTTCAAACCCGCAGTTTAGTAAATATACTCCTATACATCATCATCATCATCATCTATTTATATAGCGCCACTAATTCCGCAGCGCTGTACAGAGAACTCATTCACATCAGTCCCTACCCCATTGGAGCTTACAGTCTAAATTCCCTACTATAGACACACACTCACACACAGACAGAGAGAGAGAGAGACTAGGGTCAATTTTTTTTTTTGATTGCAGCCAATTAACCTACCAGTATGTTTTTGGAGTGTGGGAGGAAACCGGAGCACCCGGAGGAAACCCACGCAAACACAGGGAGAACATACAAACTCCACACAGATAAGGCCATGGTTGGGAATTGAACTCATGACCCCAGTGCTGTGAGGCAAACGTGCTAACCACTACGCCACTGTGCTGTAATTATTCCGGGCAAAGCCAATTTACAAAAGTCATGGTTTGTGCACAAATAGATCGGTGGTAGCATAGCAGCATTTACTACTTTGTGTGCGACTTTTCCCTCCCTTTATTTTAAAAATTCCAACAATGTACAGTTAATTCTGAGAATGTAGATTTTGTTTCTAAGGTCTTAAATGGTTTTTATGAGCTCGGGTTTGAGTAAAGCTGGGTACATACTATTGCATTTTATTTCAGATGTGATATCTGTAGCAATTTTGCCAACAACTGAAGTCCCAATGATAATGCAGATTCATGAGTACACACCTACACAATTTACCTTCAGATCTGTGATTTTCATCACTCATAATCATCTGTTGAAAAGATTGTGAGTCTGTACACTCTACAGATATCTGCTGCTGGTCGTGAGTCCTCACACACTTCCACATTTGCTCGACGTCGTTCCAATGATTGTGATTTTTTTAGGAAGTTCATAAAACCAAATCAACCCACGTGATGAGTTTTGATAAGATAAAACATGATGGTGGGAGCATACAGACTCCTGCGATATCCGTATTGTCATAATATATTCAATAATAGTTCATAGGGGAAAGATCTGGTTGTTTGTTATATTTACTATTTAGTTGTGTTTGTTTTTATACTTCTCTGAATGTTTCCAGTGCCAACATTAAGTAAATGTCCTTTTTATATACATAGAGATGTAGATTAGTCAGCATAACATTCAGTTGTTTCCCTTGTGTTTGTATAAATTAGAACATGTTTTGTTTTTTTAAACTAAGTGGCTTTATATTGGTGCTTTAAGATATTCACATTGCACTAGCGGAACACACACGACAAGAACTTTATTCGTCCACAATAAAAATTCAAGCTTTCTTAAGTATACAACTAAAACGTCTACATATCGAAACCATACTAGCGCACAAAACATATGACCTGTGGCGACAAGTCGCTGACTAGACACCCCTAAATTTGTGCGTCGTGTTTCTCACCAACAGACGCTTTGTAATTTACATTAGAAATAATCTAGACCAGTTCTCAAGTGTGACACAGAGCTTTTAAAGCTTAGTTGACTCAGTTGGTAACACAGAGCTAATGACTAATACAGTTGTAGCATAACCCCAAAACCCGACCTGTTTGTAGTAACCAAGGAACAGTGTCCAGTGTCCTATTTTTAGCATAGGAAATCTCTGTTACTGCTTGTTGTAAGCGCCCTTAGGCTCTTCTAGTCGATGCTAAACTACAACTACCAGCATATTCTGTTGCCCACAAGTTAAGTAGGCCTAAACTAGTCTATATTAAATGTATTACACTACATATATTTTGTTCATAAAATGCCTCTTTCAGCTACATTGTGTACAGTCGTGCTTAATAAAAAAAAAATATATAATGCTTTCTCAGAAACGCACTATATTGTATGCATTTGTAGTGTTCTGCTGGCACAATCGGGACATTCGCTAGGTATTGCCCAGACCAGGGCTGGCAACTTTTGACCTATGGACTTGATAAATCAATTCTAGGGTTTGTACCCCTGCCTGAGAACATCCACAGGTTCAGTTGTGACCTCTTACTAAAACCAGATGGCAGGCATCATCATCATCATTTATTTATATAGCGCCAACATATTCCGTAGCGCTTTACAACTGGGGACAAACATAGTAAACCAATAAACAAACTGGGTAAAACAGACAAAGAGGTGAGAAGACCCTGCTCGCAAGCTTACAATCTATGGGACAATGGGAGTTTGACACATGAGGTTAAGTCTACATTTGCAGTCGGCCCAGCCAGACTGCAAAGGTAAAAGTGACTCGTAAGCTAAATGATCCCGTCACACAACAATGTTGGTCAAGGGGTGGTTGTATAACAGGTGGTAATAGGGTAATGTAGTGAGGTTAAGAGGGTGGCTGAGGAATATTATAAGCTTGTCTGAAGAGGTGGGTTTTCAGAGAACGCTTAAAAGCTTGTAAACCAGAGGAGAGTCTTATTGTGCGAGGGAGAGAATTCCATAGAGTGGGTGCAGCCCGAAAAAAGTCCTGTAACCGGGAATGGGAGGATGTAATGAGTGTGTTCAATATATATATATATATATATATATATATATATATATATATATATATATATATATATATATGCTGCGCGCCCCATCCAGCAATATATACATCAGTTTGTTAGGACATTTTTGCTGCTATCATTGCTTTCAAGTGCAAGACAGTGGTCTTTCTCCCTTCTGTCGCTGTCCTTGTTTTTTCCTTGCATGTATACTCAAGTTGTTAAACTGGTTCCTGTTTTTGAAGCTTTAAAACATTTATAGTGGGATCAGTCCCACCCCATCAAGGTGAAAAGTGTAAAACTTTATAAACTGCCATGCTTGAAATACAGATTTATTTATATGGCGACTGCATATTGCCCAAAGCTTTACAGAGAATATTTTTATCTTTCACACAAATCTTAGGGCTAGATTTACTAAGCTGCGGGTTTGAAAAAAGTGGAGATGTTGCCTATAGCAACCAATCAGATTCTAGCTGACATTTATTTAGTACATTATACAAAATGACAACTAGAATCTGATTGGTTGCTATAGGCAACATCTCCACTTTTTCAAACCCGCAGCTTAGTAAATCTAGCCCCTGGTCTAAATTCTCTACCACACAAAGATACACACAGTAGGGTCCACTTTGTCAGCAGACAATTAAGCTACCAGTATGTTTTGGTGCTTTGGGAGGAACTTCGAGCACCTGTAGGAAACGCACTCAAACATGGGGGAGAAACTTCACACAGATAGAGCCTTGGTCAGGATCAATATAAACGGAGGGCCTGATTCATTAAGGAAAGAAGGCAAAAAAGTGAGTAAGTTTTACCCTGGACAAAACCATTTTACAATGCAAGGGGTGCAAATTAGTTTTTTTATTTTGCACATAAGATAAATACTGGCGTTTTTTTCATGTAGCACACAAATACTTGATGGCTTAGTTGTACACTGAAATTTAAAGTTGATCTAGGACATGCCCTACCCCAAATATAAATCTGCCATCACATTTTAAATTTACATCCCCCTCCAATACAACATGGTTTTTCCCAGGTGCAAAGTTACTCTTTTTTTTTTTCTTAATGAATAAGGCAGGAATGTTTTGTGCATTTCATCTCCCATCGTTCGGAAATGGGCCTGACTCCTCTCCAGCTATGGATCTTTGGCCCCTTCATCACTCAGTACATTTACATATACATATGTCTTTTGTATCAATTCTCCTCTTATCAGATTGTAAGCTTTTGTATTAAGGACGTCATTTGTCACAATTTATGTCAATGTGTTGTAATCCGTGTATGATTGTATAACATGGTGAAGTATGTTGATGCTTTAGGAATAAATTAATAATGTCATTATTAACTCTTGGGAGTTCCACCGGGAACATAACTTGTTTATAAAACAATGAGCAGATTCTGTCCTGTTGAGTGTTGTTGTCACACAGCAGCTCTATTCTGTGCAGATGGTGTAAATATAACACCTCTACAGTGAATAAAAAGCCTATTCTTTAAGAGAAGTAACCCCATTACATAAATACACTGTGTGGCTTAAAGCTATGTCCAACACAATGGCAGGATTAGCTGGATTAACCCCTTCAGTGGCAACATCAACAATCTGCAAAGTAAAGTTTCAGGGGACTCACTGGGAAACGGAAGCGTTGATCTCTAATGCACCTTTAAAGTGTCACATATTGATACATTTAAAAGCTTCCTTAGTTTAATGTCCTTTTAACACTTATATTTCTTTAAAATAATGTAAGGAGACCTGCAGCTGTTAGATTCTGAGTGCAATTAAAATCTGTAACAGTGATGCACTTTAGTTGTGTCACATTAAACGTGCTTATACCATACGTCACTAGCTGTCGGAGCATGCTGGGAGTTGTAGTTCACGCACAGCTGGAGAGCCAAAAGTTTCTTCTGTCTGTCAAAGTATGTTTTGCAAAACGGATTGCAGAAAAATCTTTTTAGGATCGCTAAATAGCTGTGCAAATGGTTTACTTTTTTTTTTCTTTTCAAGCGTTACTTTTTTTTATTGTCACAATTAATTTGAGCATTCAAATAATCAAATAAAATGAAAGCTTTGAGCGGTTTATTTTAGCAGTGCTCTAGGCGAAAGTTTGGCGGCAGCATGGTCTGGAGCTTCAATCAGGCCGAGGTTGGCGCTGCTACAAGTCCAGTATTAGCATAACACCTTTCCTGGCACCATGGTTGGCAGCGTTTTCCATAACAATGTAATACACCTTTCTTAAAGCAACCAACCAGTCATTTTTTTTGTGTGCTTAGAGATAGCAGAGAGCTTAGCTTTTTTTTTTTTTTTTTTTACAGTAGCAGAAGCCTATTGTCGTTTGCCAATAGTACATTCTAAGCTCCTGTATGTTTGAGAAGGTTTTAGCTGAATGCGTGTTGTTTTTGCATTGTTGACTGTAGAGCTAAGGGTTTCTACTTGGCTGTACGTAAGGGTCTGTTTACTTTGTTAGTGGTGAAAAAGACAAACCTAGCCATGAATAAAACTCATAATGCCTATCCTAGGTCAGTCACCCTTCCGTGCCCGTGTTCCTGTGTTGATGTCCTGTCTTTCCAGTTGAGGAGCAACGTAAAAGAGCATGCATCTACTGTTATTTATTTTGTTCCTACTTCTCTCAAAGCAGTGAACCTTGTAAACAAAGGATGACATTTTGTTGTAGCCATAATGAAAGACATTAATTTGCAGTACACATATCTGCACACAACCGAGGTAGCCATTTTGTATGCTGAAACAATATTCATGAGACTACTGCTACTTTATCGTGACTAGTGTTTCAGCTCACAAAATGGCTGCCTCCACTGAATTTAAAGGACAGGTACACTTTAAAGATAAATTACATAAAGTGTTCACATATTACATGTTGTATACTTGTATAAAATAGTAACTTGTAAGCTATTAATCATTTTCTGATACCAATATCTGCAGCCTCCTTTAGCTACAGTAGTACCATGGAGCACAGGTGCAGTCTGTTAGGAGTACTATTGACATTTCCTGCCACATGTGAGATCTATATAGAGTGGTAAGTACTTACCAAAAGTGGTCCAAGGCAGGACAGTCGGTGAACCGGCGGCAGGGTTATGGGCACCCAAGGCTCATTGATCCACATGGGGAGCGAAGGCTAGCCCATCTGGTCTAATCCCACAGAAGACTACTGTAGCACAAATTTCTGAAAATGTTAATGCTGGCTATGATAGAAAGGTGTCGGAACACACAGTACATCGTGGCCACAGACCAGTCAGAGTCCCAATGGTGTACCCTGTCCACTGCCCAATGCGCCCACAGTGGGCAGCCATGGATCATGGAGCAATTGAAGAAGGTGTCATGATCTGATAAATCATGTTTTTTTTTTACATCATATGAACGGACGGGTGCACGGGGAAGAGATGGCACCAGGATGCACTATGGTAAGAAGTCAAACCGGAGGAAGGAGTGAGATGCTCTGGGCAATGTTCTTCTGGGAAACCTTGGATCCTGACATTCATGTGGATGTTGCTTTCGCACATATCAACTTTCTAAACATTGTTGCAGACCAAGTACACTTCTTCATGGCAACGGTATTCCCTGATGGCAGTGGCCTCTTACAACAGGATAATGCTCCCTGCCACACTGCAAAAATTGTTTAAGGAACATGACCAAGAGTTCAAGGTGTTGACTTGGCCTCCACATTCCCAAGATCTCAATCTGATCGAGCATCTATAGGATGTTCTGTAAAAACAAGTCCGAGGCATGGAGGCCTCACCTCGCAACTTACTGGATTTAAAGGATCTGCTGCTAATGTCTTGGTGCCAGATACCACAGGACACCTTCAGAGAGAGGTCTGGTGGAGTCCATGCCTGTTTCGGCAGCACGAAAGAAATCGATACAATACTAGGCAGGTGGTTGTAGAGGAAATTTAGAAGCGGTGGCATGAATAATGTAGTGGGAATGTAAGTGAATGGAATGTGCTAGTTTTAGAATGAAGGCAGTAGGAGAAGTGGCGGTATGACATACCACCGTATACACTGGCACTTCCAACACTGTATATGTGTGTGTGTGTGTGTGTGTGTGTGTGTATATATATATATATATATATATATATATATATATATATATATATATCATAGAATACGGCAGATAAGAACTACTTGGCCCATTGTTTTATCAACCTATGGTAATCTGAAACTGTATTTGATCCTAAGTTCTTTGTAAGGCTATCCCCATGTCTTTCCCAAGTAAATTTGAGGAATCCGGAATTCTATTGTCCTGTTCAGCAAAAAAAAAATCCTCGCCGCATTTTGCCGTGTTTTGATTATATTTACACTTATGAGCTTATTTAGCATTACTATGTAAATGGTAAAAGAGGTGGCGCAACTCATAGTAGCCAGAAAGATACAGTCCAGTGCTATTCAGTTACACCAGCAATAATAACTCTCTGCGGTATAAGTTTTTAAAACAAAGTACAGAGCTGATTGGATGACTCTCTGGTTTCACCGGTAAAGAGCACTGATGTAGAGTAGGGGGGACTGGCGCTAGAGAAACCTAGTGCTGTCCAGTAGACACATTAAATAACAGACCCTGTCCCTGGCAGATTGTGTGTGGGGGGGGGACAACCTTCTTTTCTCCAGATAGTTTTTAGCAGTGTTTAGTTACAAACGCCATGCACTGCTTTGTCAAAGAAATGTTCTTCTTAATTAAAAGAGCAATCCTGATGACATGTCAAAAAGATTGGTGTGTGGGTGGTAGATCCAAAAGTTTGTAATGGGTGAGTACTGTAGATCTGCCTGAGGGAAACCACCAAATATTCAGGGTAAAGGTAAAACTAGTGATACAAGTTGTGAGACCAAAGAAGTCTCCTGCATATAAACTGTTTGTGTATTGCATACACAGTAGGCAGAACAGTGGCCTAGTGGTTAGCACTTCTGCCTCACAGCACTGGGGTCATGAGTTCAATTCCCGACCATGGCCTTATCTGTGTGGAGTTTGTATGTTCTCCCCGTGTTTGCGTGGGTTTCCTCCGGGTCCTCCAGTTTCTTCCCACACTCCGAAAACATACTAGTAGGTTAGCTGACTGCTATCAAAATTGACCCTAGTCTCTCTCGCTCTGTGTGTGTGTGTGTGTGTGTGTGTGTGTGTGTGTGTGTGTGTGTGTGTGTGTGTTAGGGAATTTAGACTGTAAGCTCCAATGGGGCAGGGACTGATGTGAATGAGTTCTCTGTACAGCGCTTCGGAATTAGTGGCGCTATATAAATAAATGGTGATGATGATAATATTGCAGTGTTGAGGACACATGCACTGGGAAAAACTAACACATGCTTTAGTGATGCGATTTTTCATGCATTGCAGTTTCACTAATATGCCTATAACGGGTAAAATTTGGTTTTGATGTGTTGTAAAAAAATATATATTTATGTTGCTTTAAAATTCTAGAATGCAGTGGTGGGAACAACACCATCGACTATTTTGTACTAATTTAAATGTAATTTTTATGCATTTAATGTTTATCACATATTACTCAGTGCTTTATAAAGAATATTCACATCAGTCCCTGCCACAGTAGAGCTTACAGTCTGTAGTCACTAACACACACACTAGAGTTAATTTTGTCAGCAGACAATTAGCCTACCAGCATGTCTTTGGAGTGTGGGAGGAAGCAGAGGAAGCCCACGCAAACACGTAGAGAACATACAAACTCCACACAGCATTTCTTAACGTGTGAAAGACACTCGCTCTTCGCAATCATTTTTTTAATTTTTTTCCCCCCTCTTTTTTTTTTTTTATAAATATGAAATAAAATTGGTTACATAAGATGGTGCCGTGTTATGTTACGGCTTCTATTCTATAAATTGGATGTTGCCTATAGCAACCAATCAGATTCTAGCTGTCATTTTGTAGAATGCATTAAACAAATGATAACTAGAATCTGATTGGTTGCTATAGGCAACATCTCCACTTTTTCAAACCCGCAGTTAAGTAAATATACCCCTATGAGTCAGTTATATATTCCGTCATAGAAAGGACTCCTTTTCAAAAGGAGTAGCAAACATACAGACTGAGCTCTATACTAAGTTGCTTCAAAATAAGAGGCTAAAATAAAGGTTTATGTACACTGAAAAAAATAAACTGCTACATGAAACCAATCTACTAAAATAGGTTATATATTCCCCTAGGGGCAATGATACTGCTGACTGTAGCAGTGGCAGTTGTTTACTTCAAAGTAAAAGACATATAGATAGAGCACAAAATGATCAAAACACATGGGCAATGTTTGTGTGACTAATTGCAGCTCGGTGCGAACAAGTAATAAAGTACTCTGTGTGTGGGTTACGGGTAGGATAAATCAATTATAAGGGGTTGATTTAATTTAAGTGGGGTCGTGTCTTTATACCATTTCTTGATAGGAAGGTTGTGAGCAATGCATAGGAAATATCACACCTGTTGCCTGCACACAGTGGTGGCAGCCATTTTGTGACCCCCAACCATGACAATGCAGCCTTAACATTTTCGAGGAACAAATAGTCACTGATTGCACCTGGTTCCTCGACAATGGATGGTTTTCTTTCTCATGAACACAACCTAAAGCTGGGTACACACTACACAGTTTTCATCCAATAATCGGCTAAATCAGCCGACATACGACCGCTCGTTCAAAAGTCGGGTCAGTGTGTGTAGTGACACGTTGGTGGAAAGTCTGCCCAAATGGACGATTGTCACCTGATTTGGTTGGTCGTACCGTTTAATATTTTCGTTCCAATCTCGTTTCCGCTGTGCGGTGTGTATAAACTTCCGACCGATCCACAACAGTGAGTACGAAATTATAGTCATTGCTCAGGGACGTCCGCTCTTCCCTTTATCGTCCTAAACAAGACTAGTGTGTATGCAGTCCATGGACCGAGCGATCGGACCATCGATCGCATGTAAAATCGCTCGGCATAAAAAGTTGGTTTCTGTAGTGTGTACCCAGCTTAAGCTAAGAAAATGGCAGTCTCCACCTACTGTGCCTATGTGAGCACTTTAAATAGCGTTTGCACATGAAAAAATATATATATATATATTATTCTTTTTTTTACCATTTTCACTTTGCTGTGCAAGCCTTTTGATTGCTATGTTCTGTAAGTGACCTTTTTTAGTCTGTGAGTATGACATAATGCAGGGCTTTCCGTGGCAGAGGATCCTTTCTTGTTTAGGAAACTGGTAACATTCCAAATATTTAGCATTCCAGAAAAAAAAAAGCAGAAAATTCAGATGCCTGATAGTTCTGTGTAACGTTTGTCATACTCGCCACACTTCTGGTAACGCTTTGATCCTATCCCAATGACCGTGATTATAAACCAAGTTAACCCTTTATTCTCTTCCAGCGATTGGTCACTGACTCCATCTTGAAATGGGACAAACATAGTCATATATTACTTGTAAAACTTTTCTGTAAATTTTTTTTTATTGTTCACATTTTTAGAGCATAATTTTACAGACTTTTTCTTTCTATAAACTTCTGCCATGTGAAGTTATAATGGTAGAGAGTCCTCCGTGTGCTGTGTGTATAATATAGAATAAAATACACGGATTATGAATCATGTTGTTTGACATAAGTGACCTATTTTACATTATTGGCATTTTTGTTCCGTTTAGTAACATCTGTCATTACAGCGATGATGTAGATGACTTAACGGAGCAATTTACCATTAAGCTAAGCTTTTCGAAGCTTGATAAATTTAACCAGACCGCAGTCCCCGTTGAAAATTATGGGGGAGTGGTACTGTGGTAGTGTGTGGTACTTTGTCTAATTCAGGATATAGCTCTGATATCGCCTGCGTTAGGCGTTTGTTAAATTGCTTACATACTTAAATATGCCTAAGCCGTGCAGAAACCGATATCACAGACGCTTGGTTTAAATAGGCTCCTTAGCTTCTTTTGTGCATAGATTGTAAGCTCTTCAGGTTAAAAATGTTTACATTTTGAAGTAATGTTTAACATATCTATTTTTATGTGAACAAATTGTAATTAACTTTGTATTAATTTAGTACAGTTAAACACAAATTGAAGAAAGTGGAGGCGGCCATTTTGTGGCCTGAATCAACATTGAGTGTTTGGGTACCTTGTTGCTCAGTGATGTTGCTAACTTCTAGTTGACTGGTGTATTTATGTTGGCTGCCTCTGCTGTATACAGATGCTGATCCATTTTCTAAAGAGACCCTTGGATTATGACTTGACAGATTGATTACTATCACTGTTGACCAATTTCAGGTTACACTGTTGCTTAGTTACTCTTAGGGGGGAATTCAATTGGCCGCGTTACTGCCGAAAGTAACGCGGCCTGCACACTATTACCGTTATTACGGTAATAGTGCGCGCTATTACCGTGAATACGGTAATCTTTAACGCTGGTTTTTGCTTGTGGCTCAGGGAGCGGTGAACAGAAATCAGGGTTAAAATTACCGTATTAATGGTAATTTAACGCCGCATTAAAGAGATGCCACTTGCAACTATAATAATTAGAACAATGTGGGATATATATATATATATTTATTTTTTTTTATTATTTTTTTTCTCGTCTCCTTATTATTAAATGTTCTTGTCTTCTGGAAAACATCAGACTCTCTCCAATCTTTGCCTGTCTTATCATATTCCTGCTGTCCCAAGGGGATCTGTTCACAAGTCTGATAACATCTCTCCATCCCCCATCTATTCGCCCTCCAGGGGGTCAGAGCGCTGGGCAAGTCCAGATGTGCAGCAGGCTCCGCCCACAAGGTTTGGGTTGTTTTAAGTTTCTGTCATTCTGCGAGATAACGATCACATTCTGTCCTGTTGGATGAGTGTCTTACAGTATGGCCTGTAGGATGTTTATCATTATTTACTACCTATGCATAGGAATAAGTCCACACAATTGATCACCTGAATTGGCTGTGATTATTTGTTGCTGTACCCTCTATCTATTCTGATAATGCTATTTTAACAAGCTGTTTGTGTTTGGATTACTAATCACAACCACAGCTGCCTGTACTCACAGTGAAGGGGGGTATTTGCATTGAGGGCTCAGAGTTTTAAATGAATAAAAACATCTATTAGATATAGATGGACTAGTAATGTCTGTTTTTGTTTTAAGTAATGCCTGGGAACTTTATAATGTCAGTATACAATTTATATGGTTTCCAGAGTTTCATGCTTGTGGGGAGAAGTGTTCCCAGCCCTGTCCCCCCACGTCCCCCAAAGCAGGAAGTGGATTAACTGCTGTGATCTCGCATCCAAATATAGAGTTCAGTCAGACTGCACTGTTTAACTGTAAAGTCTGAAGATTATTTGCCAGTGGTCTTTTAGAAGTCCCCAGGAAGGGGTATCTACCCACGTCCATATTAGAAATAGAAAATTTAGACCCTGGGATTTATCAAGTGTTCTTTATATAAGGTGTGTTGGTTCACTGCCGATACAGATATAAAACATATATGTATAGTAGAATACTGTTGCCCTAACATTCACTTTGTGCACTTGGATATTATGTGTCAATTGAAAATAACATAACCCAGTTCTCCTTGACACAAGGAATAAGCAGGATTTACTTGTGTAAGTAAATCTGGGATTTTGTGGGAGAACTCCTGACTCCCAAGTCATGTGCACTAAAAACATCGCTTCACATCCTCTCATTGTTCTCCTAACATGAATGAATCACTTAGGAAGTGACACAGTAAGTTTCCAAGCAACACTTCATCCTCTGTGACTTCGGTGTGTTCCTTACTACGGATAGATATTTATTACCTGTTCCTTTTTGGATGTGGAATATTTACAAAAAATGTTTCAGAAGTCTGTGTTTCAGCTTCATGGATGGAATCTGATGCTGTAGGTGGCTCAGTGGTTAACACTTCTGCCTCACAGTACTGGGTTCATGAGTTCAATTCCGGACCATGGTCTTATCTGTGTGGAGTTTGCATGTTCTCTCCGTGTTTGCGTGGGTTTCCTCTGGCTGCTCCGGTTTCCTCCCACACTCCAAAAACATACTAGTAGGTTAATTGGCTGCTTTTCAAAAATGACCTTAGTCTCTCTCTATCTGTGTGTGTGTTAGGGAATTTAGACTGTAAGCTCCAATGGGGCAGATACTGATGTGAGCGAGTTCTCTGTACAGCGCTGCATAATTAGTGGCGCTATATAAACAGCTGATGATGATGATAAACCGCATACATCTTGACCTGTGCATAGGCTGTGAACATTGATAATGAGTGATCTAGTGGAGTCATAACAATACATTAGATTTTCTGTACGGTCTATGTTGTTCAGGTGCAGAATAGTAAGATGAGGCCCCACACAGTCACATCCTCAAAAACACATTTTTATTTTCCAACGAATTAAGCAATATTCCCACGCACTCCTGACTTTCTGTTCTGTTTTTTTGGGGAAATTTAAAAAAAATAAAAAACCAAACAATTACTAGTCTGGGTGTAGCAGGAAACGGCAGAACACATTTGCTAAGCCTGGAGAAACTGGTGGTTTAATAAAGACAGTCAGACCCCCACAGTACCTCTATAAACTGTTGTTTTAACACACATGGGAAGTGAAACAGATTGAAAACATCATCATAGGAGTATGTCCTATCATGACATGTGTACAGGATGTCTAAGTTTTGTGTAAAGCACTAACAACTGAAATGTGAACAGTGCAAACACATAAACTGGTTAATTATTGGGATTAACCAGTTTAAATAGAATAATTTCAGCTGTACTAAGTGATGAGGTCTGCAAGCAGACTTAATAGCACTGTTATGGAAACTAGGTAAAGAGCTACAACAATAATCATTTTATATATTCATCCCTTAATATTGTTATTAGACAAATCCAAAGGGAATGCACTAAATATTGGGTAAGAGTCCCTTTAACTTTCACTGCAAAATAGAAACCATGGAAATATTGGGCCTGATTCTTTAAGGAAAATAAGGCAAAAAAAGTGAGTAGGTTTTTTCTCCTGGACAAAACCATGTTACAATGCAAGGGGGTGCAAATTTGTTTATTATTTGCACATAAGATAAATACTGGCTGATTTTTCATGTACACACAAATACTTGATAGCTTTATATGTACACTGAAATTCAAAGTTGGTCTAGAACATTCCTTAACCTTTAAATCTGTCCCCACATTTCAAATTTTCCTCCCCCTCTAATGTAACATGGTTTTGCCCTGGTGAAAAGTTTCTCATTTATTTGCTTTACTTTCCTTAATGAATCAGACCCATTGAGTTCAGCCAAGATCTGGAGATGTGTCATAGATGGCTCATCAATGTCCATACAAGTAAACAGAGGAAGAACACTACATTCCTCGACCCCCTTAGGGGTGAGGGGTTGAGCAATACGGTCCATTCTCCCACAGTCCCCGCTCTGCTCTGATGAGGCACAGCGGCCAGTACATATACCAGTGTTGGCTAACCTGTGACACTCCAGGTGTTGTGAAACTACAAGTCCCAGCATGCTTTGGCAATATATAGCAGCTTACTGCTGGAAGGGTATGCTGGGACTTGTAGTTTCACAACACCTGGAGTGTCACAGGTTAGCCAACACAGGCATATACCGTGAATCCCCTTTTGGGGCTTCTGTACACATGCTCTGTGCTGATAGTGGGCGTTGGCAGAGGTGAAACTACCGCCATTATAGGGAGCACCTTGTCTACGTGCCCCACTCGCCAACGGTCAACATGGCCGCCTCATCCCCCACAATGGCTGGACTTCCACCACTGCAAGTAACACGTCCTCCGTTAAAAAAAGCTATTTTGTCCCCTGTGTGAGTCCATGTCTGTTTCATTTGAACGTGAGACAGCATTGCTTCATAAAACATACTTGTATTCAGAAGAGCTAACCCATGTTAGCACTTTATTCCATTTACTCTGAAAGAAACCGAGATTTCTATCAGTAACCACTTCCTGCCTCTCCAAACTCTCCTGTAAAAAAACAAAACAAAACGAAAAAAAAAAAAACCTACTGCAAACACAGCGAGATCCAGCTCTTGGCTTCTAGATCTTTCTCCAGCCCACTCCCCTTTCCTGATCTCTGATTTACTCTCAGCTGCCTCTTTGTGTACAAGTCAATGTGCTGCCAGAAAATCTGCTTATCTGTCTAGTTAAACATTGTAGTTTACACCTCCAGGGCTGCGCAATCTGCATTGATAATACTTCTTGTGTTTTTATTTACAAGCTTCAACGTAAAGCATTTATAAAAATGTTAATACTTAACAAGACTCGCACCAATTTCCCAAAAGGACAGTATGGAAGTTCCTTAAAGCAACATTCTTCTCTTTTTAAGGTTTCCTTAAGATTTACTTTTGCTCCTTAGCGTTGGTGTGACAATGTTCTTTATGCTAGCCCAGGCTTTCTATCATACAAAGTCCTTATATTTACATAATTTCATTTAAATCTTAAAATAAGAATGACTTTCAGCTAAAACTTTGAATCCACGGTTTTATACTCTCTACTTAAAAAAAAATGTTTTCTTGTATTTCGTCTCTATTTATAAACTAAAGTCTCCTTGAAGTATTTTGCTGTCTTAATGCTTATCTTTTGTTATATAGATGGCCTGGTCTCTAAAGTCAAATGTAATATTATTATTATTATTTAATGTACTTTGCACAAATATTTTTCTTTGCATGCTTGTGTTTATTATTTTCATTTTATGACAGTTTAGTATAGTTGTGTTCTTATTCAGTATTCTTAAACAGCAAACAAATTCTGTACTTACACTGAAATATAAGCTATAGAATTCTCTTCCCATATAAGCTTACAATCTGAGACACAGGTTACCAGGATAAAAGGGGATTCATTGGGCTAAGAATTAGTGGAAGATGTTGTTGTATTTGTGACTTTGTTAGGGTGAAAGAAAATGTAAGACTTGAGCTGGGTAGACACTTTTGCATTCTACTTCACATGGGATTTTTGTAACGATTTTACCAACAACTGAAGTCCCGATGATAAAACAGATTCATGTGTGGGGCAGCACGGTGGCTCAGTGGTTAGCACTTCTGCCTCACAGCACTGGGGTCATGAGTTTGATTCCTGACCATGGCCTTATCTGTGTGGAGTTTGTATGTTCTCCCTGTGTTTGCGTGGGTTTCCTCCGGGTGCTCCGGTTTCCTCCCACACTCTAAAAAACATACTGGTAGGTTAATTGGCTGCTAACAAATTGACCCTAGTCTGTGTGTGTGTGTGTGTTAGGGAATTTAGACTGTAAGCCCCAATGGGGCAGGGACTGATGTGAGTGAGTTCTCTGTACAGCGCTGCGGAATCAGTGGCGCTATACAAATAAATGGTGATGATGATGATGTGTACACACCTACACAATTTACCTTCAGATCTGTGATTGTCATCTCTCATCACCATCTGCTGGTAAGATCGTGACTCTGCACACACTACAGATATCTGCCTGCACTGCTGGTCGTGAGTGCGTACACACTTCCATATTTGCTCGACATCGTTCCATCGCTATTTTTAGGAAGTTTATAAAATCAAATCAACAGATGCCATGTGTTTTGGTACGATAAAACATGATCGAGGGAGCGTACACACTCTTGCGATATCTGACCAAACAGTTGTTTATCGTGTGATCTGCACAATAATTGCGTCTGTCTGTGCCCAGCTTTAGCCATAAATGGAATAACGCTCCGATTGGCCTTTATATCATGAAGATTCAGAAAATGCTAGCTTGGCTTTACCAACCAATAACTTTTTTTGGACCAGGTGTTGGCTGAACTTAATAAAATGTTTCCTAGTTTTTAATTGCTTCTCATTTATATTACTGATAAATAAGATATAAGAAGTGACTGACTGTTTTTTAATATAAAGCTGTTTTTGTTGTAATTTTATTTTTAAAACCTCTAGCTAGGAATAGTGTGTCCTCAGCGGCAAACGCAGGATTTGTAGAGGGGGGTTTCCACACCACGCCACCAGTGGGCATGGCCACCATGCATGGGGGCGTGGCTATAATATTAGACAGTGCTTGGCTGCTCTCCAACTCTTCCTATCCCTATAATACCCATGGGCAATGCTGCATGCACTACTGTTAGGTGCACGCAGCTCTCCCTTTTCAAACAGCCGTGTGAAGCCGGGGGCAGGGTCCAGCCACCTCAATTATACAGTACTTGGAGGGGGGTTTTCGTGCACTAGCTTCCCCCCTTGGTTTGCCTATGCTACATAATGATCAGAATAGGGGAATGACCCTAAATATCATGCCATCAACTGGTCAACCCTGCTGGAACTTTGTCTTGCCATACTAAATAATTGGGATTGGTACAGGGGAAGATCAGAGGGTAAAAGCACTGATGTGATAGGAATGTCACTGAGATACCTGCTGGAGAACCAAGTTTAAATCCCAGGGTCGGCTCTTTGTGATCTGGGATGGCACCAAAATAATAGATTATAGAATTGGCTGTACAGGGGAACTGTAATATAATAGCACCAATTTTGTATAGGGTAAAGAGGGTTTATATTGTTTCCTAATTGATACTTCTCTGACTATCTATAAAATCCTGTAGCCACAGGCTTCCAATTCTTTTGGCTACACCATTGATTTTTTTTAGGCAAAGAAAATGATCCATTTAGTGGCAGAGTCATATTTTTTTTTTTTTTAATGGACACTTCCCCAGTGCTTCACAATGTCTACAGGGCAGTATTCTTGTAAAAGAACAATGTACACTGGGTGAAGTAAATGAATGTACAGTGGCACTTTATGAGCATTAAATATCGCACGCGATCCAGTGATGATCTCTGGCTCACGATCAAAGGTCGAGGCACCGAAAAGGAGCACTGCCGAGAGTGTCTAAACTTTGTATATATTTGGCATGGAAACTTTATTGTTTAGAATGTTTGACAGTTCTGTGCACGGTGGAATAACAGAGGCAAGAAAGTTTAAATGGGAGAAGACTAAAACAAAGATTTGACAGGGTATATAAGACTCGGAAACAACTGTCAATTAGCCAGTGAGCTGCTTCCGTATTTACTTTTTATTTGGGCCGTGAACTTTTAAAAATGTGTTAATGTTCTTCTTATTGGACTCTTGTGCTCCTCCGAGGTTTTCATCGGACACTCCTGCTGTCGATGATCTACAGCACTCTGCTGTATAGGTACAAGAGATGCCATCCAATCTCACCAGTTTGATATAGTAGAATGTATGGCCCATTTATAATTTCCAAGCAAAATTAAATAATGTTTCAAAATCAAATGGACAGGATAGCATATCCAGTCACCCAATGCAATAGTGTACATTAAGTGAGTCATCAACCTACCTTCTACCACAGTGGTCAGGGAACAGGGGTAAATTACCCCAAATGGGGTAAAAATGAAATTCCTGTGGGTAATGCTGCCGATTCACATGCTGTTGGATTGTAGACCCCTTTAAATGGGAAATTGCTGTTGCACCAGAAGAGCCTCAAGGGTTGGCAGAGGCACTTCTTGAGCTTCGATGCAATAATGAAGCACGTATTGCATTTGAAAACAAAGCAGATCTGTCATATTTTTAGATGTCAACAGCTGCAAAGGCATTCAACATTGCACATGAGGAGGCAGTCAAAAAGTTGCTGCCTTTTCCAACAACCTACCTTTGCGAACAAGGATTTTCCACTCTAACGAACATAAAAACAAAGCAGAGAAATCGATTGGACGCTGAAGACTGTATCCAAATTGCTCTGACATCAAAATGCCCCAATATTGATGCTCTCGTATCAAAAATGAAGCAACATCATTTCATCCAAAACCTGAAGTTTTGAAGTTGAAGCTTTCAAAGAAATTTTGAATAGATTCAATAAAATTTTAAATTCCAATAATTAATAATATATGATTTCCTTCCTTTCAAATCAAGGGGGTAACGTCTGTGTATCTAAATATATTTGGGGGTAAAGGGAAAAAAAAATTTCCTGACCCCTGTTCTACCACATCACTTTGTTTGGAAAAGACTTTAGTGCCAAATAAGGTAAAACTGGTAAAGGGGAACTCCGCCTTTTAGAAGATTCTGTTGACAACGTAGGGTAGCCCTTGGATACAATAACAGATAGGCACATGTCTTTGCAATGGATACTATTTTATCTACACAACAGGTATAGCTAATGGCAACAAAAAAGAAACACTTCTGCCTTGACAATAGAATTCTTTGAAGGTAGATGCCACTACACTTTTGTACTTTTGTTTATTGTTCTGTACTGTTATACCCTGTATAGTCTACTGTTTGTACTATGTGCGGCGCTGCGGAAACCTTGTGGCGCCTAACAAATAAATGATAATAATAATAATACACCCTAATATCAATACCTGAAAAAAATCAGGAATCTGAATTCCATGGAAAACATTCCAAATGAGATACTTCCAATACCAGAGGATATATAAGGGGCATTGATAAAATTCTAGGTTTTTACAACTCTTAAGAGAAGTTTTTGAAAGTGGAATTTCCATTTTCTTTTTACACTCAAAATTACAGGATATGACTGATGAGAACGGATAGATAGAGCTAGGTTACTGCTGTTGAAAGACAGGAGCTATCATGTTACACTTGTAAATTAATTTACTACTTTGTTAATTTCATCATGACATATATTCGCTCATCCATGCTTTGCCTAGATTGTGAGCTTTTTTAGACTAGCCAGTTGTGTCCCTTTTCTCCCTTCCCAATAAAACCATGTGGGTTATTTTTCTGGGAGTGGTTGAATATGAAATCTTTATTAAAATATCATTCCGCCTTTGCGAGTTTCAATGTCCTCCCCTTTGCCCTTGATGCTCTCTATCTACTGTAATCTCACTCCTGCATCTCCAGATTGTGTGTAAAGCAGCTGCCTTGGGCAAGTCCACCTGTTCTGCAGCTAAGATTGGAGAGCAGGAGGTCTGGCGTGTCAGCGCTGGCTGACAGGCTGCCCACGGCGTGGGGGGAGGGCGAGCTTCCAGGAGATATAATGGGGGAGACAAGGGTGTGACACACACACACCAACCCATCTTGCTTCCCCTTTCTCCTCTTATTCCAAATATGTTGTTTTTTTAATCTTCTAAATTGTTATATTGTGAACAGGCCTTCAGCTGTTCACAGAAGGTTACGGGCTACACAGAGCCACTACTGTAACAGTGACCAGTGATTGGAATCTGCCAGTTCATCAAACGATTGATTATATATCTTAGTCATTATGATAAGACTAGTCCAGTAAAATCTATCATTACTATACATGGAGGGTGAAGTTATGCATCAAGTTCTTGTTTCTGTAAGGCTATCGCAGGCTTTACTGCTAGATATCTCTAAACTACAATGATAATCATGCCAGAAACTGAGTCAACGCACAGAATGGAAAAAAGTGGTTGAACTCTTGAATTCTTACTTCTTATAGTCTACAGAAAAAAAAACAGATTGTAGTTTTTATGGACTGAACAAGCATAAAAAAAATGGGTCTGGTGATTGAGAGACAAAATAAGTGTGAGATAGATGTTGCTAATTGACCAATTTAGTGGACAGATTTCTTAAATAATTAAGTACCATTTATTTATATAGTGCCACTAAATCTGCAATGCTATACAGAGAATATATGTCATTCACATCCGTCGTCCGTGTCCCATTGGAGCGTACAGTGTAAATTCCCCATACTTGCCACACTCTCCCGGAATGTCCGGGATTTCGCTTGAGTCTCACGGACTCCCGGGAGAGTGTGGCAATCTCCCGCAATTCTGCCCACTTCACTAGGAAGTGGGCAGAATTAGGTCCGAAATGCCGCAACTCACCGGGAATCGCTGTGTTTGGCCCCGCCCCCTGCTGTCAGATGACACGTTTGCGTCATTACGTCACGGGGACGGGTCCAAAATGACGCGCATTTTGGAGCCCCGCCCCCCATCACGGCCACCTCCCCCGGCAGGCTCCTGGAAGCCAACTTTCGAAAGTAGGCATGTATGAAATTCCCTAACACACAGCCAGATGTGTGAACCACTGAGCCACCATGCTAAATGTCCACTAGTTTTAATATATATATATATATATATATATATATATATATATATATATATATATATATATAATTATATATGAGAGAGAGATTTCATATTTATTTATTTTTGTTTTGCTTAACTATTATAGAGTACTTGTTGCCAACATACCACAGAGGCAGCCATTTTGTGAGCTGTGTAAATGTATAAGAAGGCAGCCTGACAATTCACTAAGAACCAGTGACATCACTGATATATGGGTTATAAGGCAGCAACATATTTGTTCAGCACACAAAATGGCTGCCTCCATTGTATTTCTCAAACCCGGCCGTCGGGGACGGCTAACCGTGCGTGTTCTCCAAGTGTAATCATTAGTGCCAACAGTGGGTGTCAGTCAGTAATGAATACATCGGTGCTCCAGCTAGGAGATGTGGAAAACAGGCTGGTGGCATTCCCGGGAGACTGGATTTCAGAACCGCTGGTGTAGTTGACAGGTTCGCTTTAAAATGAGATGTGTGAACACAACTCCTGGAGGATTGTGTGTTCCTAGAGGGCTTGGCTTCTCCTCAGGGTTTGTTTTGGTAAACTAAGAGTGTATTGTAACCAGCAGAACAACAGTATCACAAGAAAAACCATCCTGTGTGCCAGGAGTTACCTGTACTGGAGAATTCCAAAAATGTATTGTGCACGCTTCACAAGAAGCCTTTCTCTTTCAGTTTGTCGGGAAAGATTCTTAATTTACTTCCTGCTCAGTCATGACTACGGCAGAGATCTGTTCTATGCCACTGTTGATTATTGTGTTTTTAAAAAGTTACATATAGTTTGGTTTGTTTGTTGTTTTTTTGATGTTTTGTATTTTTTTGGAACATGTAAACATTGTTTTTGATTTTTTGTTTAGTGTTTTTGTTCAGTGTACTGGGATATTTTTGCATTCACATCATACAGCTTGTGCTGTCGAAATAAGTTTTATCTCTTATATTTTTGGTACTTGTTTTGAAAGTGGTTTTAGCTAAATTAAAAAGTGCTTTTCCTACAACATGAATGCTTCCTCTGTGTGTGCCTTATATTAGAAATCTCCAGTATATTCACATAATGTTGTTTTTCAGACTGGAACCAACCAGTCACAGTTTGTGATACTGTATTGCAGATGCTGATTGTCTTATATTCTTTTAGAATGCAGTATGGGAATAGATTAGGGAGGTAGAAAATGAATATGCTATAAAAAAAAAAAGCCATTTGCTAGGTAACTGGTTAAAACTTGCACAGACATATGGCAGCATGCAGTGAGAAACCTCTTAGGGGTAGATTTACTAAAGTTTCTAAAAAGGAAAAGTGGAGGTGTTGCCCATAGCAACAAAACAGATTCTAGCTATAGTTTTCTAGAGAAATGTTAGCTAGGATTTGATTGGTTGCTATGGGCAACTCTTCTTTTTTTTTTTTTTAGATGTTTGAGTAAATCCACCTCCTTAGGGATTTTCTGATTTAATTCAAGCCATTATAACATTCTGTGAAAGATAAGCCAATAACGGTCACCAATGTCTACAACAGATTATCCACTTTCCCCAGCACTTAACAATGAGAATACATTTAATAAACATTTAAGCTGTATAAGAAGAAAGATGTTCCATGTCACATTCCGTTTTTAATTGAGTCATGTATTTATATCTGTATTTGTTGGCATAATGGGTCCAATTTAAAGTCCAGAACAAAATTGTTCAGTGGTAGCCATTTTTTCTCTGCTGGTCTGGTCAGTGATGACAACCCTCTGAGAGATGGAACAGGTTTGCTGTATCCAAAATTACCTAGGACATTAAACAATGAATAATAAAAAAGTACAGCAACGTTTCTGTGCCTCAGCATAACAAAAGTGAATTTTTAGGGACTGACTCATTTAAGGAGAGCAAAGCATAAAAACAGAAGTAACTTTGCACCTGGGCAAAACCATGTTGCATTGGAGGGGGAGGTAACTTTAATATGTGGAGACAGAGTTATAGATTGGGTAGGGCATGTCCTAGATCTACTTTACATTTCAGTGTAAAAATCAAGCTATCAACTTATGTGCAAAATAATAAACTAATTTGCACCCCTTGCATTGTAACATGGTTTGCCCAGGATCAAACTTATTCCTTATTTTCGCTTTGCTCTCCTTTAAGACTCAGGCCCTTTAATGTATATTTCTTTTTACAGCTACAACTGGCACTTCTTAGTTCTGTAACTCAGTTTTTTAATTAAAAGTCAGCCTGTGTTGTGAGAGAGTATGTTGCTGTTAAGAACCTTGTTTGGTAATAATTGTTGATGTTTCATGCTCTGGTTTATTCATTTAAAAAGAGTATTCCAGATCCCAGGGAGTTCTCCACATGTGGCAGAAAAACCAGATGACAGAATCCTAGGGGTAAATTTTATCAAGCTGCAGGTTTGAAAAAGAGCAGATGTTGCCTATAGCAACCAATCAGATTCTAGTTATCATTTGTTTAGAACGTTCTACAAAATGACATCTAGAATCTGATTGGTTGCTATAGGCAACATCTCCACTTTTTCAAACCCGCAGCTTAATAAATTTACCCCTAGTGTTTTTACATTTTTGTTTTTAAAGTGACAGCCTGCACCCTGTGAATTTGTTTTAATTTTTAGGACCGGGTAGCAGTCAGATTTCAAAAGGTGTTTTTTTTCACTGAAGTTTTTATTAGATGTACTTTATGAACTCTCCTCTCTGGTACCGGTAGTATTTTTGACAGCTCTTAAAACTGTATCTGTGCTCTGTTATAAGGACGGCTGTGCCCCATCCCTGCCAGCGACTCCAATGACATGGACTCATTCCCCACCTGCTGCAGTCTGGCAGCCTGACAGACCCTCTCAATGTGGCTGAGGTCAACCTGTCCTTGTAGTCCAACTGCCCACCAGACTGCCTGTTCTGTGGCGCTGTGCGGGTACCCTGCGCTGTTGAAGACAATTGTTTGTTATTTTACTTTTGTTTTCCCCCGTTTGCTTCCTTGTTTGACGTTGTTCTCCCATGATGCATTGCTGCAAGCACAACAAATCATAACAATAAAATAATATGGTCGTCTGCAGGTTTGTTGTTAAACTAAAGTGAAGAATTGGTGAAGGTCATATAAAGGAGAATCTTTTTTTTTTTCTCTCAAGTCACTGTCTTTCTAAAAGTATTTCTAAACCCAATTTATACATTTACTAAGTTACACTGTGAATATTTGTCCGTACAACGCAGAACATCATAAAATAACTAAATATTTACTTTTGACAACTTTGGTGCCATTTTATGCTTTTCCTAAGTGTAATCGCTATTTTCCTCCGTAACGCTAATTTCAGAAAGAGTTGAACTGACAGGTTATTGTACTGGGAAATTTGAAGCCGCAATCAATTTCAAAGCTTTGTGTCAATTTCAGATATATTTTATTTTTTGTGTTGCAGCTGACTCCTTTTGGCTAAATGTATTGATTAATATACTTCATACTTACTGCCTTTTTCTTGTGTATATTATGCTGGACGTGTTTGTGTATATATTATGCTGGACACTGGACCTGCGTGTTGAACAGGGCACACAGTCATCCTCCTCAACATGAAATTCTTCACGTGTGTTTAGAATGTCTCACTTGTGTGCTTGCAATATTCTCCATAGATTTATTTAAGATCACTTAAATTGTCAGTATTATAAGGCATTTGAAAGGGAGCAGTATGTTTGTGAAGGACCGGTAAACATAAAATGTAAGTTGCTACAACAAACAAAAACTACTGGATATGAATAATAAATTAGCCGCCTCTAGGGATGCGCACGTTTCCGCCCATTGCGGTAAAGAATCTCCTAATTTTTCTGTGCACCTATAGGGAGTATGAGGGGGAAAATGAGCAGAGATTTCATCCTCAACATCACGTGGCGGTGTGTCCGTGGGCTGTTCCAGAGACACCGTCGTCATCATTTATTTAGTCATATAGCGCCACTAATTCCGCAGCGCTGTACAGAGAACTCACTCACATCAGTTCCTGCCCCATTGAGGCTTACAGTTCCCTAATACACACACACACACACACACACAGACACACACACAGACACACAGACTAGGGTCAATTTGATAGCAGCCAATTAACCTATTAGTATGTTTCTGTATAGTGGGAGAAAACCGGAGCATCCGGAGGCAACCCACGCAAACAGGGGGAGAACATACAAATTCCACACAGATAAGGCCATGGTCGGGAATCGAACTCATGACCCTAGTGCTGTGAGGCAGAAGTGCTAACCACTGAGCTACCGTGCTGCCCAACAGAATCTCCCCCTAAGTGTTAGAGCAGGGAACAGTGGCTTACACTCAACTAGGTAAAGACACATACAATTTTAAAGCATTATAATCCCCTTTCATAGTTTAGCAATGTAACACAGGTTTTTGCCTGTTGTATAAAGTACCTTTACCTCCTATATGGATAAATGTATATTTTGGATTTAGTGACCTATATCCCTTTCAACGAGAAAATGTACCACTTTTCTTGTAGGCTTTATTTTCAATGTAATCTGTGAATATTTAGGAAATCAGTTGGATATACAGTATTTCATTCTGTTCTGACTTTTATTAGACAAATGGGAGCTGCCATGTTGCTTTCTCAGGACAGCGGAAATAAAATCCCGTCAATTGACTCCAACTAAATAGTGGATTTATATTATTCGCAAATTGGTAGAATACTTGCTTGGCAATAATGTCTGTATGTCTCTGACATGTGAATTCCTTTGTTTTGTAGTTGGCAAGAAGTGTATTCTGTTCTTTTAAATATAGAATTTTGTGCACTAATCAACGCACAATAAAAACGTTTTTGGTGTATTGCACATAGATTAAAGTTTAACATAGCAGAAAACTTAAGAAAACATTGGTGTGTTCTGTTTTTTTCCTAAAATAAAAACTTATTTAATAAGACCTGTGGATCACTGCTAAGAAGGCAAAAGGCTTTTATTTACAAAACATTCATTGGGACTGGTTTCAAAGTAGTTAAACTAAACAAAAAGTCTTTAACCAAAGTTGTCAAACAGCCTGAGCTTCTTATTAATACCAGGTTAAAAATTAACATCACAATGGTAGTGTGTGGCCAGATTTGTCTGCTGTAAATAAACTTGTAGACAGCCTCATGTTGCAACTATACACTTGCTGATTACTTCATCCCAGATCTAGCAGATTGCCTGTCTTGTATATAAGACCAATGCCAACATTGCAGCAACTAGTCAAATGTAGCAGTGATATCGGTCAATTGGCCCCGGTATGGCAGCATGTGTGGGCCCCTAAACATGGCCAATGCCTGATATTAATCCATCAGATTATAATTGGACAAGTTATTACAGAATATTCCACTGATATTATCCATATTTGTGTCCTGGGGCCTGATTCATTAAGGATCTTAACTTGAGAAACTTCTTATTTCAGTCTCCTGGACAAAACCATGTTACAATGCAAGGGGTGCAAATTAGTATTCTGTTTTGTACATAAGTTAAATACTGACTGTTTTTTCATGTAGCGCACAAATATCAACTTTAAATTTCAGTGTACAAATAAGCTATCAAGTATTTTTGTGCTACATGAATAAACAGTCAGTATTTAACTTATGTGCGAAACAGAATGCTAATTTGCACCCCTTGCATTGTAACATGGTTTTGTCCAGGAGACTGAAATAAGAAGTTTCTCAAGTTAAGATCCTTAATGAATCAGGCCCCTGGTCATCGAACCATTGGATCGATCACACGTACTCTGACGATGATCACAGAATACCTATTAAGTAGAATATAGCATTATTCCATCTATGGGAATAACTGCACCCAAACCATTCCTGGAAAAAATGTGCACGGCAAATTTGTGAAACCACGAAAGCCCATTACTGTTGGAAACAATCACTTGCTGTGTGAAGTTCTCAAGGATGGCGTCGCATGTATACTCATCCGTTTTGTCAAAAACATGGTGAAGGATGATCCGTTTGACCATAATCCCATCCTTCACTGCTCAGTAGTCCATGGTCTGTGCTTTTTGCACTCGCAAACGTGTATAGCCAGGTTTAATGAGCAGTCTGTGCACTGAAATATACGATCTCGTACTTTGTAGAGTACCTGTTAGATGGCTGCTCACAACACATGTTGAAAATTACAATTGCCTGTTTTGCCTTGCGCAACATATTTAATGTTGAAAATTACAATTGCCTGTTTTGCCTTGCGCAACATATTTAATGCACTGATATCATGATTTTAGAGTATGCACTACCAGCTCTTTTGGTGACTGAAGCTCCTGCCAATTGCACACCAGCATTCGTCCCTCTTTCAAAGTTGCTGGGATCTCCTCTTGCAGCCATTATTATAGGCAACCAGGGCAGTCCAGCGTTTTTATACAGGACCCTGACCATGCAGGGATGTTGTTTGCTTATTTAACGCACGAGCCACACCTGTGTGGAAGCCCTTGGTTGCAATAGGTTTCATGTCCCTGGTCTACCTGAGCGTTAACGTTTTTAATTTTCTACAACCTGTAGATCGGGTTTTTTTTTAACATGTTGCAGAGTAGACGTTTGTGTGCCTGTATCGATTGTATAATTTCCAGCACTAGTCCTGGATGGTGAAGATTTGTCTGTAAATTTCCATCCCTGACCATGTGCTTCATTTTGACAGCACAATGCCATTTTTTTGTCCTGTATGTTAGCTGCAACAGTCATTAGTCTGCAAGTTTGAAAGTGAATATTGTTCAGTAAAATGATGCCATAATGGTGTCCATTACTCATTTATGTTTGGAGTTGTAGTGCGCCAATGTATGCTTTGTAGTCAGCCACAGTAAGCTGAATGTGTGTAGATCTAGCCGGATGTTATTTTAAAATAAGTAATTTTGGTACTTTTTAATTATAATGGTATCACATGAAACATGGACACTCCACCCAACTGCTATTCCAGGGATTTGGTTGTCTTGAATGTGCAGATAACCGACTCCTAGCCCCTCCCCCTCCCAGGAACTACATTGAACACTATTGGTGGACTGATGGCAACCAATCAGATTTTAGCTTTTTTTTTGGCACTATTTGTGACAGTGCTACCATCTGGTTTCTATGGGTTTTAGCACATTTGTACACATTACAGCATGTTATTGGATAAATCCCATTGTGTTAATTCTGATATGATATATATATATATTTTTTTTTTAACCTTACAATGACGCCCAAGAATCAGATGGTAGTTATGTGGATAACAGCGGTATTAAACTGCTTATTTATTACCCAGATGTAATTTAATTGTATTCAGTTTTAGGTGCTTTTTATAGCTGGTGTCATTAGCTGTTTATGTTGTCTTTGGTCCTAGGGTCACACATTAACAGAACCGTTTTCCTGTTTTGCAGAATTTTCTGAGTTCTCCTTAGCAGGGCGAGGCTTGGAGGAGCCTCTCCTTTCCCTCCTGTGCCAAGCATGGACCCCAATGGGTGGAGCGAAGCTGGCAGCCCAGCTGAGAGTACAGGGGACCTGGGAGACTCCATGGAGAAGAGCCTGGACAATGACGCAGAAGGAGTGTGGAGTCCAGACATAGAGCAGAGCTTCCAGGAGGCGCTGGCTATATACCCACCATGCGGGAGACGCAAAATCATCTTATCCGATGAAGGCAAAATGTATGGTGAGTTATCCCACACACACAATTTCTAGGGTGATCTTGAATTGTGTTCCTTTTTTTTTATTGCCATTTTTGTGTTTGTTTTTAGTATTTGCTTTTATGTTGTATACTCCATAGAAAACGATATCTGTGTGGCATGGACCTTGTATTTTCCCTTTTACGACTACTCTTGATACCTATGCTATTCTGAGAGTAGCTCCTGAGAAGTGGACTATTTCTTTAGGCAGAAGGTTGAGGTTTTCAGCCATCAAAATAAATCCCTGTACGGTGCTCTCCCCAGAAAATTTTGCCAGCCGGGTGGCATTAAGAAGTAGCCGGGTGGGGGCAGTTGTAATACTTTGCAATAATAATGAAAAAATGTTGAGAGGTTATTGCCCGCACCTGCCAGGACTGGTCAGACTGGTGGTCCGTGGTCTAATACACACTGCTGGCTGTAGTGCTCACATGGTGCCTGTTCTAATAGCAGAAACAATAGTTTGTTCTATTATAATAGGACTCTGTTGGGCTCCAAGAGCTGAGTGGCAACTAAAAACAGCCGGGAGGAGCACCCGGGAAATAGGTCCTGGGGAGAGCACAGCTGTAAGAGGTGGCTACATACTTTAGACATTTCTCCAACCACTTCTGACTTTCTACAGAGGAGCAATGTTCCTGTTGGTTGGACCTGCCCCAGTTTGCTGTGTGGGGTGATTCTCAGACCACATGCTTTCAGAACCACTTCTAGATTCTTGACCTAGAGCTTTGCGGTTTCTTTCTAAACTTGGGCCAAGAGTGGCCATTTCAAATCCAACCGGTTGGTCAGCCCCACATGCATGCAAGATGTGCGAAAACGAGGGGAATAATTAATTTCCCCATTACAAAAAATCCATAATATATCTATCCTTGGGTAGAGCATAAAATGCATATTCCACATATAATTACGTTATTTTGGTTATAAAATTCCCTAGTAGACCCATCATAAACCCAAATTGACAAAGCAAATGTGTTATGCTTACACTGTTCAAGGCAGTTTATACCCTGTGGTAGACAACCAGCAGTGTATTATTCTTTTGGAAGTGACACACCCCGGTCTCTTAGGGGGATGCTTTTATAGCCTGCTTGAGGATTGTAAAGCACAGCAGTTTGTCGTTATTTCTTTTACAGATCTCTTGACTCTTAATGATTCTCCAATTCTCAGAGACAAAGCATAATAACCATATTGAGCTAAGTCTATGAGTAGTATTTGCTTATTCTCTATAGGACTAGTGATGAGCAATGAATCACTCGTTGATCTTTGAATATCCTACTCTGTTATTAGGAGCAGTGTTTCTACTAACGGGTGTTTCTTGGTTTTCCGCAATGTTACTACTTACAGGGTTTTTCTTGAGTTTACAAGAGAAAAACATCAGGTCATTTTTTTGTAATTTTATGCCTTCCTGTGTTTTTCAGCTGTGCATTACTATCATGATAAACGTTGATTTTTGTTGCTGCGATATATGGTATAGATTCATCACTGTATATAGTTGTACCCAAAAGGGAGCGTTGTGTCCTACTGAAACACAAGAAAAGTTAAAAACACTACTTAATAAACGTGCTTGGCTGAAAAGCACAGAATAAAGCCAGTAATCTAAAGCAATCTATTTGGTCAAAGCTTCAGGATGGCATATACAAGATAACAATTATATGCCATCTGGAGGTGAAAAACTCCTTTTTATGTTCTATTTCAACATTACAGAATATTAAAACAGACTTGATGTATAAATACAATTTAAGTCTTAGGGAATGCGTTTGCATTCAACTAATTTTGGGGTATTTGACATGGTTTACAAAAAGTCTTCTGTTGGAGGGTCATGTTTTGGGGCAGCACAGTGGCTCAGTGGTTAGCACTTCTGTCTCGCAGCACTGGGGTCATACGTTTTGTGGGGGTGCTCCGGTTTCCTCCCACACTCCAAAAACATACAAGTGGGTTGCTTGGCTGCTAACAAAATTAACCCTAGTTAGGGAATTTAGACTGTAAGCCCCAGTGTGGGCAGGGACTAATTTAAGCCCAAGTGTGGGCAGGGACTAATGTATATTTTTAGATAAATAAAATGATGATTTTTCCAGCTAATCTGACCAGTTTATCGATCCTGAGATAAAACTGTTTCCAATGTTTGTCTATCTTTCATTTCCTTGAATAAGTCTTGCAGCTCTCCCTGTGTTGCTGTCTCGTTACACAGAGCCCATAAACTTTCTACATTACTTTTTAGGGCATTAATTTCAATCACATCCCCTAACTACTCTGACAACACCACACAGGTCTTTATCTGCCTCAGCTTTCTGCTACAAGCTTGGCATTGGGCAGACCTGTTGCCTGCCCTCTGTCTAGCCTGCAAACTGCTCTCCACCTTGGTTGGGTGTACACTGAGCTGGTGTTTATTGGTGTCTGGCTGGGAGAGACCTGGAACTAGCTTTTGTTGTGTAATACCCTCTGTCTCTCCTCCCACCCTTCCCTTCCCTCTCTCTCTCTCTCTCTCTCTCTCTCTCTTTCTGCCTTTCTAGGGGGTCTGTGATTCCAGTAAATCAAGTCTTTGCAAGGTCACATGGAAAGAAGACACCAGCGGGTGGAGGAGGAGGAGGGGAGTTAGGGCTGAAGGAGAAGGGGGAGGAGGAGGTAGATGAAATCTGATCCAGGTCTCTGCCTGGCAGGACAAGCTCTAGTGTGTTTGGAGGGGTTGGTGGGGGAGTAGCACATACAGACCTAATCTATTACAAGACAGCCCTGTAATGAAGGCTCACACGTTAACTATCTCCCTGCCTGATCACACAAGTGTAGCTTCACAGACACTGCTTCAACCTTAATTTACTATATATATATATATATATATATATATATATATATATATATATATATATATATATAACTGAATGTGCAGGTAGGGAAAACCGTTTGCATATGTATAGTAACACAGACTACAACTATTCCCTACACTGGAATATCTCATTATAATACTTATACTATAAAAGCATCCAGTCCCTGAGGATGTGTCTGTCATCCTACTCAGCGATTGTAACTCAAAACCAAAAAGCTTAGTTTCACGCTAGATTTTATAACTGTTTGTAGCGAGACTATCACTATTATTGAGTGGTTTGGCACACATGGAAATTCCAGTTACATGATTGAGATATGATGCACGTCCTTCAACTTGGACTTAATCGGAGTTAAATTCCATTCAAATTTGGTGGTTGAATCTAGGCAGTGCTTGCTCAAGTCATGTCCTATTGGCCCAAGCTTTATTTTATGTTTTATTCATCTGATTCCACGTTAGTGCCTGGGCACTATTACTGTTCCTACAGTAATAGTGCGCAGTTAGTACGGTAATTTTAACGGTGATTGCTCAGGGCCGCAAGCAAAAATTAACGTGTTAACTGTAATACTATTAGAATAACCTAGAATAACGTGGCCAAATTGAATCGGCCTCCATGTATGTCAGGCATTAAAAACCTTACTACATTTGCAATTGGATGATTGTGCTTGATTCATTAGGTGGGCACTTATTAATATTATTATATAGTACCAACATGTTATGCAACACTTTACAGAAATATGTTAAATCATTCCCAACAGCCCTGGCCCCAGTGGAGCTTACAGTCTAAATTCTTTACCAGAAAACACACGCACGCTATCTCTAACATTAAGCTACCAGTATAGTTTCGGACTGGCAGGAAACGTACACAAAGTGGAGGAGAACATATACACTCTGCACAGATGGAGAGTCTGCCACCCATGAAACGCGTGAATACAAGTGTATCCTTCACCTGCGTTCCACCTATTTTGTTTAGGGAAGTTCCAGTGTTGACGATGAATGAATAAAAAGTAGGCAGACATTGGGATCCTTTTGGAAAAGTTGAAATTTGCACATTTACCTGGGTTCATAAATCCCAGACTATCCAACTGGTACAATGAATGGTACAAGTTTATTTTACGTTGGTATGGATAAAACACGATTTCTAGTTTATCGATAAGCTTTGCATACAACATGTAAGCATGTAAGCAAAATGACGCGATTCACCACAAATCGCGGCATTTTGGCTACCGATTTGCAGGATGCGGGAGACTTGTCTGCTCTCCTGGAAGTTGGGGAGACCTACCCGGAATTCAGGAGTCTCCGGGACATTCCGGGAGAGTAGCCAAGTATGATATAAGGCCAGTATTTAAACCCACATAGATATGTTCACCACTGACCTCACGGTAATGGTTAACGGTCCATATTATTGTCTTCTAGCTGACATGTTACCCCAAGAGAGGTAGGACAAATTATTTTGTTACCGTAGTCCACTAACAACCTGACAATCGTGGTCTCTTGTGTCTTGTCAAAATCCACAACTTTGGGAAATGTGATATGTAACTAAGACTACATTGAAACTTTTACCAGAATGTCAGGAGCCCATTCTAATAATTCCCGGCTGGCACATTGGGGCAGGGGGGAGTATTTAGTGGGAATAAGGCTGTTGTCATTCTCCTTGCGGGCCTGGAGTGTTATTGTAAAGCACTATGGAATATGCTGGCGCTATTTAATTAAATGATGATGAGTATTATGCCTTTTGTGGGTGGTTTCCTGGTCTTGTTTTTTTTCTGTGGCGATCTAGTCGGATATAATGATATTTGCTGGGGCACATTGTATTTTTTTTTTGGTGGAGGGGCTGCTGCAATGCTTTTTGCAGGGTACCAGGTAGCATGTTTTAGTTTTGTACATGCACAGACTGGCGTAATCATTTGTGGGGCAGATACTGCTTATGTGTTGAGCACAGGCCGGTGTCGTGTGTTGTATAATGTTTTGGGTGCAAGCAGTGTATAATATCCAGGGCATTATGTGTGTAAATCCACCCCTAATCATTGCGGTGTGACTTTTAGATACACTTGTCTAGGTTTGGTTCACATCATGTTTTTTTCTTCCGTTCACCAGTTTTCATAAATGTGCTCTAAATTTTCAAGTTTTCCGGAATTTGGGTGTTAACCGTTTAGCTTCCCTATGAAAAATAAATATATGTATTAATATTATCTAAAATATTTGTTCACTTTAAGCATTACATGAAGGTAATTCTGTAATATGTTATCTGTCCTGCTATGAGTTCCAAAGTGGGATTAGGGCATGTGACCAAGACGGGATCTCTAGTATCAATTTCTCTAGATGGACTCGCTCTAGAATGTCCATCCGCAACTAGCTCTCCGCATGCCAGAAATTCCAGAATCCTCAGCCACATTTGCTCAGATTCACAGAATAGCTTTAGAGTGAGGCACATGTGTCTTCCAGATGGGTTTGTTCTCTGTGAAATTGCACATGGAAGGGTGGAAGATGGATGGGAACAGGAGGGAGAGAGAAGAAAGAAATGAAAGCCGAGCCTGTTAGTTGGGTGCGTGTTTCTTTATGACCTTGCGGATGGCGCAGGGACTTGCTTGTGCGCAGACAGCGTTGTATACTGGTATAACGCGTAAGATAGCCCACAAAGTCTTTGGCTAAAAAGCTTTCAATTATTTTACAGATACTTTTAAGTAACATAATGTATTGAAAGTTTTCCTGTGAATGAATCTTCTGATTAAAAGTGGTTATTGTTTCAAATTAACTTTTTGCTGTGTATGTCAAAACTCCCCATTGAACATATCAGCAGAAGTGACACATGGTGGCTCTTACCACTATACTACATATAAAAGGTAATTTAAATTATTTGGCATGTTCTTGAATGCTGTGTATATCGGCAAAGAACAAAAAACAAAATTTTATATATATATATATATATATATATATATATATATATATATTTATGCCTTCAAGAGCAATTAATGCCACTATATGACTATTGCGGAGCTGAATAATATACATGAATTGATTGGAGTGTTTATACTTGAAGAAATAGGTCCACTATGCTCTCTTTCACTTCTCCTTGCCATGGTAGGGGTGCATCTCTAATAGAACAGACAGAGAGTGACTGACTGCTTTGCAGACATGCACTTTGTGGATTAATACACAGGGGTAGGACTGCATATGTCACACAGACTCTCCATTTGACCTGTATCAGCAAATCCATGAACATTTCATTTTTCATATCTGAAAATTTCAATTTTGGGGCTTAGTAGAAAACAAAAAGTTTTGGGATGGATTTCAATTGAGCTTATATGACAAATGGAATTGTACTGTGAATAAGCTGTTCACTGGATAGCCATGGGTCCCCGATGGGTGCAACAGTCCCATACTACTCTTCTCTCTCCCCTTACCACTTGGTCTGTTTTAAGCATTCCAAGTGGGTGTTGATGAACTTCCCATGCTGTAAATTCAAAGTTTTCAGAGGCCCTGAGGCCTGTCACAGTGTCG
Organism: Mixophyes fleayi; assembly: GCF_038048845.1. Lineage (NCBI taxonomy): Eukaryota > Metazoa > Chordata > Amphibia > Anura > Limnodynastidae > Mixophyes > Mixophyes fleayi. Next base: position 26,637,464 of record NC_134412.1, read on the forward strand.
CACAGCAATCCCTTCATCCGCAGTAAACTTCCCATTCAAACAGAGCTGTGCGATGTGAGGCTATTACAGTCATCAAGGACCCCAGTGTGCATACACGTTAAGTATAATTGTAATATCAATGTTTTGAACTCTACCCAAACCTAGCAACAGCAGTGAATATAAAAAAAAAGTTTTTTCTTTTTTTTTTTCAAGTGGCATATGTCTATCTGGAGTAACTCTTCGACTTTATGCGCTACTATATAAATAAAACTTTCATTGTTGGAACGGACAATGATTTTTCAGTACTTGTTCCATTACAGTTGAAAGCTGAAAAAGTCAATTATCATGCCCATCTACTGCGATTCTCCACATTGCTTCAGAACAGTGTGTTTAAAGAGCCAAGCTACAGAGTCCTGTATGAACAGCTGTCGGCAGCTGTAAACTATTTAATTTTCTCCAGCAAGCACACATATTTGTGTGCAAGATCCCGTTATGATTATTGTTGTTGCTATCCTGATTTGCTAGCAAGTATATCTTACCCAAATCACACTTATGGAACACCTACTCGTTCCTCAAAAACATAAGATATGATGCTGTTTCCCATCCCAGAGAATCTTAGTAGTAATCTCCTCTGAAACTTTTATTGCCCCTCTCCTATTTATTTGTTTCTCCTCTTAAAAAGGAAAGATAGGGGTAAGGAACTCCAAAAACATATTGGTAGGTTAATTGGCTGCTATAAAAATTGACCCTAGGGTCTCCCTCTCTGTCTGTCTGTCTATGTCTGAGTGTGTGTCTATATTAGGGAATTTAGACTGTAAGCTCCAATGGGGCAGGGACTGATGTGAGCGAGTTCTCTGTACAGCGCTGCGGAATTAGTGGCGCTATATAAATAAATGATGATGATGATGATGAAGGAACTGTGTGGATAATTGGGAAGTATGTTCTCTTTTTCTTTCAGTCTCGGTGGCGACCAGAATATGCTTCCAGTGGAGGGGGTTTAGGAACTTATGTGAAGAGCTCATATTTGATAAACTATAAGGGGGGTATTCAATTGTTCTTCCGGACCTCAGAAAAACTCGCGCTCTAAAACTATTACCGTTCATACGGTAATATTGCGCGTAAATACCGTTCATACGGTAATTTACTCGCTGAAATTCAGCGAGTAATTACCGTATTAACGGTAATAGTTTTAGAGCGCAAGTTTTTCTGAGGTCCAGACGAACAATTGAATACCCCCCTAAGAATCTTGCACTAATTTTGTTCTACCACAGATTTGTTTTAGGATCACTATGTCTATGTCTTTGAAGCCCAGGGCTGGAGTCCCAACATTTATCTATTTATTTATTTATTTTAAAAAAAGTTTTTGTTTATTTATAAAAAAACATTGATAACAAAACACAAATATGACTAAACAAATGAAGCATTATTAAGTAGAATCATATTCAGTTATTAAATACAGTTCTAAGAATATCTAGTTAATATTGAAACTAGAATAGCATCCTGTTGCTGCACTCTATAGAGAATTCTGAGACATGCAGCTCCAATGGGTAAATGAAAGTAGGTTTTAAAAACAACGGAGGCAGCCATTTTTCAGGACATGGAGAACTTTGCGCCTCCGTGATGTCACTGGTTCCCTGTGACTTGATTGGCTGCTTTCAGCGGTTCAGCAGAAAAAGAATGGCTTCCCTGTAAGTAGTTGACTGGTACACGCACAAAAATCTGATTAAAATATTGACTCTCTCTGCTACCATAGTTAGTATAGTATACCATAGTTGTATACCACAGTCTTTTGTTACCACAACTAACTTCTCCCCCTCCCTCAACAATACAGCTTTTTGTCATCTGTCTACCTAATGGCATTTATGCGTGTCTGCTAAACAAACTATAGGCTGGTCGCGCCCTCACCTCTGTATGCAATTTGTGTTTTGTTTTCATTATCTATTTAATCCTGCTTTTTTTTTTCTATTTTCCTTCACCTCTCCTTGCTCACTGTCACATACAGCAATGAGAATTCTAGACACACCCTGAAGCCGGCAGGTGCTGCCTTCGTACTGTTAAGCCCATGAATGCACAGCAGTGGCCTTTGACCCCGCAAAGCAGCTGTCATGCCTTGCTGTAGTTTCCTTTTAACACCAAAGCATGTCTATTTCCTTGAATTTCAGTCTTTCCCCCCTGTCCTGCTTTCTCCCCACCCCCTACCCTCCTCCTCTTTCCAACAACTGTCTTTTCTTTCCCAACTGAGACAGGCAGCTTAGGAACTTCTTGCATGAACTTATTCGCCAAGAATGAATCAGCAATAGTTTACGCTTAATGATACAATTATCTAAACCTGTTACTTGGCCGACGGTTTTTATGTTTAAACATTGGTGCGTAATAATCTTTTAGATTTTTCAGATGTGGCTCAGCGTTTTTGAATTTGAATTTTTATGTGTGTTTTACAAATTGACCTACAAACAAGAAAGGTCAGTTTCAAAGTTTCTGTCTCTTTCTCTGCACTAGTACTGGGATGGCAAACGCCTCGTGCAATAGGAAGTTTGTTCATAGTGAAATTTTGCTAAGATCAGGGTTGGTGTCGCCTATATCAACTCATTATCTGTCTTCCAGTCTATGAAAAATATTTTTTTTCCCCCCTATTAACTGTGTATTATCAAAATTACGAATTGGAGGGTCATCACAGTGCTCTCAACTTCTCAAGGAACTAACTTTTTATTTGTTTTATTTTATGTATTGCCCAGCTAGAGTTCTAGTGCTGTGTTTGGCTTTCACCACTGCTATCTGTCATCTTCTATGTACTCAATAAACAGAACCATCCCACCTCTAACCCCATTGAGCTTGAAAAGCATAATTGAATCTGTGGAATCAAAACATACAAATGCATAGCAATTTGTTTATTCCATAACTTTGTCCCATTGTGGGGAGAAAATTTTCCTGATTACAAGAATGTAACAACAGCTATTGAATAAGGCAATAGTGGGGGTATAAAGCATAAATGCCGAATTTTATAACCTCCCCTCAGGGATCTCCTTTAGGGGAGGTCAGATGACAAGGGCAGGAGGGTCTGGTGACGTCATTGTGTCACCTTTGCATAGCAGGGACGGGGCTTGAGGATGCAAATAACATCATTAAGCTCCGCCGGGATCCAGGAGGATGCCTACTCTTCTTGTAGACAAAGGAGACATAATTAACAGAAGAGTGTTATTTTTAGATTAATCTATTGTCCATTTGGTATGCTATATATCATAACTAATTAATACAAACTATAGATGCTCGGGCTTGGTTTTCCGAAAACCGAGCCCACCCGAACTTAGGGGATTGGAGTAGGCTCGCGAGCCGGCTCAGTATCTCTGCGCGTCCTTGGATCTGAATAGAGGTAAAATGTCATTGTTGCGTTGTTGGATCTCGCGAGTTTTGCATTCCATAAGTACCTCCCTCCCCAGGAGTTCCAGCGCCAATGCTCACACAGAAACAGGGGTAGCAGTGTTTTTGTCACTCTCCAGTCTCCAGTGACATTGCTCACACAGAATCAGGGGTAGCAGTTTTCTTGTCACTCTCCAGTCTCCAGTGCCATTGCTCAGTACAATTGCTCATACAGAAACAGGAGGGATAGCAGCGTTCTTGTCACTCTCCAGTATCCAGTGACATTGCTCAGTACAATTGCTCATACAGAAACAGGGGTAGCAGTGTTCTTGCCACTCTCCAGTCTCCAGTGCCATTGCTCAGTACAATTGCTCATACAGAAACAGGGGTAGCAGTGTTCTTGCCACTCTCCAGGCGCCCTTAGCCCAGGGGCCTCCATTCCCTTAATCCGGCCCTGCCTGTGACACTCCATGTGTTGTGAAACTACAAGTCCCAGCATGCTTTGCCAATATATAGCATCTTATTGCTGGAAGGGTATGCTGGGACTTGTAGTTTCACAACACCTGGAGTGTCACAGGTTAGCCAACACTGCCATAAGACATCCAGCTTTATGACAGTCTGTCTTCTAATATTTGAAAGCAATTTATATTTTGTGTCACATGTTTTGCTAAGTGAAAAATAAGTATAATACAAAACAGTGGTATTTAGAAGTCATTCCTTGGTAACTTCACAATATTTGGATCAGCATTTTTAGGGGTCTTGTAAGAAAACTGAATGAGTTGATTTTAAATCCTGTTTGTCGATCTCTTTGACATCTTGTATATTTCCCACATATAGGGGTATATTTACTAAACTGCGGGTTTGGAAAAGTGGAGATGTTGCCTATAGCAACCAATCAGATTCTAGCTTTCATTTATTTAGTACATTCTACAAAATGACAGCTAGAATCTGGTTGGTTGCTATAGGCAACATCTCCACTTTTTCAAAGTATCGCAGTTTAGTAAATATACCCCCAGGAACTTTGCTCATACCCAAAATACCACCCCTTGTCACTTTATGGGTACCAGATGCAGTAAAAATGAAGTAAATTTGCTTTAGCAAACCATTTTTCCTAATCGTGATAATCCAGTTTCATCCGTAATCTTAATTCCTGGAAATAAGCGTTTTCATATTTTAAGGCAAGAAAGCCCGTACCCCTGGGAATAACGGGAATACTCTGCAGAATAAAGCCATGAAGCAGCCAGGGTGCATATCGATATTCTTCATATGGAGACACCTTGAATGCTTGTTCTTGGCATAGAAGGAGTTAAAAGAGCCTTGCAGACAATTGCAGAGCGAGATATGAATCATGCTTCTGATTGTTGTAAGACTGGTTAGGAGGAGCAGGTTACCTAGTTAGACCTGCTGTGTGCGTGTGAAAACATGCCCGGATAACTGTAATACTGTGATTTCAACTGTGCCACTCCGCATGGATTGAAGTGATAATATGCTTAACAGAGAAAAGAAAATCGGCTAACTTTCTCCCAGCGGAACAAGCCGGATAAACACTCTCTGCCTGTCTGTAAAAATATTGGACATGTGTCTTAGGCGACCACCTGTCTCAGATTTGACGGACATTACACATCGTGCCTGGGAAGCTGTTTGCTGACATTTGCTCCAGGCACAGTAAACCTATTGAAAAGGAAAGAAAGCAGCCGGTTTAATAGAACCTGTTCTACCCTCTGAGTAAAATAACAGCTATATGTACACAGTCTATTGATTGGGCCACAGAGGGTTTAACTCTTCAGAAGATGGAAAATATCTGTTCTGGAGGAAACAGATAGTCATGGATTTTCTTTTCAATTGCAAACCTTGACTATAATTTGTTTTGAAGTTGAATATCGCTGTTTTTATATGCAAAAAAAATAAATATATAATATTTTTAATTATTTACAGATTCTTTAGTTTTCTACATGTGTTGAGTAAAACTATGAAACAGACTCGTCCTGAATTCTGTTCGTATTAGCGTTTATTAAATCACATTGGTCAACTACACATTGACGCTGATATCTATTTTGTAAGCTCAATCAATCAATTCACCATAAATCAGTGGTGTCGCCAAGGTGCAAAATAAATCTTAGACTTAGACTAAGCTTTGCCGGTATGTTGGTCCTGGCTGTGAAGGCAACAGATGCATATTAACATGCCACAAACTAATAAAATAAATAATGATCAAAGAAACTTCCTGAAATAAAAGTTTGCTAGGCTTTAAAAAAAGAAGAGCACTTGTTTGTTCCCCTCTCCAATTCTAGAGCCATCTCTCATATCTTAATACTATTTGTACGCTGGATCATCATCATCATTTATTTATATAGCGCCACTAATTCCGCAGCGCTGTACAGAGAACTCACTCACATTAGTCTCTGCCCCATTGGAGCTTACAGTCTAAATTCCCTAACATACACACACAGACTAGAGTTAATTTGATAGCAGCCAATTAACCTACTAGTATGTTTTTGGAAGGAAACTGGAGCACCCAGAGGAAACCCACACAAACACGGGGAGAACATACAAACTCCATACAGGTAAGGCCCTGATCGGGAATCGAACTCATGAACCCAGTGCTGTGAGGCAGAAGTGCTAACCACCAAGCCACTGTGCTGCATGCATCTATTATTTTCCTTATCCATTGCATAGCGTATGCAGCATTCGAGGGGTGCTAACAAAAGGTCGAGACACACGCATAAAAGTATAAATTAATCAAAAGTATAGTATCTCTACTACTAAATAACAGAATGCTAACTAACTTTTATAATACATATATGGTGCATTACAAAGAAGTGGTAATAGGACATTGATTGACTCTTCTCTTTAGTATTCCCGTACATTTCAGGTGGCAGAGCCATAGAAACATAGAGCAACTTCTATTTTTATCACAGTTTCCTGATAGACTGATACAAGTGAAACTGTTAATTGGCAGTATGCCTGCAGTAAAGCCCTGTAACCGGTCAGCTTAGCATGCAGTGCACATCTTTTTAGAGTGTGCTTGCTTAAATTAAGGCAGGATTCCTAAGGAGGCCTGCATTGTGGCGTGACTGGTATATTTGGGGGTTAATAAAACAACACTTGCACGTAGACTGATCACTTACTGATTTGTCTAAACACCAGTGTTTCCCTTAGATTGTGGATTTGGCTTGGTGCTCCTAGCCCTCTCGCTATTGCTATATTTGGTCACTGATGTGCTGTGACTTGTGACTTGTTTCATTCAGGGGGATGTGTTTGCCCCGCAGCTCTCTTGTAGCACGAGACATTGGGGGGGGGGTGAAGCAGATGTACTTGTAGATGACCAAACGGTGGATTCATGTGGCAGTAAGCAGCTGTGACAATATTGGATCCAACTTTCCAACCTGTTACACGAACAAGTTTTTAGTGTGAGAATCTGTTTTATATGAGTATTCAATTGGTCTGTGTACTCTAACTTGTCCTGCGCAGAATTCTGCTTTGTTCTATCCATCTTAAAACTCTTTTTTTTTTTCTTTTTCTTTTTTTGTGGACAATCTAGGGTCCAGGCTCTTTTTAAACTGCTGGTGTAAATTTTGCAGTTAAACATTAGTTGGGATCAGAGGTGAATTTCTGATTACAAGAGGTGACTGGTGGCTTCATGTGTAACAAAGGGTCTTTGATATTTTGGGCATGTTTTTAAAGTGGTGCCACGTTGTTAACCTCTTACAAGACGCCACTGAAATCACTATTTTTGAGGAAAGCTGGAAAATTACAGGTTGTACAAGTCTAGGGCTGGGTGAGCTCCCTAGAGCCAAGCAGCTGTATCTCTTAGGAATATAAGGCCATCATCATCATCATCATCATCATCATCATCATCTATTTATATAGCATCAGTAAGAGTTAACTATTTTAATAAGAATTTATATGGATCTCACATTTGTCCATGGCTCTTCAAGTCCCATTGTATTACTTTGTAATTATATACTTATTTGTTCACCTTTTGGTTAAGTCTGTCTGGCTCAGAGGTGTCCAAAGTTTTTGTATATGGGGGCAACAGACCCCAACTGGGACAAGGCAGATGGCTGCAACTTCATCATCATCATCATCATCAGTTATTTATATAGCGCCACTAATTCCGCAGCGCTGTACAGAGAACTCGCTCACATCAGTCCCTGCCCCATTGGAGCTTACAGTCTAAATTCCCTAACACACACAGAGAGCCTAGGGTCAATTTAATAGCAGCCAATTAACCTACCAGTATGTTTTTGGAGTGTGAGAGGAAACCGGAGCACCCGGAGGAAACCCACGCAAACACAGGGAGAATATACAAACTCCACACAGATAAGGCCATGGTCGGGAATCGAACTCATAACCCCAGTGCTGTGAGGCAGAAGTACTAACCATTGAGCCACCGTGAGGCAGATGGCTACAACTTCGGAACTTACCTCTCCCCTGCTTTGTACCATTTAGGTAAGGCTTGAGGAAATATAGGTGCTAGCTTCAAGACTGAAGTTGTCAAAAAAAAAAATATATATATATATATATATATATATATAATTTTTTTTTAATGCAAGTTCAGGAATTATTTATGGTTAAGTGTGTGGTACTTTATTACATTTACCTGCATTCGCTGGGGTTCACTAGCGGACACTAGAAATGCAAACACAACACAGGTTGTTCTGCCAGGAATCCTGCGCTGTCTGTCACAGGGGCTCTACCCGCTCCCTCCCTCTCAGACATCAGCTGCCTCTCTGTTCTCCCAACCTATCGTTAGCCAGCGTACCGATGGAGGGACAATCCCAGGCACGCACCAAAAATTTCCCTCTTGACAACCTTAAAGTGGGCTGGGCTACAGGGACGTAAAAAAAAAAAAAAATCTGCACGGCGGCAAACAATGCCCTCAGTGGGCCACACTTTGAACCACGTTGGTCTAGATCTTAAACTAGTCACAAAGGCCGTCCCTACAGCTTGGTGTGAGTGGCAGGATCAATGTCCAGTTTGGCCACACATTATATCTGATAATATTTCTGTGTACACATGGGCACTGCCAAAATCGGACAATATGCTCTGTTCAGTCTCTGAATAGAAGAGGGCGCAGCGGGACTCAAGTGGGCAAAATAGGTTCCATATGTGACACTATTTACTAAACTGCAGGTTTGAAAAGGCGGAGATGTTGCTTATTGTCTATAATGACAGCTAGAATCTGATTAGCAATGTCTCCACTTTTTCAAATCCGCAGTTTAGTAAATATGCCCCTAAGATTTGTTTAGTAAAACTACCATTTTCTTCTTGCTGCTGTGAGTATACTTTAATATAACTATTATTAAACATTTTATTGAAACCTGACATTGCAATTTATATATGGTAGTTGTTTGCTTGTTATATAACTAACCTTGGAAAGAAAGACTTGTGTCATCTTGTCCTGTGTGTTGGCCAAAGAAAGACGTGGGGGTGTATTTACTAAACTGTGGGTTTGAAAAAGTGAAGATGTTGCCTATAGCAACCAATCAGATCCTTGCTGTCATTGTGTAGAATGTACTAAATAAATGAAAGCTAGAATCTGGTTGCTATAGGCAACATCTGCACTGCAGTTTAGTAAATATACCCCATGTGACATTACTCTGCTCATCTGTTCCATATTGCCCCGCTTCATAATCATTGTTTTTTTGTATACTTAGAGTAAAAACTAACATTATAACCTCCAAGTTTAGCAAACGGAGGGGGGGGGGACTTTTTCTGCTGAAGCCTACCAATTTTCTAGGAACAAGTGACATCACCAAGGCAATGCGCACACATGAAATTATGTTTACATCCATATTGCGAAATGAGATGAGTGGAGATGAGAGTAGACAGATGTAGCATCAGCGCCACCTAGATGGTTCTAACGTTGTTCTAATACAGAATATTATTGCCACACAATATTTATGACTCTACATTACATTATATGTAGTGAGCTGTGCGTTGCATATTTTAAGTGACTCTTATTTTGATTACTTAAACTGGCTACATAGGAACCAATCCGGACACTTTTCGCTCAGGTCGAGCAGCCTAATAAATTTGTCTTGCACCGCGGCAGTGTAAGATGGCTGTACGCAGAGGCTGATCGTGGTCCTCTTCTGAACGCATTTTTCAACATTATTTATTCCATCAATTTAGCTCAGATCGGTTGCACAAACCATAAATATTTGCTAGTGGTGTTTAGTTATGGATTATTTTGAAGCTGCCCACATATGAACAAATTTGGTTGAAAACCACCAAAGTTACTGACCAGATATGTACAACATATCTCTGTAAAATGATAGACTGGAAAATCTGATTGGCCGCTGACTGTACAAGGATTTGCATGCAGTCATCATCCATCCACCCTGCGCGCAGTTATAGGGGTATATTTAATAAACTACAGGTTTGAAAAAGGTGATGTTGCCTATAACAACCAATCAGATTATAGCTGTCATATTGTAGAATGTACAAAATAAATGATAACTAGAATCTGATTGGTTGCTATAGGCAACATCTCCACTTTTTTTTCAAACCTGCAGTTTAGTAAATATACCCCATAGTCTGTTCTGTACTATCTGGTCTTCGATGAGTTAAACCAAACTGGACAGTGATCTAGCAGTTGACCTGATCTGCCAGTGTGTGGCCAAACAGTCTTCATTCCTTTGTCATCAAGGTGACTGAATATGAAAATCATGCAAGGACACCATGTGGTGTATTTACTAAGCGGCGCTTAAAACGGCAATTTTATTAAACCCGATGGGTTTGTCTTTTTAATGAAATTGATATTTTAAAAGATGACGGCAATCGGCGGCTTGTCAAAACCGCCACTTAGTAAATACACCCCCACGTCTTTCTCCAAAGAAAAATACTCGGTTTACAGTCATCTGCTAAAAGATTCTAGCATAACGTTGACCGTAACTATTAAGCAGAATAATTTTGTTTTTAAATGTACACCCAATTCTAATATGAATGTACCAGTTTTTACCTGCTTGTAATCGAACACAGGTCATTTATTTTACCTTTTGCACAATTAACTGCTGTCAGAGCTCACATAACATTACTTTCAATAAGTCAACCCAGGTGCAGTCACCTCCACCCATATTGCCTGTGGCCGTGAGCATGCAGTCCCCTCCCTGCCGTCTAACAAAAGATAGTGGGTCCCAGGGACCCTGATTCCCCCCCCCAAGGCTTGGGTGGGAAGATGTTTTGAAAACATGCCACCTCACCGACCCCCGAGTTGAACACATACAAAGGCATTAAGTGGTCTCTGTATTAACTTAACAAATGAAGAAAAATAGAGGTTTGTTTGGAGTGAAACACTTGTCTGCTATTTATAACCATTATTCACCTATCTTGTTCTAAGATCTGGTTTCCCATTAACCCTTACGGTCACTAAGGGTACTGGCATGTGATATGTAACAGGAGCCTGTCTTCTGCTTACTTAATAGATTTACTGCAACGGACAATAAGTTGCACACAATACAAATTGAATTTGAGTGAAAAAAATGCAAATTGCAATGAAATTCAAATATGCAATAAACCGTCTTATTGCTGTCTGTTTTCACATTATTTTATTTTTTGCATTGAATTCTTTTAACTGAAACATTTATATTATTATTATTATTATTATTATTATTTATTTATTTTTGTACTGTTATACTATAAAGTATTAGTGCATATCATGTTGTACTACATATTTATTTCTATAAATAGACAATTTGTTTCATGTTTGTTTTATTTTGTAAGAAAATTAGTATTTTTAAATATTTTTTTTTCTTTGTTTTCTCCTCTCTGTCTTCTTACACCATGTTTTCTGACATTTTTTTTTTTTTTTTGTGCAATGCTTCTCTGTTTGCTGGGCTCTTTTCTCCAAATCTTCTCATACTGTTTCCATCTGCTCCCCGATCCCTATTCCCATTTCCCAGGCCGCAATGAATTGATAGCCAGATATATAAAACTACGGACAGGAAAGACGCGCACAAGAAAACAGGTGAGAAAGGGATGTGTAGAGGGGAGAAAGTATAACAGTCATGTGACTTAATGCTGGATATTATAGGGTAGTGATGGGAAACCTGTGCTTTTCAAGCCATTATATAACAAGTCCCATCAAACACTTTATAGGTACTTTATATCAATCTACTGTATAAATAGAGTGGCAGAGCATGCTCGGACTTGTCATTCCGCTATGGTTTGAAATCAGCAGGTGTCTGTGATGGAGAGAACCTGTTAATACGGCACAATAGAGATAAGTTAATAAACAGAAGACATTTTCTGGAAAAGCTTTTGTGGTCTTTATAGGATATTAGGCTATTTTGAGTGAAGAGGTCCTTTGAGAAAAATGTGCCTGTAACAGGGGATCTCAAGCTTTTCTCAGCTCAAGGCACCCTTAGGGTCTCCAGAATTATTTCAAGGCACCGTAATCCAAAAAATTCACCAAGTAGTGCTCTGCCTTGCTTACCACTGGCTCTGACAGTGGCAACCCTGTGAGATTACCACGGCACCCCAGGGAGCCACGGCTAAGATGTTCCTAACATCTTCGATTGCACAAAAATATTGAACAAATGGATAAAATGAATTGTAAGATGCCAAGAGATGTTTTGCCAATTTTTTAAGTAAGTTCCTCGTTCTTAAATCCTTTTTGTCTCTTCAATTTTCACAATCCAAAAGAATTTAAGGTGTCCAAAAAGACCACCAGTCCTAATAACATGTGATGTCATTTGAATCTGAATGAGACGATTTTAAACCATGGTTGTCGATCTCTTTGACATCTTGTATATTTCCCACATATATGGGTATATTTACTAAGCTGCGGGTTTGAAAATGTGGGGATGTTGCCTATAGCAACCAATCAGATTCTAGCTTACATTTATTTAGTACTTTCTACAAAATGACAGCTAGAATCTGATTGGTTGCTATAGGCAACATCCCCACTTTTTCAAACCCGCAGCTTAGTAAATCTAGCCCATAAACTATTTTATGGAGTTATCCGGATTACTTATATCCTCTCTAAAACTGTTTGTGTACTGCCACCTTGTGGACAGTAGATGTCGTTGGGAAATAGCACATTTCTGCTTTTAAAGCCTAGAAGTCTTCTATACAATATTACTCCTGGTCAATATAACAGCAAAGAGTTTTTAATATTAATAATTTTAAAGTCAAATTACGTGGACAAAAATATTGTTTGCTGCCAGTGTTATGACCGGTGTTTAAAAAAAAATAAACATAATTTTAATTTTAAATATTTATTAATCTACAAATATTATCTTATGGTCAGGCAGAATATTGCTATTTGTTAGCTCGGTCTTGGTATGTTTACTTTAAATTGCCCTATCTTATAAAAATAAATGGAATACATTTGTGTTTTCTCTAGGTGTCTAGTCACATACAAGTCCTAGCACGGCGGAAGTCTCGGGAGATCCAATCCAAGCTTAAGGTAAGTAAAGACCCCTGCGCCTCATATCTGCTGGCTTCAGCCTCTCTGCTTGCTCCTGTTTTAATGGCACCCAGGCTGGCTTCCTGACTTGCCTGCATTGTATATAAGTTCGCTTCAGCTCCAGATAGGCTAAGTGTGCATGTTGCCGTTTGGCAGGAACGGATCAAGGGGTCATATGCAGAAGTTGTGCATCCATCGCCTTGGTGGCTTCACAACATATTCAATATTTTAAAGTCTGTCCTTGTAGGCTCTCAAAAAAACTCTAATCTGTAATCCAATATTCTTCAAGGTCTGGTAAATATTACCAATATGTGGTTTTGTAGATTATATGGAGTTAAGGAACCACTAATCGTAGAATAAGACTTAGGAACAATGGATACTTACAATTTACTTAGATGCAGAAGGTTTAGTAAGTATCCAAGGCTATTTGAGATTAAAATGTCATTGTGGGACCTTCATCATCATTAACATTTATTTATATAGCGCCAGCAAATTCCGTAGCGCTTGTTTTCTATGCACATCAGACCTCAGTCATTTAATCACAACGCATAATCACCAGGAGAAATGACTGGTAGTTCTGTTGCATAGCAATGGTCAATACAGGTTCACACATCTTACCATCTGTCATGGTAAGAGAACTTATTTGTGGCGTTGCCTATACATTTGCGCTTAACTTGTGTGTTTACTTGCCATTTAAGGCCTATGGGAATGTTTCTTTGCTACAATGTTGTTTTTATCTGCACAGGCATTCCAATAGGTTCGATAGATTCTGTTCAGCGGTGTTTTACTTTGGCGCACTATGTAACAGACCTTTGTCGCTCTTTCCTTATCCCAATGCTTTAGTTTGAATGTTATTTTTGGGTATGCACTCATAAACTTGAATAACTGGGAAGCTGAAGTGACCTAAAGTTTGTTAAGGACATAGAGCCTGATTCATTAATGGTCTTAACTTAAGAAACTTCTTATTTCAGTCTCCTGGACAAAACCATGTTACAATGCAAGGGGTGCAAATTAGTATTCTGTTTTGCACATAAGTTAAATACTGACTGTTTTTTCATGTAGCACACAAATACTTGATAGCTTATTTGTACACTGAAATTTACAGTTGATATTTGTGTGCTACATGAAAAAACAGTCAGTATTTAACTTATGTGCAAAACAGAATACTAATTTGCACACCTTGCGTTGTAACATGGTTTTGTCCAGGAGACTGAAATAAGAAGTTTCTCAAGTTAAGATCCTTAATGAATCAGGCCCATAGAGTCCACACCATAGTTCTTTCAGCCAAATAAAGTAAAGTTTACTGAAAACTAAATCCACTTGTTATACTAATTTGGGTCATTAGTCTTATCTATGGGAAAAAATATTACAAGTTAAAGGAGGAACAAGTAGGATAAACAATATACTTATCACTAGACCGTACTGAATTACATGATGTACTACCTTTATAATGTTACATGATGTTACACTACTTTTACTGATACATGAAAACTTAGATTTAATCAGGGCCATTTAAAATCTGTACACACGAAAAACGGAGTGTTAGTCATAGCAGCCAGCCAAATATTTAAACTGCACTAGAAAAATGTCACTCTCCCTAAATATGTTTTAAGTATATTTATAGTTTGTTGAGATGACCTTGTAGTTAGGTGAACAGAATATATCCACATTTAGACCAGTGGTGTCCAAGTATTTGCATAAACGTGGCCTTATATGATAAAAATATATGTGCTTTAATACAATGATTAATGAATGAGAGAACCACAGAAAAATGGCTCTTATCTGACCACCATCATGTGGAACCGTCTGATTTAGACCGTGATCCAAAGCAATAATTGTTCGCTCTTTTAAGATGTTCCTATACTTATGTTTTGAGACTTTAAGCGAAGATTCAATTAGCCTGCGAGGTTCTGACAGAACCCCATTCAATGGTGGGGAATCAGTGTCACCAGAACTTTGTGGCGGAGATTTTGACAGAGATATCCGCTCACTTTTCCTGGCACCTCTGTGGACTGAGAAGAAAAATGAGCAGAGATTTCCACTATAATCACCGGCAATTGAATTCCCCCCAATGTGTCTCATACATTTACCGCAATTACGGTAAAAAAACAAAAAAACATTTTTGCTCCCACCGCGTGGTTCCCAAGGGATCTGATTGAATCTGCCCTACAGTGAGTTTAGGTGGATTTGAGATGATCATACCATAGGTCATGGCAATTCCTATGTTTTAGGTGGCAGCAATTGAACACTCAATGTACAAGTGAGGATTGTAATTGTTACTTCTGGAAATATCTGCAGAATCGTATTAGTTGAGCTCTTGATTGAATGATCAGACGCCTCTTACTCAGTGTCGATGTTCCCTTTATCTTGTCCTGTCTTACAAGCTGGTCTGTGTTGCCATAAGTGCTGTGTCTGACTCCTCTTGTGCTTTGCTTGGCATTTGTTATGAGTTGTCCATGCCCCCCCCCCACCCCCTGCAGTAACAAACACAATTTCTATTCTCAGTAGTGGCAGATTTGCAGCACCCCTATTTATTAACACCACCTAATGCCTGTTAACCTGTCTTCTGGCAGAACCAATATTCCCGTTCCGTCCCGGAACTGAACAGTTGTCCTCATTTTATCCTTGTCTGCATTTTTCTAGTTTCACAATAATTATAACTTAATATCTTTTTTTCCCTTCTGTCACTAACCCCCCTGTAGTTGCCCAATGTCTCCACCCATGCACCATCATGTATTCTCATGGATTGTTTTCCATCCTGTTGTTCATTGAAGGACATGTATTATATTGTTTTGATTCACATTTCCACTCTCCTCCCTATCCCTACTGTCTCTTCTTCTCTGTGTACCCATTCCCTTTACCCTACCCGTTTCCATCCCATCCCACGCCACCTCCCCCCATCTCCATCCCTGTGGATTGCAACTTTCCTGTTCTCCGCTCTGGATGACAATCTCTTTGTGTCCAGGCTATGAACATGGTAAGTTGGTGTTTTTGAAATATAATAGCCTCTTAATATTCCTGTTTGTTGAGTCAGGGGTTATATAGATTAGCTCAATAGCAGAGCCATTGAGTAAACACAGAGCCCTTTTTTTATCAACGCTAAAGCTGGGTACACACTACAGAATTTTCCACCAACTTTTTATGGCGATTGATTTTACATCCGATTGATGGTCCGATCGCTCGGTTCATGGACTGCATACACACTAGCCTTGTTTTAGACGATAAAGGGAAGAGCAGCTGTCCCGTTAGCGACTTTTTACAGCCATGTTGTCGTGAGCAATGATTGTAATTTCATACTCACTGTTGTGGATCGGTGGGAAGTTTATACACACTACACAGTGGAAACGAGATTGGAAAGAAAATATTTAACGGTACGACCAACCAAATGAGGCGACAATCGTCCATTTGGGCAGACTTTCCACCATCGTGTCACTGCACACACTGACCCGACTTTTGAACGAGCGGTCGTATGTCGTCTGGTTGAGCCGATTATTGGACAAAAACCGTGTAGTGTGTGCCCAGCTTTACTTTGCCATTTTAACAGTATCCAAATATTAGCAGTGTTTTTCAATAATATATATATTTTTTTAAAAGTGAGCTTTCAACAATAAACTCTACCAAAGATCAAATATTTTAAAAAGTAATTATTTGTTGTGATTTGTGGGTTCCCAGAAATGTTGTCGCAACAACGAAGTGACAGAACCTGAGTATTCTTAACATACATTTACTGTAGACCCCATTACCCCTCTAGCCTGTCCCACCTTCCCCTGCTGGGGAGAACACTGATAAGCAATAGTACACACACGTACACACATCTCACCCCTTCTCCTTGGTGAACTAAAAACTTGACTTTAGGTTACATTAATAACTTGCTTTTAGGTGGAGTTAAATGAGTTAATATTACAAATGTAATTCTAATTACCGTGAAGGCACCATTAGCCAAAGCTGATGATGTCGTCAGTCCTATACTGCATTTCTCTCTTTTATCGCCCAGCTAGCTTGAAACGGGACCGGTGGGTGTCTTTTTCCCATTCGCATCAATACAAAATTCATGAGATCGGAGTGTGGTTTGAGACTGTTTAGCGATCTGGGGCCCTTTAAACACATCAAAGTCATGTCCATGTCAAGTACAATTTTGCTTTTTATATTAACGCATTGAAGTCCCCCCACTGTTACATTTTTTTTTAATTTTAGGTGGTTTTATCCTTTTTAAATGCTTTTTTTTTATC
Source organism: Mixophyes fleayi (assembly GCF_038048845.1). Lineage (NCBI taxonomy): Eukaryota > Metazoa > Chordata > Amphibia > Anura > Limnodynastidae > Mixophyes > Mixophyes fleayi. Next base: position 26,654,444 of record NC_134412.1, read on the forward strand.
AGCATGATCATGCGCTGTGGCTACTTGACGGCACATAAGGAATAAAGTATAGTTTAATGTCGTGTAATGTGGCAGCTATCTAGCATATGTTATACAATGATTGCACATTTGATCATGCTGTCATGTCCACTTGTATAATTGATTGTGTTTGTTTCGCTGTCTGTATTTGTTGGTTTTAGGTATTGTTTTAGCATAGTTGTGCTACTTTTACATTTTGATACTTTTGGGGTTTATCTGTATCGTGCATTTGTTTTCTTTGCTCTCCATATTTTTATTTATGGGTGCTAAATCATCTGCTGACATCAATAAATACATTTTATTTTAATGCAGGGAGCAAAGCCATTCTGTCTGTAATGTAAGGGGCTATGGGTTCTGTTTATGACCAATCACAAATTTCTCACGTTAATTTTAATTTCTTATCGCAATGGTAAGAAATTAACGAACGTGGCAATTGATTAAAATTGGTTCATTGGGACAGCAACTACGATAGGAGCCAGTTTCGGCAAATATTCTATAGTGAAGAGATTGCAGTGGTGTTCACGTTACTAACAGGTACTTACTGGCCTGGCTGAGTCTCATCTCGGGTGATGCGCTACCCATAGGTTATAACATAGCTGCCGTATCTCCTAGAATATCCAGGAGACTTCTGAATTTCTGGGGGTCCTCCTGGACTGTCGGGAGACCAGAGCTACTTCCCGCATCCTGCCCACTTCGTTAGTGAAGTGGGCTGGAGGCTGGGCTTAGCGCTGGTGAATCGTGTCATCATGGCCCTGCCTCCTGCTGTGGTAGGCTGAAAGTGGTAATGTTCAGCTGGGGGCTGGGACCTAAAGACGCAATTCGTGTGACCACGTCCCCAGGACTCAGCAGCGATCTCCCCTCTCCAGAAGGGGACGCTGGCAAGTATGGGTTATAACCATACTTGCCAACTCTCCCGGAATGTCCGAGAGACTCCCGAAATTCAGGTCGGTCTCACGGACTCCCGGGAGAGCTGGCAAATCTCCCGCATCCCGCAATTGCGGGTCTAAAATGACGCAATTCATTTTGGCCCCGCCCCCGTGACAAACAGCATATTTGTCGTGGGGGGTGGGACCAAAATGACGCGATTGGCCGAGTCCTGCCCCCTTCCGCCCTCTAGACACACCCCTCTCCCGGATACGACTTGCCAAATGTAGGCGAGTATGGGTTATAACGGAGTTTCGGGGGATTTAAACCTCTTTGGCGGTTCATAAATAGGCCCCTATATGTTAGCACTTTGGCCCTAGACACCTGGCGAAACTAAACTTGGCCAAGTGTCTTGTGGTCAAAAATCCCCTTGCACGCCTCAATAACTGTAACCGTGTCCTGTGCAGCTTAATTTGGAGATTCTCGCTAGAGAAGGTGTGTTGTTATTGTTTTCCCGTTCTTATAAGATGTCAGATTGGAAAAATGTGTCAGTCACTGCCAGAGGCAGAAGCTGACTGAGGGAAGTAAAGCAGAGCTATTAAGATAAGAAAGAGGTTGTACAACACCAACCGCACATATTTCCTAAAAACTGCTTTTAAAAAATAAATAAATAATAAGTTTGTCCTGCATGGCTTTAACCATGTGAGTACTAGTATTTTCATGTACAGAACTGCACCTTGCCTCTGATGCAGTTATTAATCTTCCATCAGGTTAAAAAACACCTCAATTTTATATAAATACTTTGTGTTTGATGGTATTCTATGGATTTCACAACACATTTTTTTATTAGTGTGGATTAATTCTCTTTGTAGGTGGGGTGAATTATTTTTCTGCTTGTGGCAACACTTAAATACTGTTCCTATTCCTTATACGAGCCAGGAATAAATGATGCACCTTTTAAATCTGACTCCCTACAATGTGTTCCCCGTTAATCATGTACCAGTGTCGGTCGAATCAGTTGGCCTTATTACAAGCCGCTGGTAAATGCATTTCCTGCATGTTCTACCGAACCAAGCCTCTAGCAGAATAGTTGTAATATTTATTTTGTTGAACAATTTTAGTATTTATCTTGTAGAATTTTTTGCGTCGGATTAAAACCAGAGCACTTCCATGCCCTATAGATACATAGTTTTAAAAGTGATGCTTATATCAATTTGTATGTTCTGCTTTTAGCATTTTTACCAATGCAGAAGAAATAGGATAAACGGTGGATGCAGACTTTTTGTGGGCTGATCCAGTAATCATGAGAATGCAGCCTATCCGTTTACTAGTAGTGCCTTGTGAATTATGGTTAGTGACGTCGCTGTCCAGCTTAATGATAAAAAGATGGGTTCCAACCAGGGTCAGGCTGGGCTGGGCTGGGTGGCAGGGGGGCATTTGCCCCTCGGACTGGTCCCACAGTGGGTTACCTTGGGCTGGCTCACTGGGCCACTTGCATTTTTTTTCCTTTAAAATGTTCCTAATAGGCTACTGAGTCGAGTCTTGCCCCCTCGTCCAAAATTTGCAAGCCCTCCCCTGGTTCCGACTTATAAGTTCCCAGTAAATACTACTTGTAGAAATCCAACTTCTGTTCCTCAGTACTTCATCTAATCAGTAGAAAATAATCCTGACGCTCAAAAATGAAACCCACATTCTTGCGGTCGAATGAAAATCGTCAAATAGGAAGTGGGAACGCGGCATTACAGATCTGATAGGTTATTTTGGTTTCGAAGCAGCTGTTGAATAAAACCACTTCCTTGAAAATAAAATGTGGTGAATGGGTTAGACATTGCTGCTTTGTCCTAAGCAAACAGATATTTGTCTGTTTTATGCTAATATTGCAACAATCTGTCAGATACAGAAGTCTGCAGAATGTTTGTTCATGCAATGTGCAGAAATCACTAAGTGGGTTAATGATGATGACTCAGAAATATATTTGTAAACGATATATTGGGAACAATACCTCATTTACCACTAATCTTTTCAAATCGGTAATTTTTCAGCGTAGTGTCCCTTTAAGCTGACACCATAGTAGATTGTTGGTTTATAACCTCCAGCCTGTTCTGGAAAGAAGACAATAGTTCAGAAACTTTGTGTCATATTTCATGAACTGAAGGTGCGTCCACTCCCCTGGGGCAGTCCGTACAAGAATGAGCTGAGGGGGACTCTGGTTAGCAAGGGTGGAGTATATACCGTAAACTAATAGGGGGATGAGTGGCGCCATGCCAAAATAGAGTGCTGAAAAGTAGTTTGTTCGGCCAGGACATTATGGCCACACCTGGAAATACTCTACAGACCTGTAATTATTAACAAAACAAAGTTACAGTAGAAAAAAATAAATGTTTCATGTAAGAAATGTTTAAACTTTTTTTTTTACCTGAGCTCTTTTTATTTATTTTTATTTTTAGGGGGGGGGGGTATCAATTCTTTTGTGGGTTCACTGGGTCTTTATAAAAATCCATTATCTCGATGTCTATTAATTCAGTCCATTATCCCTGTGCTGGCTTTCAAGGGTTGTAGGCATGTTTCGACTAATAACTGATAATAATACTAGCTACATATTGCTTTCAGTACAGTGACGGTAACAAATCTTAGAGCCTGAGCAGCCTATTAATTATAGGGAGAAAAGCCTTAGATATGGCAAAATTAGGAGTTTTTGTTGGTATTTGGGCTTCACCAGGCTGGTGAAGATTATTGCCCACCATGGTCGGCCCGGGGCCTCTGGCCTATTTAACAAGGACAAGTACCACCGCTGTACTCCTGTCACAATCTCAGGATGGGGATTGCTGAGGTCAGCAAAGGACAAAAATGCTTTATTGCTCAAATGAAGCATTTTTTTATTTTTATTTTTTATTTTTTACCTTTTATTATTTTTATAAATTGAGTTTGGGCTTCCAGCACAGTCTGCATGTGTGAGCCTGTAAGCCAGCTTATGTATGTGTAGATTGACCCCAGGCAGGCGGTAAGAGTCCTCTTAGCACTGCCAGCCAGTATCGCCAGGGAGTGGAGCATCGCTCAGCTGCCCCAGCATCATTGTCTTCTTAAATTAAAGAAAAGAAGATTTTCTATCTCTGCAGTAAGCAGCAGTGGAGAATCTTCCATATCTCCCCATAATATTGATAAATCGACCCCGTAGTGAAAAGAGCTACTGCAGTAACAACGACCATGCTAGCTTAGAGGGCTATATATACTGTTCCAACACTAAAACCGTAAAACTAAAGGCACATGAGCCAAGTACAATCTGATATCTGAGAACGCTCCTTAAAGCTACGTAGATTTGAAGCAATTTGGTTATAGTGTCCCTCTAAGTAACAAGTCAACAATGGCTTTTTAGACTTTCTATGGCAAGTTGCACTGATTACTAGATTATATTTGTTTCTATTCTCATGTTACGTATATCTTCACTCCGCACACACTGATGAATGAGCAATAACAAGAAGCTTAGTGGAGTTGGACATACGATATGTTACTGTATCACACGTTGGTTTATATGTTACAATACGTCTGAGCCACGGCAGAGCAATACGGAGGTTATAAGAGGAAGTATATGCGATTGTTGCTTTAGTCACCAATGTATTTATTTATATGTAATATTATTGGGGTGTATATAGGTCAGACAACTATACGGTCAATTTTCTGTATTTAATTCCTATCTGCAGAGGTTTCTGAATACTTAGTTTATGTTGTTCTTGTGCTCATGTTACAGGATCAGGTAGCGAAAGATAAAGCTCTGCAGAGCATGGCAGCAATGTCTTCTGCGCAGCTTATCTCTGCAACAGCCATTCAGAATAAGCTGGTGCCCAGTATATCACAGTCCCCATTCCCACCCAACGCAGGGGTAAGTGCTCACCAAGATGACTGATTTGCCTGTTTGAGAACTGTTGGTTGCATTTAAAATAAAAATAAATATATTTATATATTTTTTTTTTAAAAAATATTTTTTGTCACAACTAGAGAAAAGTAGGGTAGAGGTGGAGAGGGGGGGATGCGGCCGGCTTATACCGTAGCGTGGTATGCTTCTTTTTTTTTTTGTAGGCTGTATGTGTAGCCACAACTTTAATCACTTAGTAGAAATTCACTTAGTATCTAATGAAATCTTGCTTAACTCAATACACCATTTACTGAGAGGTTCTTAGTACCTCCTGGTTGATTGAGAGCTCGTTGACCTATATGCACTGGGAAGTTGGGTAAAATGCATGAAAACTAACGCACGCTTTAGAGGCCTGTTTGTGGTGCGTTTGTGAGGTGTTTGTGCTTTTACGATATACAATCTATAGTAGTCCCTAATAAACCATTTGTGCTACTTTTAATATTACCAATGACACTTCAAAGCTGTACTAATGTCCACTGGCTACTACTCAACTTAGTAGATATGATTATATATCTTGTATAGTAATGTTCAATAGTGGACTATTTTTTATTTTATTTTATACATTAAACACATTAAATGTGTTTTAGTTTTTTTTATTGGGTACGATTGTTAGCTGTGAAATGAAATGTGTGTGATTGAATATGGTCTAGATGGTTAACCTCCTCTCTTTACTTTGTCTAGTCTCCAGACTTTTTCCAGTTCTGGCCCGGAGGAGCTGGCCCGCCCCGGCCCACACAGGAGTAAGTATTCATAAGACCAGCCCTGACAATATCCTCTCCGAATTTAGAGTCATTGTGCCTGATTTAAAGCTGAACGCTGCTTGTTTTAAAAAGCGCACAGAACTAGGGCGTAGTTCCCACCGTATTCAAATCCAAGCGGATCTCAAGGTGCATCTCAATATGAATCTGAGTGTAAGTACGCTGTGCCTAAACAGTACTTGCCATATAGTAACAGACAGAACAGAGTGCAGTATATGCACAATTGTATGAGCAATATACTATAAGGTCACTCTACTGTATAATCATTAATAAAAAATATGGTTGGTTAAAAATATTCTTTCTCATTTTTTTTTTTTTTTGCATTAAATACATAAATTACATTAAATGCATAAATCAAGATGTTCAGAATGCATACTCTATATACAATGCATTTTTATGGTCTATCTTGCATACACATAGGCAAACCGAGTGGGGGGTGGTTCCTTGTGCCTGGAAACCCCCCTCCCAGCCTGGGGTACTGTATGCTTGAGGTAGCTGGACCCTGCCCTGGTACAGCCACTTTGCAGCTTGTGTGCAGATCGTTTCTGTCTGCACTGTTCACAGCCATCTCTCCCCAACAAGTATTGCAAGCAGCACGAACAGGTAGGAGAGAGCAGAACAGTCCGTCATCTGTTCTGACACACTCAGTCAGGACTTTGTCCTGATTGTAGGGACAGTTGGGAGGTATGTCCCGATTCACACGGCTCTGCTCGAAAAGGGAGAGTTGTGTGCTCCGAACAGTGGCGCACGCAGCATTGCCCGTGTATATGATGGAGATAGGAAGAGTTGGAGAGCAGCCAAGCACTGTCTAAAATTATAGCCATTCCCTGAAGCATTCTGGCCACGCCCACTGGTGGTGTGGCATGAAAACCCCTCTACAAATCCTGCATTTGCGCCTGACACATGCTCTTTACATATGTGTAGTTGTCAGTGCAAAGACTATGCCGTACCAGTAAGCACTGTCAGTCAGCACTTACGCCCCATAGCTGGTGCAAATAATACATCTAAAATCAAGCGTACTTCAGAAGCACGTATACGGGTTGACGTTGGAACGTGAATCAGACCCATTATCTGTAGAACATGGCAGACCTCTGCTAGAGCTTGGTTTCCTTTCACCCACTGTGAACCATAGATAGGGTTTCAAAAGTGAAACGAACACCTAAATGTGAGGTTCAAACATAACATCTGTATAATGGGGGAAAACATGACAAATATTTTTTTTACGTCCATAAACTTGTACTTTAATCTCTGGTAAAAACTGCACGTTTCTGTCACTATTTGAGCACAACGTGGGGCTCTGGAGTTGGAGAGATCGATTTCATGGAAAAACCGTCTCTCTGGCCGCGCATAATAACATAATAGTGTTATCATAACAATGATCTATCTTTATGATATTGTGTTCAATCTCTCTCTCTCTTTATTTCACATAAACTGCTTCCTGGAGAAAGGAGTCAAAGGTGAATTTGTTTCCAGCTTGTTCATTCACTCATGTTTATTTTATCATTTGTATTATTTTCTTTAGTGTTAAGCCGTTTTCCCAGCCTCCATACCCCCTGCAGCCTGCTCCCCCTCCTCCTGCTGTACCAGGTATAAAGTATTTTTCATATATTTTTTATCTAAACTTAAATTTTACTCTGCTTTTTAGTTTTGATCCTTCCTTCACTTCTTACTTGTGTAAATCTTAACAACCCTGTATCCTCTATAAAGAAGAGTGGCAGTTTTTCCCTGGCAACAGATATGAGAGCAAAAAGACAGTGGTACCAAAGTGAGGAAGAGATAGCAAAGAGCGTTTAGGTACATGGGATCTTGCAGCAAAGGTTTCTAACCCGTCTTTGCTCAGTTTCATGTGAACACGTGATGTTTATCAACTATAAGCCCATACTTGCCAACTTTTGACAAGTGAATTTCGGGAGATCTCGGGCAGGGGGCTTGGTTGGAGGGAGGGGACGGGGCATGGTCAATCGCGTCATTTTGGCCCCACCCCCATCATTTTGACGTGGGGGGTGGATTGCGTCATTGCGTCATTTTGGCAAGTAGATTCCAGTATGCGTGATACTTGCCTGCTCTCCCAGGAGTCCAGAAGACGTACCCGGATTTCGGGAGTCTCCCGGACATTCCGGGAGAGTTGGCAAGTATGTATAAGCCTTGTTCAACAAGGAGTCGGTAATATTTGTTTTTGGTTGGATACTGGGTGTGGGTAGTACACTAACTGACTCTCCTGGGACATCTTATCAACACCTATAGACTCTCCTTCCATCCTGTATAAGCCTTAAGAAGGGAACTTTTTTAGAGTAACAGCTGGGGAAATAGTATTAGTCTATCATTTGTATAAATGTATATTATTCCTTTGCTCCGTAGTGTGCAATGCTAGCATGTCTCTAGGTTTTATTTTACCTCTAGTTTTTTATGCTTTTAGGTTATAATGCAAGTCCTGCCAGCCTCTCCCCATTACCAACAGGGCCTGCGTGGCAGGGGCGTTCCATCGGAACACCCAAACTGCGTTTAGTTGAATTCTTGGCCTTTATGGAGCAGCAAGGAGAGCCTGATGCAGTGAGTATAAGCCAGTGGGAACTGTCATGGGTGGGAAGAGCTATTTGTATGTATTGGGACCAGTTGGGAGCTAAAGGATCCTTGTACCCCGTTTAACAATGGGATGTGATCATAACATCCTAGTGTTGTGAGTCAGAAGTTGGGATTCCCAGTTTTTGATATCGAAAATCTTTAACACTGGATGCTAAGAAGAGGCCTTGTGTTGACTTTTATTGTCAGCCAAACTAAGTAAAGACCAACCAAGAGTTTAAGGTGCATAACTATAGAGTCTATCAAAGGTGTGACCACGGCAAGCAGAAACACAGAATAATAATAATAATAAGCACAAAGATAATTTATTCTAACTAAAAGTATACAACTGTGTAAAAAGTTCTTCTTGCCTTTATGTAGAGGTGCAGATATCTAATCAGAAGTCAACATTTCGGGCCAAACACAGGGCACATTTTCAAGACCGTTCCATGCAGTATATTATAGTGCTGCCTATCCTTTTGGTTTTTTTTATGTCGGACAAGAACATGGTCCTGACAATATTGGACTCTATCTTCATCGGCCTGTGTTTGTGTTGGTTGATCGATCGGAAACATGGGGCAGTTATGTTGAGTTTTCTGCATACCAAGCTAATAACAGGGATTTACTAAAATTGCCTTTCCATTTGTGTATCGAAAAACATTTCCTGTGCTTGAATATTGGATAAAATCTACTTGTTCGGAGCTAAAAGTGCAGCTGTTTAATTAAAAGTACAATAAGGTTTCAAATCTTTATTTTAAATGTGACAGTGCTAATGCACCAAATATGGGGTTTTGGGTATGCACGTCAGTGAAAACAAACTTCTAAAAATTACCTAACCCATTATCTCCTGAATGGAAGTCACTCCTCAGGAGTAATTATGGCTATTTACTCATGGTCGGTTTTTAACACCTGCCTATGGTGCATCACCTTGCACTGCATTTACTGATGGGTAGCTTGGTTATCCTTCACAAATGTGTTTATATTGTAACTTATATTGACTACTTCAGATTGTAGGTAGTAAACTGCTCGGCTAATGTTTTGTGCCACGGAACTCTCTCAACAGTACAACAAACACCTGTACGTGCACATCAGTCAGTCCAATCCTTCCTACAACGATGCGTTGTTGGAGTCTGTGGATGTCCGTCAGATCTATGACAAGTTTCCAGAGAAGAAGGGAGGACTTAAAGAACTCTACGAAAAGGGACCACCCAACGCCTTCTTTTTGGTCAAGTTCTGGGTAAGACACGCCAATTAAACTTTGATTTGTTGTTTTGGCTTTAGTTAAGCCTTGGCCCATGAAATGGTCATCCGGACAGGATGGTGATCATGTCTATTTTGCCCCAAAAATTTACAATGTTCCAAAATGACTTCTGTTCTCTCCACAAAAGCTTTGTTTGTGCAAATTCTGCTATTTTGCAAATACATAGTGATTTTATTATTTGTGACTGAGATTGTTCAGCACCATTTTATTGAATAAGCCTCATTGTCTTCTCTTCAATTATCTGTTACTCTCCTGGCAGGCTGACCTCAACACCAGCATTCAGGATGAACCAGGCGTGTTCTATGGTGTAAGCAGTCAATACGAGAGCCCTGAGAACATGACTATCTCTTGCTCCTCCAAAGTTTGCTCCTTTGGAAAACAAGTGGTGGAAAAAGTAGAGGTGAGATATTCATCTGGGTACACAACAGTGCTTAGTAAGGAGTATAAAATATTGTGTTACTGTTTTGTCTTACATGGAAATGACTAAGCATGTAGTTATCAGATCAGTTCTTGGTTGTGATGAGAGTCCAGTATAGAAGTAGGACTAGGCCCCAAAAAGGATACCTTCATTTGAAACCTCTGTGTTAACATCTACTACATTTCAAAGTAATAAATGGATATTTTACGTTGACTTGTATTGAGAATTTTCATTGGGTGGTCCTGTCCTAGACTTGGATAACAGAGAACTTTCTCTCCGGGTAATAATGTTTTACATGTTCTTAAGGGGCTTCGTCCATAAATGATTGCTTTGAGAACCTCTTCTAGAAGACTGGACAAGTGAATGAAGTCTAATACAATTATTAGATGTCTACATTAGATGTCTAGCACACTGCTAATATGTGGCGTATGTCCTCGTTGATCCACAGACAGAGTATGCCCGGTTTGAAAACGGCCGTTTCCTGTATCGCATCCACCGCTCACCCATGTGTGAATATCTCATCAACTTCATCCACAAATTAAAGCAGCTTCCAGAAAAATACATGATGAACAGTGTGTTAGAAAATTTCACTATACTACAGGTAAAAGTGGGAAACGGGACATAGAGAAACTTTACTACGCAGTGGCGCACGCAGGGGGGGTGGGGGGTTTCTGGGTCTCCAGGAACACCTCCCCTCCGCTAAAAAAAAGTACCCTACATAGCGGCACAGTACTATACAGCACCGCCGCGGACGCTTCTTTGACAGCGCCGCGGCTGCTGTATAGTACAGTGCTGCCGAAACGGAGATGCTGCGCATGCGCGGCAGCTCTCTCGCTTTTTTTTTTTTGGGGTGGAGGGGAAACCCCCCCTTAAAAATCCTCCGTGCGCCCCTGTTACGGTATTTAATTTTAAATGTATTTTCTGAACCATAAATTGTAAATGCAAAACATATCCCGGCCTGGCATTTAGGAGGGGCAATGTAGAGCCAAATGGCTTCCACCTCTTCTGAGTAGTTCCATCGGACTTGCCTGTTGACCGACACAGTGCTCCTCTGCAATCGCTTTCAAGAGTATTATTGGCTCAAAGAGAAGAATGTGGTCCATGTATAATGAATTGAATCCGAGCAGTCACCCAAAATATTTTTATTTTATTATTGACAAATGTATACTTTATTTGTCTAAAAAATATACAAAAAAATCAATAAAGGCATTACATTCACATGTGCTGCGTCGCGGCGCAGTCTAAACGCAGTACACCGTGTAACATACAGTAAATCAGTCATACATTATAACACAATACAAGACATTTGGCATACAGGATGACATCCGACCTACACTATCAAGTACTGCACTATTCATTCATTAGTTAAACAAGACAACTCTTTCAACAAAGAACAATTGGTGTGAGGTGGGGGAAGCGGTGATGAGGGTAAGGGAGGGTGATCCAGGCACAAAGCTTGATTGCTAAACAGGCACATATAAGGGATAGGTACATTCAAGTGGTTTGATGGGGGAAGGAGGTTAAGTCAGGGGAATCACAGGCCCAAGGCTTTATTGTAATACAGACACGTATAGGGAGAAGGGGAGAAGCTCCAACAGTGTACACTGGTATATTCAATGTAATGTATAGAAAGTGATTGGCAAGCATCTGTACATGCTGGATTGCAATGGATTATAGTCACAGGAAGTTCTTACAATTGAATATTTCATATTTCAAAAGAACAAATTTATAAGCTTTGTATTAGTGCTTAAAAGTAGTGGTGTAAAGATCCACAGCTTCGCTCCACGCTCCTTGTAAACAATCCCCATTGTGTTTAAATCTGAATGACTGCTAAACAGACGTGGGGGTATATTTACTAAACTGCGGGTTTGAAAAGTGGAGATGTTGCCTATAGCAACCAATCAGATTCTAGTTTTTAGTTCATTCTGCAAAATGACAGCTAGAATCTGATTGGTTGCTATAGGCAACATCTCCACTTTTTCAAACCTAAAGTTTTAGTAAATATACCCAGTGGTGTTGAGTGAAGTTTGCTTTTATGTTTACCTCACTACTGAAGATTATTTCTGTTGCCAATTTTATTTTGCCTGTTTGTCTTTTTTCAGGTGGTTACAAATCGAGACACCCAAGAGTTGCTTCTCTGCATAGCTTACGTATTTGAAGTGTCCACCAGCGAACACGGAGCTCAGCATCATATCTATAGGCTGGTGAAAGACTGAGCTGTAAAGAACCCTTCCCCATGACTCGGCCATGTAGGACTTGGCTGTTTTTTGGCAATCTTGGTGGCATCTCGTGTTCTTCTTGAACCTCTCGACACTTCCTGGGAGAGGATATCTAGAAAGTGGGGATGGGACCCTTAAAAGGATGCATGGACATGAGGGGAAGGGCCACAAAACCACAAAGACCTCACCCTAACAGAACCTTCTGTGTTATGTTTTGAGCCAAAAGGAATATATATAAATATCTATATATATATATAAATATAAATATATGTTTGTGTGTGAAACAGTTTCCAGACCGGGGAAACCATGTAGAAGCCGCAGCTGTCATAATTTTTAATGTTTCTTTTTTGTTTTTTGTTTTTTACATTATATTGCTGCCAAGTGCATCAGATCACGGTACGGCGCCAATTTAAGAATACGGTGTGGGGATCGGAGACTCGTATCAGCACTCCTCCTCTCACTTATTTTTATTATTATTTTTTTTTTAAATCTAGCTTCTCGAACCCCACTGAAATGTAACTCTTGCACTTTCCGTGGTCAAAACATTGTAGCTATCTATAGTCACCATATTTTTTATTTTATTTTTTACATTTTTTTTTTTAGCCCACTAAAGTTTTTTTTGTTTTGTTTTGTTAATAAGAGGCTTGCACAGTATTTTAATCTGGTTCACTTTTCAACCCCATGTTGCGTGGCCAGTTCGTAAGACTAAGATATCATATTTAACATAGGGAGTAGCAGAAAGCAAATTCTACTGTGTTGGGAGGTTTGATGCACCTTTTGGTCTTAAATATGTGAGAATGTTAAACCATCCTGGTGCATGTAATCCCCATTATGGACTTGTGAAGAGATTTGGAAGTCAAAAAAAGTGGTATATAATGTGACTTAATGGTTAGTTAAGCAGTTCTACTTGCCAAGAAAATGTATACTTTCAGTAACCAGCCAAGAAATGATTAAGCATTGCCATCTGGTCCACGTGAGGTCTTGTTGAGTAGGAATGAAAGACCAATCGGCTGCTTTTATTTCCAAGTGCTTTGACAGTACTCAGACTGGGGGCTTCCCGCGGGTGTCATTGTGTGGCACTTGTAACAAGTCACCCTAAAGAAAAACAATGAGAGACTTGCCATGAAGATGAATGCGAAAGACTTTTGGTATTGACCCAGTTGGACTATTGTAATGTAGGACCACAAGAAAGAAATGTATAGTGACTCTCGCCCTTGTGTCACAAATTCAGTGCCTAAAACGAAAGTGGAAAAAAAGACATATATATATATATATTTTTTGTATTGAAAAGCCAAGTTTTTTTTCCTGAGTGGATTTGATATTGTGCCATGAAAATAATAATGAAAAATGTACTTAACTGCCAGCCCGCATCCTGAAAGTTCCTCCCAGCACTCCAGAAGATGTCCAGAATGTGAGGTGGATCAGTCCTTTATTAAAATTTAGAGAAGATTTGTCATTTATACTAGAATATGTTGGGTTTTATTGGGAAGTGACGGGAGTAATATTGACGTTCCTTTTGCTTGCCAAAGGTGGAATGGGAGATGTGTGCTATAGAGTGTTTGGTGTATCTTCTCAGACAAAAACAAAGAATTGGGGCATTTAATGGTTCAAAAGGCTGTTAATTAGTACTTAAGAGTATTCTGAGACCTCAAGATTGTCCCCAAACCCTCAAATGATGTTCTTATGTATGCCACTACTGTCAAATGCATGGACTTAATAAATGTACTTGATGCCTAGGAGGTAAGATAGACATGAACAGCTTTAGGTCACCTTTAAACATTTGCTGTTGGGGTAGAATGCTAAAACAAGACAACACAGAGCTCTCCTACAGCAGGTTGGTCAAACCAAAGATATACCTACTATGCGTATCTACTGATCTTCTCTCCACTCCTGATTTTGATGATGTCTTTTTATTGTGGACACTTCTAAAACTATTTTATGTTCTCAGCAGTAAAGTTAGGTTGAAAAACAAACCTAAACCACCTACTTTTAGATTAATTAAGCACTCTTGTCTGTTGACGTGTGCAACTGCCACCATAGCTCTGAATGAGGGTCATGTTTAACCCTCTGCCATATTCATTCTTGTTGTATAGGTCATGGATTTTCCTCAAGGGGTCCCCTATTTATTGGGTTTAAATCAAGTGGGAAGTTTACATGAAGGAACATAAATGGCTAAAAACAGTTTTTGGTGAATCTGGAAGTGCATGTGGAAGCAGATATGTTCTTAGTCCTATGAGATACATTGGAAGGACAACATTGAGCACTGTTAAGTGTTTAACGTCATTAACCAAGTTTCCTGTTTTATTTATCGACAAGTAAAATATGAATTCATCTTAACAAAATTGGCTTACCTATGTTGTATACCATTTGGCTGTAATCACCGTATCAGTATAGATATTTAAGTTAGCAACAGTTTAATAATATTTTTCATCTAGCCATAAAATAGATCTTCTCTTGCACCTCTCTTAAACTTTGAGAGACTCTAACTAAACCTCTAAAATTATCCAATATGTAAAGACAATGTAGTGTTCAAAATGCATCTATAAAATGTGCGTGCTATGTCTAAATTTAAGATATTTGAATGTAATTGTGCCCTGTTAGCCAGCAGAGGGCAGTATGTTCATGAGTCTTGGATGACTTTATGTTGTGTCCTTATAGGGCTCTTTGGTAGTTCTTATGCCAACAAGAAGTTAGGCACGCTCCTTCCCTTACTGAGCAAAGCCTACCTCAAGTATCTTAAGTTTTGATAGGTTCTGGAAAACTATACATGCATATTTGTAGCCCTTTCACCAATATGCAATTTTGTTTTGTTTCCCCTTAGTGTGCCACGTCCTTTTATGTTCTCTGCCATTGAAGTACGCTCATTGCCAATGCTATAGTTGCTCTTGTGAAGTTTTGGCTACCACACTGGCAAGGAGCGAGTCTTTCTGGGATGTGTAGGAGGTGGCGTATCTTCCACAACTACTACATTCATATTATAAGTTTGAGGGAACAAAGTCAAAACACCACCGTTATGTTGTTCTTGTGGTAAGGTATGAACCAATGGGTTGACAGGCTAGTGAAGTTAGTGAGTGATATCAGAATAAACTTTTTGACCCCCCACTTGCCATGCGTTTGCCCTTTTTCCTTTGCCTCTCAGCGTAAAAATACATTTTCAGAAAATAGTTTGCTCTGAGTTTTTTGAGGAAAACCATTATACACAGGAGAAAAACCAGTGGAATTTAATGTATACCCATGTTTGTATTGTGAACAAAACTTTCTTAGTATATAAAATTATTTTACAAAAAAAAAAAGAAAAGTGTTTTTTTTTATTTATGAACATCATTTTTATGGTCAAATCATGAATGCAATATAAATATAAACTAATTGAATTCAATGTGTTGCATTTGTGTATTTTCTCTTGCAAATGGGTATTAATGAGGCAATTGTTGACTCGTGAAAATATCTTGCCTTAAGCTTTTATTAGATGAAGATAAACACAATCTATAGGTATGGTTATTGGGCAAAGACATTTTGCTTGTTTATTTTTCTTTGGTCCTGGGTGCATAAAATTAAGTGGGCAGGGGGGAGCCAAAGTGTACTGTTTACATCAATACAGACTGAACAGAAGCATTTCTGTTTAGCTGGGTTGAAAAGACCTGAACAGAATGGACGTCACTGACACTCCTTAGTTTTGTATCCAGAGATATCTCTGTAAACTAAGAAGAGTGCAGAAGATCCAAATGCCGCTAGACCTGCCTTTTGCGAGACTGAATTCCGTTTGCAGACTGGCAGTGTCCCCTCCACACAGCAAATACACCACCTTTATCTCACTTCAATAGTCTTGTTCAGCAAAAAGAGATCTCATTTGAGCACTGCTCCACAAATTGAGGTGCATCTACATCTGTAGGAACATCTTCTCGACAGTCCTTCCCTCTGCTTGTGCTCCTCCAAAGACACATCTTTCTCCACAAAGCCATGCGTCTTGGAGGAAATCTTCGCTTGCACAAATGGAATGCGCAGCAGGTGAAAGCTGATTTTGACCAAGCATGTTTTTGTTTTTCCTAAATGACCTCTACTGAATACTGCACTGTGAGCTGCAGCACTATATGGCTCCCTGGATCCTATTTGCTGCATGGGGAGGCAGGTCAGGGAAGGGTAGGGGTTTTTTCAAAACTCTTTTAAGGAAATATATTTTATAATTCTGAGCACCCAATGTCAAAAACATTTTTTGTTCAATAACCAGTTATTATGTACAAAATCATCATCATCATTTATTTATATAGCGCCACTAATTCCGCAGCGCTGTACAGAGAACTCACTCACATCAGTCCCTGCCCCATTGGGGTTTACAGTCTAAATTCCCTAATACACATACAGACAGACACAGACAGACTAGGGTCAATTTGTTAGCAGCCAATTTACCTATCAGTATGTTTTTGGAGTGTAGGAGGAAACCCACGCAAAAACGGGGAGAACATACAAACTCCACACAGATAAGGCCATGGTTGGGAATTGAACTCATGACCCCAGTGCTGTAAGGCAGAAATGCTAACCACTTAGCCACCGTGCTGCCCATGTGTTCATCTTGATGTAACAAAAGCGTATCGCAAGATCTTTTCATCAGGTCTGTCAAAGTAAGGCAGGAAAGGGAGGGTGCCTAGTAAACCTGGCACCGAGCGACGGGATCTCTGTCCATTTTGACCACACACCTAGGTGACCAAATTTGATGAGGTTCAGATGTTCGGCGTTTGAGCAGATGGATCTCATTTGGGCATGTTAGTGCCACTGGAAGATGACTGCCCACAGAGCGATAGTGGTCACCTCCTGACAAGATGTGCCAACATACCGGATAAGGATTTTATGGAACTATATTGGTTATTTACTGTATATTTTTATTTCCATGGAAAAATCCTGTGTTTAAAAACAAACTAACCAGTAATTATGCGATGGAATTACTTGGAAGAATCACAAATATATATATATGTACAAGTTTCGGGTGCTTATCAGCACAAACGATCTTTGTGGTAAAGGGGTAGATTCATCAAACCTTTAACAGAAAATGAGGAGGTGTCGCCATTAGCAACCAATCACGTTCTAGCTCTCATTTTCTAGAATGACAGCTAGAATCTGATTGGTTGCTATGAGCAACACCTCCACTTTAGACAGTTTAATAAATCTACCCTAACGTTGTGACTATGGTGGATGCTTTGAATTTCCCTAGGCTTCCTGCTAGTGAATCCCATTGAAGGACTCAATGGGTCAGTCAATCACTCTTGGCCACTCTTTCCAGAAAATGGCTGATGACGACAACAGTAGCTTGTAACAAACTGCAAGCAAGTGTAATTAGAATCTTAACCATCCCTAGTACTATGAGAGCGTGGGGTCTTTTACATGTATTTTTGTGATTGTTACTAGCAGATTTTTATATAAGGCAGATTTTAGATTTATTGATTCATTAACACTGAGCACATCTTCCTATGACATCGGTGTGAGAATTTACAGTAACCTGCGAACTGAAGGCTTATTGTAAGCTGTATATATAGTTTCTCTGTTTCTTTTATTGGTTTTTAGAAAGGACTTGCTATTTGTGACCAGTGCATTGACTATTATCACACTTACACACTACTGCAAGACCACAGCCAGACACTATAGAGCCCAGTACTGTTGTCTATGCAGAATGGTTTCATTACTGCTTAATTCTCTAAAGTCTTGCACATTAGGAGGGATGATAATGGGCTATAACTGAAAACAAACACTGAAGAAAATAACTTTTGCATCATTAAATCTATTCAGGCTGAACACTAGCGGATATTAACCCATACATAGCCATGGAATGGTGTTTACTGAATTGTATTGATATTCTGAGATCTTGTTTAATGGAACTATTGTTGTGTTTTTTTTGTTTTGTTTGTACTTTTTTGACCCTTTATATGTTATATTTTCTTCTCTTTATGAACCATGACTATTTAATACAAAGTATTCCATGAAGAAACCAGAGTGACCCAGTCTTATTGCAAGAATCTGTGTTTTAGTTTATTTTGCAGATTTGCAGATAGCACCATACAGCTTCCAGGTGGAGACTTAACTTATTCCACATCTTATGAAGTCAGGAGATTGGTTTCCACCCTGAGACATTAGCAGCATGACTACTAAATAAACAAATGCTGGTTATATATAGCTCTGTTACGGAAACTGTATATTATTTGAATTTGGTCCCAATTTTATAGACCAGGCCATTAATTGATTGGTAAAAACGACCAGATCACATTTCAACACATTCGTGTGACTCATGGCGCTCATCGCTGCGCTGAATATTGAGGCATGCCGTTCATTTTGGGGAAACGCATGAGACTCTAGTAGGTTAATTGGCTGCAATCAAAATTGACCCTAGTCTCTCTCTCTGTCTGTTTGTGTATGTTAGGGAATTTAGACTGTAAGCTCCAATGGAGCAGGGACTGATGTGAGTTCTCTGTACAGCGCTGCGGAATATATAATTTATATAGTGGTGCTATATAAATAAATGATGATGATGATGACTCTATGTAGTTCACTTGCAGAGATATCACGGCTTGTGGCGCCAACGTGACTGAATTCTATAATCTGATAAACACTACCCTCTCCGACAACACATCCCTAAACAAGACTGCTATGTATAATGTAATTGTCATATTATGATGGTTATGGTTTTTGAGTTGACCACTGCCAATATATGAGCCAGGCTTTGGCTGGCCGTTAAAGTTACTAGAAAATAACTTGTGTGGGGCACTGCATCGGGCTCTTTACCACCTCAGAACCCAAAGTCTGTTTACATCGCTGTGGCCACAGACTTGTTCTTTCTATACCTCATTGAAGGACAGCCCCACAGCTGGGAGTCAAGAGAGCTGACACTATTCAGGCTTACTATGATATTTACTTCAATCTTTAACAGACCACACATGTCCAGGTCTGTACTATTTGCCCATCTGACTGTCTGATTAAACCGTTTGGAGTACTGGGCTACTAGTTCACTTGAACTGTCACTAATCTACATGTATGCTGCATTGTTACTGATTACTGTTTTTTCAATGAATCTCTGCTGCCCTCTAGTAGCCAAACTGCACAACTCCACTACATGCTTCTTTGACCTCACACAGTCTGTAAAAGCTGAGTCTGAGTGAAGAGACACTGTCTGGCTCTCATCTGGCGGCCGGGCAGCCACACCCAGGTCGGCATGGGCTGTCTGTGATCCTGCATGCCTTCAGCAACATATGCTAGAAATGAACTATTCTGTATTCATATTGCGACATGGTGATGCAGTGCTTTGAGTAGCTTTGCTGCCACCTGTTGGCTCCTACACCTGACAACTACTGCCAACTCTGGGGAGCCCCTCCACAGCAACTACTATGAAAGTCCTTCCAAACATCATGGGCTGAGCCCACTTGGGTGCCCCTCCCATGCCGCACTGCCTCAACGGCATGTGGCGCTGGATCGCCTAACTTTTCTATGCCCAGTAATCTTAATTAGCTATAGTTGCTAGTCCTTAAACCTTCAACTCCCGCTCTTCATCGTCATTGTGTACTTCTGTCTGTAGTATACATCATGGCTCCTAAAAAAAGTGAAATCCAATAAAAACCACCTCCAGTCCACTTCTTGACACCGCAGGCCTCTGCCGTTGATGCGGGGAGATCTAAACATTCAGAAACCTCTACAGAGCCTCCCACCTCTCCATCTTTGGAAGAGCCTCTGAATACGGTAAATCTTGACCCTAATGGCCCAATCACAGTTAAAACCATGCAAGCCATGCTTGCTACATTCAGGGTAGAATTGTTATCTGATGTGAGATCATTAATAAAGGAGATTCAACGTGAGGTCACCTCCTTGGGGACCGTACCATTCATCTAGAAGACAAAATGGAAGAATTGGTCTCCTCCCTTAACGATTTAATCACAGAGTATGAAAAGCTGGAAACTGAATTTCATGCGTATAGTGACAAAGCGTCAGATATGGAGGATAGGTTGGGACAAGATAATATTAAAATAATGAACATCCCATGGACAGTTTCACCTACTGAACTTCTCCCCTTTGTAACCACATTGTTTCCACAACTACTCCCCTTTGCATCCGAGCAAGACTTGATCATTGACCGTATTCACCGACTCCCAAGACCAAGGACCGGCACGGAAGCACTTCCGAGAGATACTCTTTGAGAATTCACTTTTTTCATATCAAGGAACGTATTCTGCAATCTGCCAGATTGGTGGAAGTTCAGCAATCCTCAAAGAACTCCAACTGTTCCCAGATTTCTCTGCTGTAACCATAGCGAATCGTAGATCTTTTCAAGTGGTGACCAAAGCCCTTAGGGATCAGGATATCCTGTTCCGCTGGGAATATCCAGTAAAACTGCTTGTTTGCAGGCAAAACATAACCCACATGATCCCTTCAGTCGAAGATGGTATTATCCTATTGAAATCTTGGGCTATTCAGATACAAAAGGCTCCTGTCGCCTCCAAAACGCGAATGAGGACTAAATGGTCAAAATGAGTTTCAAGGCGCGAATGTGAATGTGAACTCCTTCTTTGATAGGGCGCAGCCCTGCTACATTATGTATCCCATCTCTTAGTGGTGGGGTGTAGTTCTAGACTTGCTCCGACCTAGATTCAAATATTAAGGTTCCTTAAAGCATTGGTCTTCCCAGTTGCTACCAGTTGTGTCGTGTTATTTATCATGTAACTCACATGTTCTTTGTTCCAGGCGATATGAGCTTTAGAACGCAGCAGGGAGTTCACTTCATGGAATAACTGTCTCAAGTTCCTCATGTCCAGTCAGGTTTAACTAGAAGGTTTAAGGTATTGTGTATATAACTGTTTCAAAACTACTTTACTGTCTGTTTTACCGAGTTAATAATTAACAATAAATATTTGTTGATTGATAATTGATGATTAATGACTAATTACCAGTGGTTGGGGCATTGGGTGATGTGGATGGAAGGGGTCCCTGTTTCTGTGGCCCTGCGCCCCCAGATTGTCACAGAGCCTGAGTTTGGAATAGACATCGAAGCCCCACTCTAGATAGACTTACCCCTGAGAGGTGCAGAGTCTAACGGTAGAGAGGTATTCACCAGGGATCCTTGCAAGGGAATATGGACTTAGCAGCTCTCTAGCCGCAGGTCGCGGTCCTCTAAGGGGGATTAGAGCCTGGTGAGATGTAACCGTGGAGTGGAGCGGAACTGCTGGAAGATAAATGCAGAGATTCAAGTGAACGGCAGTGAACTGAAGCGTTGAGGTCTTCAGAAAGCAAATAACGGAGAACAGGACTGATTATGAGGCACGAGGTTCCCTGCAACAATATCGTAGGTCTTGATCGTGGAACAGGTAACACAGGATACCAACTGAGAGGTGGTGAACTGCAGAGAACTGATGCACTGAGATCCCTGGAAAGCGAATAGCTTGAGGACAAGACCGATGATGAGGCACACGGTTCTTGCAATAACACCACAGGTCATGATCGTGGAACAGGTAACACAGGATACCGATGTGCAGACAGGAGCCATAGAGAACAGCGTCCTAACAGGTAAGGAAACCAGATCTGGCAACTTAGTAGAGAAGCAGGTGCTTTAAATAGACAGAGCTGACAGGCAAATAGCCAATCAAGAGAATGCAGAGAGTTTTGAAAAGACCAGGGGGTAAATGTATTAATCTCCGGATTCTTGAACTCCCACAAGTTCGGCGTCTTCAGCGCTTAAATTTAAAGCGGCGCTGCCTTGTAAAGGAAGACGCCGAACTTGCGGGAGTTCAAGAATCCGGAGATTAATACATTTACCCCCTGGTGTGCGTATGCTCAGTTCAGACCAGCAAGTGAATGCAGAGATTGAGAACCAAGGGAAACCGGTAAGAACAGTGACCAAAATACAGGTTAGCTGGTGCAATGTGTGACATAGATACTTAGTTTGCTGGTTTTACCCTGGATCTCACTCTCCCCCAGAAAATAATGTAACCCAATGTTTTGGGTTATTTCAGTTTGTTTATCCTTTTTAATCACTCCCCCTACCCTAACTGTCCCCTATACCTCTTTGGAACACACCATCCATTCACCTAACCATACAGGTGATCAAAGCATCTCCTACCTAGATTGGGTGCACGCTGGGTTTTCCATACTATCTCACTACATTTAAACTTTCTGATGGTTTAGCTTATACAGATCATGAATCCCTGGCCCAATTATTTATGGTCAATTTTCTTTCTCAAAATGCTAGGGGTTTAAACTCCCCGAACAAACGGAGACTGGCTCTGGCCTCATTTCACAAACTCAGGGCTGATGTGGTTGCCCTGCAGGAGACACATTTCCTTGCCTCCGCCCCCCCTCTCCTTCGAGACCGTTATTACCCAACATGCACCCGCGCTGTCCCCCTCCACTGGAACAAGCTCCCTCCCTCCATCAGAACTTCCCCTAATCTGTCCAGATTCAAACGGGCTTTAAAAACCCACCTTTTTCTTAAAGCCTTCCAGTCTCCCACTTAATTACCTACCTTTCTTATGCCTCTTCCCCTTCATTCCCCTTCCCTTATCCTTATCCTCTGTTCCGCCTTCTCTCCCTCGTGTCTCTCTGTCTGTCTACCCCACCCCTTAGATTGTACGCTCCTTTGAGCAGGGTCACCCTCTCCTCCTGTCTTCACCACTTTTAACTCTGCTCTCCAGCTACCTTGCCCTCCTCCTCTAGGACCCTCTCCCCCCCCCCCCCGTGCCCTCTCACTTCCTCCTCTCCCCCCTGGGGGTCTCCCTGTCATCCGTGCCTTCCTTCTTGGGCTCCGTCGTATGCGGACCTTCCCCTCTCCCCTCCCCCACCCCTAGCTGTGCTTTGAGCTCTGAGTTATTGTGCTTATTGTTTACTGTACTGTGCTGTCTCTCCTCATATTGTAATTTTGTTTGTCCCTGTACGGCGCTACGGACACCTAGTAGCGCCCTATAAATGAAAATTAATAATAATAATGTTACACAGTCAACGGCCCCCTCAAACAAGATAGGGTTGCCATACTGATAAGTTCAACAGTCACTTTCACTCTTTAGTCTACAGTAGCAGATAAAGTTGGTAGATATCTTATATTGATAGGCCTTCTACAAAATAGACCAGTGACCCTAGTCACATTATTTGCCATAAACTCCCGACAAATCCCTTTTCTGAAAGAGGTGTTTAGAGAAATTGACAGCCATAAGAGGGGCAGTTTGATTGTTATTGGAGACTTTAACATAGTGGCGGACCCTAGACTAGATAGATCCTCCTCATCTCACTCATCTACCTACTCTTCTCCCTTGGGTCCCTCAATAGCCTTTACAAGACTTATGGCAGAATACGACCTATATGATGTCTGGCGGATCTCTGACCCTAGTGGCAGAGATCATACCTATTATACTACGGCCCACAACTCTTACTCTCACATTGATCTTATCCTTACAGATAAATGGACTCTGCAAGCCTCCGACAAGATTAAAATTTTACCAATGACGTGGTCTGACCACCCTCCTTTACTATGGACATGGCATATACAAAGAGCACATGTTCCCCTCCGACCTTGGCGTATGCCAACATATTCAGTATCACTCCTATAAGCTTAATTGACCCTTCACGAAGCCATCCAATTGTATTGTCACACTAACTCCCCGGAGGAAACCTCTATTTTTAACTTTTGGTGCTCCTTCAAAGTGGTAATCCGAGGTGTAGCAATCCAGTTTGTTAGCAGCCAATTAACCTACCAGTATATTTTTGGAGTGTGGGAGGAAACCGGAGCACCCGGAGGAAACCCACGCAAACACGGGGAGAACATGCAAACTCCACACAGATAAGGCCATGGTTGGGAATTGAACTCATGACCCCAGTGCTGTGAGGCAGAAGTGCTAACCACTGAGCCACCCTGCTGCCTCTTAGATGATAAGGGTCATAAAGATTCCAACCCAAGACACAGACGCTTCAGGCTCATTGGGATTTGGTGCATACCTTAATGGTGAATGGTGCGCAGCAGCTTTTAGTCCTTGAGCTCTTTCCCATTATCGTGGTCATCGAATTATGTGCAAACAAACTATTGGGATGGCATATTATATTCTGGTGCAGCAATATGGGAGTTGTTCGATCAATCAAAAAACAGTGAGCACCTTCCCCTCTTGTCATTGCATTGCTGCGACACCTGATATTGCGGTGCTTAGAATTTGACATTTCCTTTGCTGCACACCATGGGGTAAATGTATGAACCTCCGGATTCTTCAACTCCGGCAAGTTCAGCGTCTTTAACGCTTAAATATAAAGCGGCGCTGCCTTGTAAAGAGAAGATTCCCTTACAAGGCAGCGTGGCTTTAAATTTAAGCGCTGAAGACGCTGAACTCGCCGGAGTTGAAGAATCCGGAGGTTCATACATTTACCCCCATGTCTCATGGATAGAGAATAACATAGCAGACATGTTATCATGTTTTCAATGGTGTCACTTTAGATCTCTCGCTCCTAATGCTAGTCTCATAGGCCCCCCTTGTCCCTCTTGTGTTTGTCAGATCATCGGGCCTGCATAAGGGGACTTATGGAGAGGTCATTGGAGAAGTCCACTAGATGAGCCTATCAGACATCGTG
Source organism: Mixophyes fleayi (assembly GCF_038048845.1). Classification (NCBI taxonomy): domain Eukaryota; kingdom Metazoa; phylum Chordata; class Amphibia; order Anura; family Limnodynastidae; genus Mixophyes; species Mixophyes fleayi. The sequence continues at coordinate 26,679,021 of NC_134412.1, forward strand.
GCATCAATGACAACAATTCCTCACAACCAGAGGATCACAATGTTCAGGTCAGACCGATGAGATGCTGGTTTTATGTGGACGCAATACCAAGATGGCGCATCTAATGCTGCTGTGTCTGCCTCACTGGCTGGCATCTCTTTCATGGCTCGCATGCATGGAGCAGAGGACCCAACAAAAAGCTTTATTATCTATAATAAATAGTGGGGGAGCAATGTTGGAGGACCCCCACCAAAATACTATTCAAGAGAAGGGAGGGTAATTAAAAATGTATATTCTAAAAATCTAAATATTTAAAATCCTCCCATTTTCCTACCCTAAAAGTGACATTTTATTGTTACTGAGTTCAGGCTTTGGTCTTGTCATACACTGGTGTCATACAGCTCGTATACAGGAGTGATATGACATAATGGGACATAGGGCTATCATCTGACTGTCAGACTCAGCATTGCTTTATGTTGAAGTGCTGTAGATTATATAATGAAACTAGTTTGTAAATATAGATAATGAGACTGCACTGCAGCATCTAAAACTAAGCTGTTGAGTATTGTTCTCACATACCATAAGAGAACTATTTTTACAGCATACTTGACAACACTCCCAGAATATCTGGGAGACTCCTGAATTCTTTGTAGGACTTCCGGGAGAGTAAGGCACCCTCACGCATCTGCCCGCTTTCTAGTGAAGTGGGCAGAATTAGAGCCACATTGATGAGATTTTCAGGAAATCACGTCATTTTAGCAATCTGCCATCTCCCTCATCCGCTCTAGTACACAGACACCCCATCTCCCTCATCCTGCCCTAGTACACAGACACCCCATCTCCCTCATCCTGCCCTAATATACAGACACCCCATCTCCCTCATCCTGCCCTAATACACAGACACCCCATTAATTTACAAAGAAAAAAGGTAACATAGATACATGGCAGTTTTGTCCATTTTACTTTGACTATTTAGTTATAATGTATTGTGTGAATGACCGTGTGTATCCGCATAGGGATCAGTAGTTCCTTTTCTTACAACAATATCCCACCTTTTCCATGAGGATTATACCCTGGTGCTACTGACAGGTAACTGTGGTTTTTGACAATTTGGATTTTGAAGTCTGCTCAGATGTTTGAACACTTGAAGAAATAATAGTTACATAATAAATCTTACACATTCCTCTTAAATTGTTAGGAGGTATAAAAGTGGACAAAATATATCTTTGTGAAAACCCTGAACTGCAGAAATAAATGATGCATGTAAAAGCAAAATTCCATACAATATAATCCAGCTGTAGTCACATTCCCACAAATTAAGTGTACAGTTTGCTTGTATCAATGTAATTCACATTTTACTCTCTGTATTGTGTAGCGGTCACAAGGATGCTCTCTGTATTGTGCATGGTCACAAGGATGCTCTCTGTATTGTGCATGGTCACAAGGATGCTCTCTGTATTGTGCAGTGAACACAAGGATGCTGTCTGTATTGTGCAGCGGTCACAAGGATGCTCTCTGTATTGTGCAGTGGTCACAAGGATGCTCTCTGTATTGTGCATGGACACAAGGATGCTCTCTGTATTGTGCAGTGGTTACAAGGATGTTCTCTGTATTGTGTAGCAGTCACAAGGATGCTCTCTGTATTGGGTGGCAGTCACAAGAATGATCTCTATATTGTACAGGAGTCACAGTGCAATGTTTCACCTACTTGTATGTTAGGTTCCTATCTAATTTATGTCAGGTGATTCCCTAGGTGTCTGATAGCTGCTATTGTTTGGGGGGTACTCGCCTCTAAAAGCTGCATGCGGGTAAAACTCCACCCAGTCACAAAGCATAGCAATGACCATGTCAAAAAGGACTGGCCTGTAGGGGAACACTATGGTGTGACTTGCTCTGCTTAAAATGTATTTCAAAATGTGGAACTCACATTCCCTGCATAGCATGAAATAGCTAGAATAGGATTAGTAATGTATTTGGTGAGTGCAGAGGATCAAATGTCTTTTTGTTTATAAAATATGGTCGCAGCTCAGTTTTCAGTTCTTTTTATTTATTAAAGACTTTGAGCAGAGTACAATACTTTATAGCCTGTTTTTCATGTGTTAGTTCCACCTTGTGTCAATATAACTCCGCCTACCATTGTGTGTTGCATTAGCCCTGCCCATAACAGCTCTATTGTGCATAGTGTGTATTGCGGAACACATGTCCCATCCATTCAAGATAAATGAAGGATTTAAATGAAGGATTTAATTACCTTCAGGCAAGTTTAATTAATTAACTTATATGTGCCTCCTGCAACTTATACTACACACATGTCTTTGTCTTTCTATTTTCCTTCTGTTCCCTGGGATAAAAATGAACTTTGCCATGCTCTTTGCATGGGGCACAACCATTCTAAGAATGACCTTTAGGTCATATCCCAGGGCAAGTAAAATTGACAACTATAACTAGCGTAAAAATATGGATAAGATGTTCAGAGGCTCTAGATTTAGAAATGTTGAAGTAGGCCATGCACAAGCCAATACATGAAAGTCGTTTGCACTGTCCTCTTGCACTACACGTCCTCCCCTCTCGTCTTCCACTTCTCTTTTCGCACCTTTCCTTCCTCCTCTTCTGGATGTGGTAGGCAGCGCTGGTGGCTGTAGATCAGAAGTGACGTGAGTGAACAAGGGCATAGCCATGTCCAGCGCCACATAACTGAACCTGAGGATGGTAGGTAAGCACAATGTTCCGTCACTTTAGTGTGCTCCGGGGATAATGCTGCTATCACCGGCGGTTACCCCGGCAGGCGGCAAGATTGTCTTTACATACAGAAGCCTATTTATCCCAAAATACCTGTTCTGGTATCTTCATCTGAGGATGGCGATACCAGAACATTTTAAAGTAATTTAAAAAGTTGCTTTATACTTTGACTAATCTTTAATCATTTAATTTTTTATTTTTTAAATATTTTTCATTTATTGTTTAAAATATGTATACTTCTATATCTATATACTTTTAGACGATAGGGCCCCCCTGGCTGAAGTGCTCCAAATTCTTAATGGAGCTCTGTCTTACTGTACATTGGTTACGCTAGAACACCCTTTTCCTCCCCATCACACCTTCAGACATGAGACGTTATAAGTGCCAAATAGCCACAGGTCTGAGTAGCTGCAGTTGCAAATCTTCACTTTCTGAACATGCGGGTGTGAAAAAGTGCAAAGATCCTCTACACAAACAGACGTACGTCTCACTGAATCAGGCGCGTAGTGTCCTATATTGGGCAACTGCTGTAACCTGTGACTAATAGAGACAATGTTGTGTTTAACACATAGAACTTGTCTGTAAATTGTGTAGCGTTAGCAGATACAAGACCTTTGTTTGATTTGTAGCTAAAGCAATGTATTACTTATTCTAAAACAAATATTCATAATAATAATAATAATAATAATAGCAACAATCTAATAGATGTGAGGTGTAAATGAAAAAGAGACACATGAAAGAGGTGCAATTTTATTGTGCACGATAATAGTAGATGCAGGTTGGATCTCTTTTGGCCACAGAGGGTGGCTTTACCCGATCCACCAATTTGGGCTTCTTTTTCCCTTCTATCTTCTCCAATTTCCCTGCAGGTGGCTTGTGTCCTGGCCAGTGTACCGCAGATCTAAAACAATGACTTAAAATTAGTGGGAGGAACAAGATGGAAAATCAGTGACAATTCATAGTGTTTTATGTGTTGAGGGAACTTGGTTCAGTGAAGCTCAGCCAGACTTCTGCCATTTCTTCCAGCCAATCTGGCGACTGGGGCCCTGTTCTTTTATAGTCTATGGAAAACGATTCCATGTTTCACAAGAAATCAGCCGTGTGGCAGCTGTCACCCATATTAATGGTAATAATTTAAGACAAACTGCGCAAAGTTAATAAATATAATAATGATAATAAACATAATAATAATAAGTAAATAACAGTAAACATACCGAGAACATATCTTCACATTAGTTACATTTACATAATGTGTTTTATCTTGTGATGCTATTCTCCTTGATATACATAGCTTTATATCAGGCAACCTGAGGTTCTCTAGATCTTGGCTGGCAGAGTGTTCTGCAATCTGTAGTTCCACAACAGCCAGAGGGCCCCAGGTTACTTTACATGCTCTGATACTTATTAGCACAACAACTGAAATGAGGCCACATGTACAGTCCCATGGAATCGTGATGGGACTGATAACTGCGTAAACACATTTCTGTGTTCTATGACTACAGGAAAGGTCTCGTTGTATTTGTTCTGTTCTGATACTTTGTCAGTTCTCCTCTATCCTCTGTGTTACACTTACTGCCACTCCTGGAACACCCTCTGTTTAAACTCCTCCTTCTGTTCCGTGCACAGCTTCTGATGGTGTATAAATGGCTCAAGGCGGTCATTAAGCTGCTTAGATGGGCCTGGTGGCAGCTCGTGCTTCACCAGCGGTTTGATGTTCTTGGGCTGGATGGTCTTCTCCCTCTGCTTTTTTATTTCTTTATCTATGATTTCTCTCTGGGATCTGGGATGAAACATTTTGAGAGAGGACAATCAGATGACCTGCTCACAAATATCAATACTCCGTTACACCTGCTGTTATCTGGCTTAGAAAAGATCCAATTCTCCATACCTTAAAAACCTGTCTCTTTCAGCCCGCTCCCGTTCCGCCTGCTGGGCCAGGTAACGATCTTTACGGGCCTGACAGTCTTTTTGCTCTTTTCTGATGGTGTCATACATCACCTTTCTCAGGCACTCATTTTGTTTGACCTGTTCTTTGGTCATGGATCTAAGAGCAAGCTGGAAAACATGAGACATTAGTCACAAAGAAGTATTAGTTCTTTAAACAAATACATGATGGAATTCTAAACTCGCTACTAATAAATGCATCATGACTGGGGAAAGAACCCTCTACTGGTCTCCTTAAGTTCTCCTTAACTCTTCTCACTGCTTGAATAAAGCATCTATTAGAAATGTAATATATATAGCAGAATGCTACTAAATGATGTTCATTATACCTTATTATCACAGTGACTCTGTTAAATTTCTCTGCATCTTTCATTTGAGAATGGATACTTACGGTGGAGTCCATCTTTACCATTCCCAAATATGGCTTTGCCACTCTATATTCTCCCTCTGTTGGTTCAAGGGCCGCCTCCATAATGCGCTGTTGTTCCTCGTTACTCATTATCGGTGGCAACACACATCGATAATCACCGGGATAACTATAAATGAGGAAAATATGTTTTATGTTATATACAGTCATGGTAGAATCCAGATAACTCTATGGGCACTGAGTGTTGGAAAAATGAGCTCAGGTCAAATCATGACTGGTAATGTTACAGGCTCAGCCCTGCTTTTCTCCAAACCTTCCAGCATTAGGTCATATCCTGTTCTGCTCAGACCACACCAATGTGGTTGTGGCCACACTCCTAATCTGTCAGTCAAGTTCATCATTTGCCACTTACGGCAGTTTCTGCAGCATTTTCTGAGTGATGATGCGGAAGCTGCGGTTACGGCACCAATCCAAACCTATGTGTACCCAGGGCTCCAATTCTAAGTTCTGTGAAAGCAGGAAAGCTGCATTTTAATACATTTATCTCAAATTTAGCAAATCAATAATTTCTTCCAACTATTAATGCTGTTAACTGCTTGGCATGAATCACATTGGGCTGTATTAACCAATCAAAGCATATGAGTGTGAGATCTCACTGGGAAGGTAACGGCAGTGCATTCAGGGAAAGTATTATATATAAAACAGGTGTCCAAACTTTATTTTAGGAAATAACTCTTCTCCTCTCAGTTGGCAGCACACTGCTTTTTAGGAGATATTTTCATTTTCTAAGTAGGAATATCATATATATGATTTTCTACTGATGTTTTAATAATGTCTTTCTAAAAATGAAAAGTGGAGGTGTTACTTATATCAACCAATCAGATTCTAGCTATCATTTATCTAGTACATTCTGAAGCTACAAAACATTTAATTTTTAGATTAAGGAATAAAACATTGAATTCCAATAAATCTGGCATATCAGTAAAATACAAAAAATGGTTCATGGGGATGAACACTCGGTAGAAGTACATCATCTACTGATCACAGCATGGAGTTAATATATTAATGAAAAGAACAAGACATGTAACCTGTAAGGCAAAGACAGAGGTAAAGTTATATAGAGCGTCTTAAGTAGAGAATTAACATCACTTACCACTGTATCTGACATCTTTACGTCAATTTCAGACTGCAACAAATATGATTTTCCTCCTCTCCTATCCAGATATAAATATATCTGACAACGTTTAGCCTGTGGTGAGTCTGTGATATCTTGTCATATTGTGATGTCTTGTCATATTGTGATGTCATCAGCCCATGTCATCAGTCCATGAGGGGGAAAAGACTTACTTTATAATATGATGCAATTATCACACATGTGGTTTAACAAATATCAACCAGTCAGATATGAGCCTTGGTCAGTTTAGTGGAAGTTTGATCAGTGGAATTAAATGTGTGATTGTTTGTTGCGGGTCCCAGTATATTTGTGGTTGTTGCATGATGCTTTAAGCACTGATATAAATAGGTGCATTTCCTGCACCTGTGCCACAAAGCCATAAATTGGTGGTTTCACTAATAGGTGAGTCCAGCTTGGGCTAATTTAAAAATAATTGTTCACTTTGAGGCACAGAACTTGTATACACCCAGGAATTCTATCCTGTTGATGAACCATCAGATCAGACACTATGGGGCCAGAATAGCCCCCAAGAGTAGTGCTAAGTACACACTGGAGCATTTTCATCCAATAATCAGGCAAATCAGCCGACATACGACCGTTCGGTCAGAAGTCGTGTTAGTGTGTATAGTGACATGATGGTCGAAATTCATTCCAAAGCGTCGATTGTCGGCTCATTTAGTTGGTCGTACTGTTTAATATTTTCCGACCAATCCACCTAACGATCATGTAGTGTGTATAAGTTTCTGATCGATCCACGAGCAACTGCCGATAGTTCCTCGAGCTGCTACTCATTTGGGGGCGTGTGTTTGTTCTTTTCTGATGCCTGTACCAGTCCCACGTGGTCTCCACATGTCACCCATTTGGTAATTAGGTGCTTCTAGCGTTAAAGTAACAGCAGGTGTCTATTGCATTAATGCGTATAGCATATGTCTGCCAGTTTAATTATAGACCTTTGTCAGTGTAGTGTTATAATAAAACAATGTTTCATTTATTTGTGTATTGCTTATGTCTGCCTCCTTAATATAGCTATAGCTATGTGTCACTTTATTGTACACTCAATACACATTAATAAAAAGGGAAAATATATGTATTACATTTATCTGCATGCATAATTATATACATTTTTGTATGTAACACATTTTTGTGTTTCCTATAGATGTGTATAGATGTGTATTTTATATATGTCTGGTTACATATTAGTACCTATGTAAATGGTGCTGCATCTTGCACATGTAACCCATTACATGTACATACAATATGTTTTATAATTGAACCTTTATTTACTTATTAATGGATATATTTGTAAAATACACAGAATAAACCACACATTGTAAATCCAAGTGATTTATGTTTGAATTCTGCTGCAAAAAATAATAGTTGAAAAATAAAAAGTTGCAACATATTTATATTAGCAATATCACATTACACTTGTTAATGGTGGAAGTGGCTGGTGCTTTGTGACATAACCTTCTGAATAAAACTGAAGCATCTGCATGAAGTTTTTTTCTAGTTTTTTTAATTTATTTTTTTACATCACTGATTTTTGCCCTTAATTCTTTAAAATATTTGCATCCGGAATAGAGCGCAGATTGCATTCCCATCCATTCTGGCAGCCATTTTATTTGTATTTATTTGTATTTGAATTTCAGCAATGACAAGCTGAGCAATGGAGCTCTTGTCTTTGGGTGTATATAACACCCTACACTTTTTGGTGCAAATTCAGAATAAAAGCCTGCAAGGACTTGCATAGTTGTATTTGAGCGACGACAATTAGCAATGGAGGTTTGTTGAACACTTCTACCACCCTCCTCTTTCACTTCTGTAAGTTTGCCTGCCCAACTGCTCTACACTATATCCTACACCGTCTGTATCTCTCTCTCAAATGGCGCTAGATCGCCGTGGAGGGCGGTATTTATAGATTCCAAAACTCAAGAGATCCGAGATCCAACGACGTTGCGATGACGTTCTGCCTCGTTTTGCAATCCAAAAAAGCGCGAAAGTACCGAGCCGCCTCGGCTCAGTAATCGGGTCCCCTAAGTTCGGGTATGTTCAGTCTCTGAGGAACCGAGCCTGAGCATCTCTAATTTACACACAGTATATACATTTTGTTTTTAGGTAGGGGGGGGGGGGGGGGTTGCTCACAATCCAACCCTATTTTTCACCATGAAATATTTCAGATGTCACTGATACTGACCCTCATGCAATTACATTCAGATTGAAATACTTGGATTTTTTAAAAGCAAGATTTTTTGGGGGGGGGAGGGGTGTGCTGCTCAGAGTTAAATAGTGCCCTGTTTCTTGTCCACTAAATAGTTTTAGATGTGACTGATACTGACCCTTGCACTGCTGCCTTCAGATTTAAACAACTTTGATTTTCAAAGTAAGAAAGAATATTTTTTGTCAACTCTTAGTTTAATAATATGCTAGTGGCAGTAGCCACTGCTTGTAAATAAATTTAAGATTTGTGCAGTAAAATCACAGCTATTTCAATATACACTGTCTCTGGCACCCCGAGAAACCAACGTTATGAGCACAGAATTGCAGCAAACGTCCTACCCACATGCTATCACTTCTAAAACGGCAGCTGAGAACAGTAACGAGGGCTATACATTGAAGATATCGATCCAATACTTGTGATAGCCAACATTTTACATAGAATGATGTTTTTCCTTTTCTATATTTCATTTCAGAATTTGGAGCAAGACAACGAGTCATGACTCAATTCTACTCTGTACCCCAAAATTCCTATCTATCTAATTCTATCTCTGAATTGCTCATCTCTAGTAAAGCATAAAAAACAAAATATGGGGGAAAGGTAAAAAATCTTCTTGTTTCACACACAACAATGGGAAATTGAATAGCCCACTAAGTAGTCTTATGCCAAAATATAGATAGTTTTTTTTATAACTTAACCATTCAGGTCATGGCTTCACTTCCCCATAATTCATATAGCTCATACATGTTACACATATGTACATAACTAAGACATAGGGCTGTCATACATATGGCAATATACAGTTACACGGCTCTCAACCAATGGCTGATCAAGGATTACTGGGCACACAAAGGGGAACATTTTCTAAAATGTTTTTACAGAAAATGTGTATTATTATTATTATTATTATTATTATTATTATTATTTATTTTTAAGGCAAAATGTGCTTTACAGATTAGTGAGGTAAACATGTCATACATAAAACAGCTACATACAATATAGACAAAATAAATGGCAATATAAAAACCAAGGGTAGTGAGAACCCTTCTCCTGAGAGATCTTACAATCTAATGATAACAATAAAAGTGCAGCAAATAATTTATATGCCCAAAATGCCCTATAGTTAATAAAAATGCCCCAGTTAGTGCCTTGTGCATTTCCTACACCAGGTCTGACGCTCTATGGGTCCTAGCGATAGTCTCCAGTCCTTTATTCAGGTAAGTCCACTTGTGGGGTCACAGGGGGAACAGGAGATTAATGTTTATATAATAAAAGATTGAATCTACAGGACTATAATGGTGCCCATGTGCATTAGCCCCAATGTGAACTAAACTAATCTAGAACTAACATAATGATTTTAGTCCATCTTGAGCTTGATAGAGAACCAAAGATGGATGGAGAGAAAGGGGGTGAATGGAAAGTAACAGAGATTAGAAAGGATGAGGAAGTAATGGGGTGAGGGGAGAAGGATGAGCGAGGGGAGACGAGACAAGGTTGGAGGTAAAGTGTAGAATACATTTAAACACAATGGGCCTGATTCATTAAGGAGAACAAAGCAAAAAAGGACTATATTTGATCCTAGACAAAACCATGTTAAAATGCAAGGGGTGCAAATTAGTTTATTATTTTGCATATAAGTTAAATACTGGCTGTTTTTTATGTAGCAAACAAATACTTGATAGCCTTATTTTTACACTGAATTTTATAGTTGACCTAGGACATGCCCTACCCCTAAATTTACCTCCCTTTCCAATGCAACATGGTTTTGCCAAGGTGCAGTTATTTATTTTGCTTTCCTTTCCTTAATGAATTAGGCACAGTAGCTTTGGGACACATTTTTTGAGACTTGTTTTTAGTAACTTTTTTTTATTAAATAATGAACAGCTCTGAAAGTAACCATGTTTTGAATAAATTTATTAACAACAGATTGATACTTGACAAGTGACAGAACAATGAGTGAAGACAAGCCTGTCATCCACGGATCTTCCAGATGTAAGTAAAATATAAATGTATTCATTAGGGCGGGGCTCCAAAAATCCAGGGCACCCAGTGGTAATATCAAACAAGAATTTGATACGGACAATTAGGGCACCCAGTGGTACACCAAGCACCCCCCATCCCCCATCTTTTTGTAACTCTGATGTAACTTGTTGAGTCCTGAAGCCGCTGTCAGCCTGTTCTGTTACAGACAGCTAGCGCTCACTTGCCAATGCCTCTCAGTATGTGTTTCTTCTTTGTATATGGTATAGTTTTGCCACAATTGATAAGCAGTATGGTAGTTACATACCTCCTAATTGTCTCAAATTCAGGGCTCTGTCCCACTATCCTGCCCGGGGACATATTTGTCCCACAGGTGGGAATGTGGAGTAAGGGAGATAGCTAATGACCACGTCCCCACCGTAACTTGACCACACCCCCATCGAGATGTGGTTATGTTTGTCTACCTTGTATGTCTCTGTATTTTGTATACTCTGTTTTTCCCAATACCTCTTTTGCCTATCACTGTGTCACTTTACATATCAACTGCAATAATAATAATTAATGGGACACATGTACTAGCCAAGGCCCACGGCTATGCCGCGGAAGCTAGCTTTTCCATGTAGATCAGTTATGGACTCTCTGTCGGCATAGGCCACTTTCTAATTTCAAGCTTTCACAGAAGCGATCTGCAAATTGAAAGTCTCTTATCCCTCCTGAGTGCCAGACGATGCAGACTGGATCTACACACAAGAGGTAGCTATTGCACACAAAGGAACGCACATAAGAGGCAACTGGGGAGGAACTAAGGGTGGAAGGCACAAAACAAGCATAATGAACAAACACATGGATGCAGATCGGAGACATGAGAAATATGTTTAACAGATTTATATAGTTAATGCAATGGGGTAAATTAATGATAATTTGTATTAAAACAAAGTCACCCATCATTGAGAATATATTAGCTGATAATGAATATTCTTGTCTCCCCAGTGCCAGGAGTTGCGATGAAGACCCTCGTTGGAGATCCCACTGACACCTCCCCGTGGAATGAAGAAAACATCTGTGTGGATTCCATCGCTGAGGTTAAATGTCTTGTCTATTATATTATATATGGAGGATCATTGTTTCAATTCTAAATTGAGGCACAAGTTAAGCTTTAACACGTGTGACAATGCGCTTATGTTGTAATATTGTTACATTTTATTTATATTGTAAGTAATATTCAGTCTTTATTTCATGCCTCCCAAATTTTGCAAACCCCGAATCAGAACAAAGCACAGTTTGCAGCGGTGCATCCAGAAATAGATGTGTGGTCATATCACAATGGGTGCGTGGTCACACCCTCATAGGCACCCTTTACCATCCTCCCCTAACAACTCCTAAGATTTTATTCTCTTCTATGTATATAGATGTACATATAAACATTATGGGCCAGATTCATGTGCAGACGTATCTTGCGTGAAATAGACCTGCGCTTGCTCCAAAACGAATTTACTTCAATTAGCGCAATTGCATGTAATTCATGTCCAAAAGCAAATGACACTTACGACTGCCTACAGCACAGAAGGGAACAATGGTGGCAAGGAGTGGACAGACCTAGACATTGTATAATAAGGGCGTGCTGCGGGCGTACCGACGCAGATGCAGACGATTCAAGACCTGTGTTTCTGGTAAGTACGCTTGTTTCAGTCGTTCCATTTCCATCAGCTACAGGGCAGGTGTAAGTGCCGACTGATAGTGATGGCTAACACAGTATAGTCTTTATTTGGAAAAGTAGACGTATGCGTGCCACTAATTAGCACAGAACATGGGTATGCAAGTAAAATAGACCATTAAAATATATTGGGCCTCATTCATTAAGGAAACTAAGGCAAAAAAATGAGTAAGTTTTCTCCTGGACAAAACCATGCTAGGGGTGAAAATAGGTTTATTATTTTACATATAAGATAAATACTGGCTGTTTTTCATGTAACACACAGATACTTGATAGCTTTATGTTTACACTGAAATGTAAATTTGATCTAGGACATGGCCAACCCCAAATATAAATCTGCCATCACATTTTAAATTTGCCTCCCCCTCCAAGGCAACATGGTTTTACCAAGATGCAAAGTTACTCCTTTTTTTTTTACTTCTTTTTTTTTTTTGCTTTAGATAAGTGTTTAAACACTTAACCTGCGTGGTCCCGACATTGCCGCTTTAAATTAACATTAATAGAAGACGCAATGACAGTAAACTGTAGTGCCGGACAGTTCTTCATTCTAATCACTTGCGGTCATCATGCTGCTCCATCGGTGATCTACACAGTCGCTTTTCAGGTAAGTCTATTAATATTTACATCAGTTTTTAATACATTCGTCTTTATTTGTAGGTTTCGTGGGGGTAGTAATTGTGGTAATCGTGTTAACGTTTACCACCGAGCCACAGTTGGTGAAAGTGACAAGAACAGGTAGGAGAGAGCAGGACAGACTGCCAACTGAATCTGGTGTGCAGAATTGGGTGACTGTCCCGCTTAGTCAGGATTTGGTTTGACTACAACGACAGTTGGGAGGTATGTCCCACTTTACACTGTACTGCTCCTGAAGGCAGAACTGCGTGCATCTAACAGTAGTGCACACAGTATTGCCTATTTTACTAAAGTGATAACCTTATTACATCATAGGTGCCCCCCTGTCTTTAGTATCCCGGACCTCCCTAAGGCTCAATCCAGCTCTGGCAGGGTGGATAATATTATGAGGATGAAGAACTATGAGGATAATGGAGAATGAAGATGAAAGGGGGTTAATTTTGGTGGCTGAATGCTTAATGATTGATGGATGAATGTGCACCCTTAAAAAAATATAAAACATTCTTAGAAATGACAGACGGCTTCTGATTTGGAGAGAGCTATGATCATCCAATAAGGAGCTGGCTTTAATTGCTAGTTATACCATTCCATTGACTGCTCAAATGTGATTAAAGAGACTGACCAACAGAGGCTACCAATATTTGTGAGGTCCTATGGGAGGAAACCCCCCCCCAATGAACTAATGAGGTACCCAGCGGTGGAAGTGGGCTGGTATACGGGGGTATGTAATACCGTCTCTTCTCCTACTGCCTTCATTGTAAAACTATCAAATTGCATTTACTTACATATTCCATGCGTCATTTCTAAATTTCCACTTCGACCTCTGGAGGTACCTATATCAAGCATACAATTTGCATGTTTACATGCAGTTAATTAAGATGTATGCAGCATGCATCTGAACTGATTACAGTGCAAGGTAGTATTAGCTTTTTAGCACAGAAAACATAATAGGGAGACTTGGGGAAAATGTTAGTCTTTATCTGAAATGGAATGCCTACTTGGGATCTCCATGATCACAATGTGATCAATACTTCTGAATCACAATGATATTTTTACCTTTGCTTTGACTTTGCATGAAAGCATACTGACACAGAGTACATTCTGCACAGGGCTATGGCAGTTTGGAAATCTATACTTCAGCTGTAACCTGACTCCCAGCTGTCATTAAGTTTTTGAATAATGATCAGTAGTCCAGCTAATCCATTCATCATGTTGTCACCACTGAGGCAAGATCATTGAGACACGCACACCAAAACAAACACTTGGGGGTAAATTTATCAAGCTGTCATTTTCTGGCAGGTTTGAAAAGTGGAGATGTTGCCTATAGCAACCAACCAGATTCTAGTAATCATTTATTTAGCACATTCTACAAAATGACAGCTAGACTCTGGTTGCTATTGGCAACGTCTCCACTTTTCAAACTAGCCAGAAAATTGCAGCTTGATAAATATAACCCATGGTCAGTAAAAGAAGTGATTGTTGAGGGGGAACTAAACCCTACCTTTCATTCTTCCAGGGTATTGGAGGTGAGGTATGGCAGAAGTGGTGAAATTTGCATCAGTGGGTGGGGCAAAGAGTATGATGATGCTAATAGCATCTCCCCTCCTTTATGATTTGTTTTACTGTGTCACACTCCCGCCCACTTTGCAGGCATTTAACCATCCTTCCAGGATAATTGCCTGCTCTCCCGATAGTCTGGAAAGGTCTCACACTACTCCTAGAGTTTCTATTGGACACTCTGTTAGAGTAGGCAATTTATTATGTTTTTATGTTATGTTATGTATTTTTTATCTTTGAGCTTATTTTTTAATTACCTTTTAAGTGTTCCTTTTTGTAACATACATTGTAACATATTTCAGAATGGTATGATGATTGCCAAGTTAGTAGTCAGCAGTTGTTGCTTTTGTTTGATGAATTGACTAAATTATACTATATTATATTACCTACTCAGTATCGCTCACTTTTTCTTCCTAAAATAATACAAGAATAAATATTATATTTTAATTATACTAACATTGATTGAGGCTCCCAAGGAATATAAAATGATCAAGTAAATAAACAGATATATGAGATGTACTGTCAAAATAGGTATTTTTGAAAGGCTGGTAATCCTTAAATGTATATAGCTTTATATGAAATATAATATTTTGTGAATCGTATCATAGTTATATATATTTGCAATAAAGGTTTGATCATGGGGAAAGGATGCTTGACGGTACACATTAAACTTCTAATCAGCTCTATAGAAGGACACTAGAAGATAGTGGTTATATTGGGATAGTAACATGCACTGTGGTAATTAAAAATGTCTAATATCTTAATTCTTGTCATAGTGTGGAAACTTGTACATATATATTGGGAGGGGGTACTAAGTATAATTCACACTGAGGGATGTCTCCTCTCTAGGGGCCTGATTCATTAAGGATCTTAACTTGAGAAACTTCTTATTTCAGTCTCCTGGACAAAACCATGTTACAATGCAAGGGGTGCAAATTACTATTTTGTTTTGCACATAAGTTAAATACTGACTGTTTTTTCATGTAGAACACAAATATCAACTTTAAATTTCAGTGTACAAATAAGCTATCAAGTATTTGTGTCCTACATGAAAAAACAGTCAGTATTTAACTTATGTGCAAAAAAAATAGTAATTTGCACCCCTTGCATTGTAACATGGTTTTGTCCAGGAGACTGAAATAAGAAGTTTCTCAAGTTAAGATCCTTAATGAATCAGGCCCTAAGACAGCACATTTATTTGAAGGGTGGCAGCAAAATAGAATATAATCAGTTTCAGCAAGTTTGGTTAATTAAATTAACTTATTATATAGACTCCTTACACCCTTGACCCACAGGCTATTTTATGGTGACTAGTGTACAATACAGAACCCCTTCTTGGTGCCTAGTAGTGTACTGGAGTTGCTTTCACCTTGTAATGCATTGGTTGCCAATCACAGGCAAAAACAAAAGAGGAAATGGGGCAATGGAGCACAATTAAACAATATCATAGGTTTGGGACTATGGTTTCATTAAACATGCATCCTAAATACACATGTTTTATTGAGGTTTCTCTGATACAGTTTCCATGTATTCACCTGAATTCCAGTTAATTCATTGATTCCTGCTCAATGTATAAATAGCACAGCATTAAAATGCAAGTGTTTTTCCACACTCTTTTTATGCAATTTGTTAAATTAAATGAACTTCTGCTAAGTAGAGATAAGTTAAATCACTCATCTCTACTGCTAAAGCATGAAAAAAAAACACATCCCACTGGCATGGTTCATATGGACACAATGAAAATTTGAATAAAAATAGAATTAAGTAAAAAATGTGCACCACCCCTTTAATTTACACTTTAGATTAATGTAACTTGTAAGAAAGTGGTACTGTAGATTTAACACAATGAGAAAGTCATGGGAAAACAAAGCCAGTTTTCTACTGTGGATGTATAGGGGCATCTAGTGGTAACTTTTGAGTCTGCAGTTTCTCTTTTGTGCAATGCTACTATTACGACAGTTGGTAAAACATTTGAGGGCTTATATAGGATTGGATGTACGCACGCATACATCCGCATGCAGATTTTGTCTCATCTAACAGGTATGACTTCTTAGGCTCAAAGAGACCAAAAGGGTGAGGGAAACAATGGTGGGCAAGAATAGGACTCAGGTGCATATACACCTCAGGGGCAAACGCAGGATTTGTAGAGGGTTTTTTCCACACCATGACGCCAGTGGGCGTGACCAGCATGCATGGGGGCGTGGCTATAATATTAGACAGTGCTTGGCTGCTCTCCAACTCTTCCTATCCCTATAATATACATGGGCAATGCTGCATGCACTACTGTTAGGTGCACGCTGCTCTCCCTTTTCAAGCAGAGCTGTGTGAAGCGAGAGCAGGGTCCAGCTACCTCAATTATACAGTGCCCCAGGCTTGGAGGGGGGTTTCCAGGCACTAGTAAACCCCCCTTGGTTTGCCTATGCACCTGGCGTGCGGGTGCTGGAGGGCTGGTGCAATGAGATGAAATGATGATAACCAGCAGCACTAAGTAGCCGCTTCTGATTGGCTGATTACATATTGATTCCTCCAGCTAATTCCTTAGTGTGGCTGCTGTATCATATGAAGTTGCGTCTGTCTATTCGCATTATTTAATTGATGCTTGCATTTGTACTGTGGCAGGAAATAAGGTTCCCTTTTGATTTGTAAAGGTGAAAACAACAGGCGTTTGTATTTAATTTAATTTAATTGAATTTGTGTTTGTATATTTTATACGCCTGTTTCTGCATTTTGTTCATACTATAGGGATGTGTAAGTTTACTCTTGATGTAAACCTGGTGTGCATGCTAATGGTGTACAACTGGACATATCTTGGAAATCGTCAGTCTGAACTTATACATGTAATTGCGCTTTTTCATGTGTGCGTCTTTTCTGATAATGCTTGTGCTCATGAACATTTCTTTTTATTTATTTCAGTAGTTCAAGTGAAAGATTGTCATGATTTACTCTTAGGGGTAAATGTATCAATCTGGGAGGTTTGAAAAATGGAGACGTTGCTTATAGCAACCAATCAGATTATAGCTATCATTTTGTAGAACGTACTAAATAAATAATAACTAGAATCTGACTGGTTCTTCAAACCCACTGGAAAACTCTCAGCTTGATACATTTACCCCTTGATGTTTGTTGTATTTATGAATGCTTCTAGGGTCAGAAGTTGTCTCAGAGGTCACATGATAATAAGGCATGGCCGCTTTCAGAAATATGTGCGCTACCATTCCACTTGACAAAACATGAGTTTAATCAGGGTTGGAGCTAATATTTCGGTCTAGAGTTAAAGTTTGGGGTTTGTTGTTGAGTCTTTAGGGAAATAGTTTGTGCAGATTGCAGGTTGCAGGAGTTTGTACCTTCTACAACCTCACCCGCAGTAGCTGCGTCTGAAAGTAATGATAGCACTGCAGGCAGAGGACATTGAATTTACTGTGTTGCTGTCAATTGTGCTACATGCAATCTTGCCATTTGACATATTAATAGCTGTAATTGAAACAGAGACTGGTAGTGTGGAGGACTTACCTGGATGGGGTCGTCGTCCGTCTTCCGGCGGCGGCGGTCCCCTCTGTTCGGCCGGGGCGGTGAGCCAATCAGGGCTCACCTCCCGGGAGTTTGAAGCTACGCGGCGGCGGGCCAATCAGGACCAGCCACGTCATCGCGTAACGTCGCGTCGACACTGCGTGATGACGTCAGCGCGTCGCCGACTATTTAAGTCGGCGCGCCGCCATTTTACGTTCTTCGGCGGAGAGAGAAGGAGCCAGACGTGTCGCGGAGATCAGAAGCCAAGAAGCCAGCGGAGACCAGCAGTGGTGGCAGAGAGCCCTTGTCAGGGCTAAGAGCGCCTCTGCTGCCTGAAGACCGGCGTGATCAAGACCAGAAGCCTGCGGCAGAGCGTGAAAGCAGCGGCAGAAGGGGAAGGAGTCCAGGAGAAGCTCCCCGAAGACAGCACCAGGTAAGGCCCTTGCCGGGCAGCATCTCTTTCGGGCCCACGCCCTCAGCACGACTATAAATTCGGGGCACTAGGCCCGTGGCCACGGTCGGGCACAAGGCCAGTGCAACAGTAAATTAGGGGCACAAGGCCCAGGGAACTGGGCACTAGGCCCTTATAAAGTAGTGAGCCAGTAGGCCATAAGTTTTGAGGGGCACAAGGCCCTGTTAGTTAGTTAGTTAGGCAGGGGGACTCAGAGCCCCAGGTATAAAAGGGCACAAGGCCCTTAGGTAGGTAGTGGCCTAGAGGCCATAGGAAGGCCACAGGGCCTGGTTAGGGGGCTGAAAGCCCATAGTCTGAGAAGGGCACAAGGCCCTAGTAGATAACTAGGAGGCCACGAGGCCTAAGTAGGCAGGGGCTAGTGCCCCTAGGTAGCAGGGCACAAGGCCGTAGCTAGTGGGCTCAGAGCCCTGAGTTATAGAGGGGGCTAAGGCCCATAGTCAGAGCACAAGGCTCTGTAGGCAGCTGTGCACGAGGCACATGGTGTGTAGGGCATAAGGCCCTGGTGGTGTGATAGGCGTGAGAGCCTTGTGAGTGTAGGCGCGGTCCTGTGTGAGGTGAGCACACGGAGTTAGGAGGTACAGTAGAGCGGAAGCTCTTGTGGGTGCTGTAGCAACCGGCTGGTTGGCTAGCAGTGGTGTGCTCTGGTGAGTAGCGTACAAAGTACTGTATTACTGTATTCTGTCTGTGCGGCGAGTATTGTCTGTATTACTGTAACTTTAGGTGTGCTACCTAATTGTTTCCAGGGGCAAGATGTCAGGCCCCCATTAAAGGTAGGCTCTTGTTCCCTGTGTTTTCCTGTACTAACCCGTGCTGTGGGGACAAGTGTGGTTACCAGCTTACACATAGTCAGGGAAGAACATACATAGTTTTCCTGTCCCTTATGTCCCTGGGATCACACTGGTTTCCAGAGGGGGTGACTGAGTGAGTCAGTGGCAGTGCAGCACAGCTCAACGCAGTTCCAGGGGGCGTCCTGTGGTTCTGGTTGAGTGTCCCAGTCCTCAGTTCCGTGCAGGTTCCCTGGTGGTTCCGGAGTGGGATACGTGTTCGATATCTGGGTGGAGGCAGTCGGGCGGTACAGTTTCGATCGGCTGTTCCGGGCGGCAGTCTGTACGCAGGTTAGTGTGCTGTTCCAGTGAGCCTCAGTCGGGCCTGGTGCAGCCGGTCCTTAGGATCCGTGGGTGACCCCATAGCAAGAAGGCAGCTTCTTGGTACGGCCTGGGTGAAGGGGTTAGGAACCGCCCTCCGGTTTAGTCCATGAACACCGGCTGGTGTTCCCCGTAGTGGTCAGTGAGCATTTCGTTAGTGCACCACACCTAGTTAGTCATAGTTGTTTGACTTAGTTGCGTTGCCGACCATTAGAGCGTTGTTAGGGTCGGGTCGCTGTTGTAGTTAGTTTAGTTTTGTGGTTGGCCATCTTAGTCTCACTGAGAGTGCAGAGGGAGGCTGTGTGTTCCTTGTCATCCGCAGGTGTCGGGGAGGTGCAGGAGAACCGGATCGTAAGTGGGAGTGTCCCGGTGAGTATCACGCTCGATTCCCCCTTTCGGTTAGGCCCTCACCGGGTGGTGTGCGAGGTTCTTGAGGCGGGACTAGTCCTGGTCTCAAGTGCCTGTAGTCCCCAGTGCCTTGGCAAGAGCAAAGTGAGGAGGTGGCAAGTGGGCTTGGACTGAGAGTGTCCTTGTTCATTGCCATATTCTCAGACAGCCCTTACTTGGTAGGCTCGGTTTAACTCTGTTTCTCCTCTTAGGTGTTATTCGCGAGCGTACGGAGAACTTCCCGATCCGGGACCGAGGTAGGATCCAGTCATCCACGCTAATCATCTCTGCAGGAGACATTCAGGTATTCTATTCAGTCGCGAAAGACAGTCCAGCCTAGACACCTCTGCTTCAATAGATTATACTCTGTGTCCAAATAGCAGAGTATCATCATCATCATCATCATCATCATTTATTTATATAGCGCCAACATATTCCGTAGCGTTTTACAATTGGGGACAAACATAGTAAACTAATAAACAAACTGGGTAAAGCAGACAAAGAGGTGAGAAGGCCATGCTCGCAAGCTTACAATCTATGGGACAATGGGAGTTTGACACATGAGGCTAAGGCTATGTCTATATTTTGCATTTCGGCCCAGCCAAAAGGTAAAAGTGACTCATAAGCTAAATGATCCTGTCACACAACAATGTTGGTCAGGGGGTAGTTGTCATGTGTGAAATTGTGTAACGGATGGTAATAGGATAATGTGGTGAGGTTAAGAGGGTGGTTGAGGAATATTATAAGCTTGTCTGAAGAGGTGGGTTTTCAGAGAGTGCTTGAAAGTTTGTAGACCAGAGTAAGCTCATTTATTGCTGGACCTCAGAGGAGGAGCTCTGTACTTACCCAATGTGGCACAAGGCATCCAAGTCTCTGTGTGGTGAATCTTGGTCTTCCTCTAGAGATGCCAGTGTTTCTCCCCTTCACCAGCATAGAGAATACAGGACAGAGAGGCATAGGAAGTGACAGTGGGAGTCAGAGGGAAGTAAGTTTGCTTGCCATGAATGGATCAATACATGATACTGTTTATGCATTGACATTCATGGGTTGTTATATCTGTGGCTCAGTGTTGACCAAAGGTGGACAGGATCTGAACATGTACCACTAACTCTTATATAGACATGTCTGCATGTACCATCCTTTCAAACTCCGGCAATTGGAGTCACAGTTGGTCATCCGATGCCCTCTATAAGCACTTAAATAGCATTTGTATGTGAGTCCTGTTCCTGAATCTGAAGATTCTTCATCCGTTTCAGATTCACCTTGGATAACAGTAAACTGCATTTAAATGTTTTGTGCTACTTTGCTTCCTTTCCCATTCTGATTCTCTTGTCACTGAGGACTGTCAAGAATTCATAACTCGTGTGTCTGACTGTTGATACTAATATGTCGCTGGCATTACGATTACCACCACTGGTTTTTATTTTCTATATTATACTGATGTGATGCACTTCATTATATTATAATGTTATGTTGAATATTACACAATCCCTTACTACCTTTAAAGTCATCTATAACCCTTCCCTCATTGTGCCAGCTTCTGTTACTTCTCCATAACTTTTTGTTCTAACTATTTCCAACATCCTGTCGCCTCATTTGCTCTTCTTTAAAGTCAAAGTGCCTCCTGAATTCAAATTTTTCTCCTAGGTTGCCAACTGCCATGTTCTGGTAGTTTTAAAATGTTTTGTTTAAACTATGCATCACAGGCAAATTGATGCTGTAGTACATTTACAATAAAAATGTTTGATCATTTTAGTTGAACCCTCAAAATGGACACCTATAGGAACATAAAGGTAAAGACAGCAAAGACATAATGTAAGTGTTATTCCATCTGGTGAGGACCCTCATTTTCAACTAGGATCTAATAAAATGAGAGCAGTTTGCTAATGTGACACATCACAGAGACCTCTTCATATGTTTGTAAAACACAATTACTAAATGCAACAGGCCAGATTAATTCTCACAGTGATCTATAGGTGTGTTAGCCATTACTAGCTGGTGGACATAAACATCAGCAATAGTAATATTAATTGAAGTACCCTGAATCAATATCAAATTGTATGAATTTAAGTTGCTGTACTACAGCTGTGCTGCAGCTGTACCTACATGCTGTCCTGAACTGGAGTACTAAATTGCAGTAATTTGCGCACACAGTCTAAGAGGTAAGCTTATGTTATTAATTATTATTATTATTATTATTATTATTATTATTATTGTTATTATTATTATTATTATCAACAACATTTACTTTTAGAGAACCAGCACATTCCATAGCACTTTACAACTGGAACAAAACAGGGCTGCGTATTAACAGACAGACAAAGAGGTGAGGGGGCCATGCTCGCAAGCTTACAATGGGCAGCACAGTGGCTAAGTGGTTAGCACTTCTGCCTCACAGTGCTGGGGTTCAATTCCCGACCATGGCCTTATCTGTGTGGAGTTTGTATGTTCTCCCTGTGTTTGCGTGGGTTTCCTCCGCGTGCTCTGCTTTCCTCCCACACTCCAAAAACATACTGGTAGGTTAATTGGCTGCTATTAAAAATTGACCCTAGTCTCTCTTTTTCTGTGTGTGTGTGTGTGTGTGTGTGTGTGTGTGTGTTAGGGAATTTAGACTGTAAGTTCCAATGGGGCAGGGACTGATGTGAATGAGCTCTCTGTTCAGCGCTGCAGAATCAGTGGCGCTATATAAATAACTGATGATGATGATGATCAATGTATAGGACAATAGAAGTTTTATACATGAAGTTAAGCGCCATATATTGCATATTGGTCCCCTCAGATTATAAGTGTAAAAATTTGCTCATCTTTAGTTAGGATAAATACTGTTTAGCTGAAGTTAAAGTAGTATTCCTTTTATTTATTTTTGTTAGAACCTGAGGATCATAATCAAGTTAGTGAAGTAACCCACTTGAAAGAAGAGACTCTCCTTATTTAAAGTAATTGTTTTCTTATCTTCCTAGGACACCAGATGTTGAAACAGCAAAAATTATCCATTAGGTGCTTAAATAGGATACCTCTAATATGAGGTGTGATGAGAAGTGGCATCCAAAACATTTAAGTGGTTGGACTAATGGATCCGTTTAGCATGAGGTGCAGAGACATAAGAAATGCATTGGCTTAGATGTAAAAATAACTGCGGATATAAATTGTTTATGGAAACAGATACGCAAATGACTTGGGTCATAAAAGACTAAACACTTCCTAGGTATAAAGTGGTTGAAGAAAACAATTTAAACTTCAGAAAAAAAAAAGTATGTATACAAACATGACATATTGCAAAAAGAACACTGATGTTCCATAACTTGATACAGTGTTTTTATTTAGCGGACGGCAGTGGCAGAACTACCATTGGTGCAGCAGGTGCGGTGCACCGTGGCCCACGGAGATAATGGGGCCCGCTGCACGGGCAACTAGGGAGCCTCGGTTCCCTCCTCCCTGCTTCCCTGCACTGGGGCCCACAGCTCACTAGTTCCACCATTGATAGACGCTGTATAAGAATTGAGGACAGGTCTGTCATAGTAAACCAGGGTCAAGAAATCATCTGATGGACTCATTACAGTCTAGAAAATGTACATTGATGTCCCTCTGCATTTTAACATTTTTTAAAGCATTGTGAGATATATTAGCTCTGCCAACTCGTATGCAGAAACATTTCTAGCAAAACCATCCATCGGTGTTTAAAATGCCCACAGAAGATAATTTCCTCTTTGGAAAATTATTATTGTTCTTCTAATGGAGAGATCTGATAGCTAAATGAACCCATCTGACTTAAAATGTCATCAATTCACTTGTGGGAAGTCTAAAGGTTTCAACTTTTTTGTCCGTACTCTTACTGGTGTAAGACAGTGCGGATGGATGGTGAGTTGGAAAGTGTTTATGCATAGAAAGGGAAATGCTAATAACCAAGTTGTAAATAAATCTAATAAGTAGAGTGCCATATAGAGGCTTATTGGAGTCTTTCCAGTAGGCTGGTGACCCTCATTATGTTATGTTTGTTTTCTCTCTTTCCACTGTGTATTATATTTTTATCAGCTTTCCCGTCTTCTCTCTGTTTATTTGACCTATGACTTTTGTGTAGCCTATCCTATTTATGTGTCTATTTATCCTTCATCTATGTATGTCCTATGTGTCCCTCTATGTAGCCATATGTACCTATCTATATGTCTGTCCTGGTTATTAGTCCTTGGGCCTGATTCATTAAGGATCTTACATGAAAAAACAGTCAGTATTTAACTCGTGTGCAAAACAGAAAACTAGTTTGCACCCCTTGCATTGTAACATGGTTTTGTCCAGGAGACTGAAATAAGATACCTCTTCATTTAAGATCCTTAATGAATCAGGCCCCTTATGTGTATTCCATGGTTCTACTATCTCTTTACTTCACTGTATTTGTTTTCCCTGTCTTTGCCCTGTCTTTCCTACCTGTGTCTTACCCTACATGCCCTATTAGTCTGCCCATTTCTATATCTCCATATCCTAGGTCTTGTCTGTTTTTTCCTATCTCACATATGCATCCTTTATGTAGATACATAAAGGTTTATCTACCTTTATGTATATAATAGGGTAACCATGACATGGACCTCTTCATTTCGCTTACTCCTAAGTCAATAGGTTGCCATGGACCCCATGCAAAAGTGGCATTGTAATTTTATGTTACGGGGTGCGTGTGTGTCTGTATGTGTGTGTCTGTATGTGTGTGTGTGTCTGTGTCTGTGTGTGTGTGTGTGTTGGGGACAAGGCTATTTCTATGTGTAAGAAGTTGATTACTGACATGGGGCAATCACTGCAATAAGGCAACTGGCAAGTTGACAAATGTATTTTACTAAATAAATATTGCCTTATGTTGTCTTAGCAGCTGTTAACAGACCTACTTATGGTTCTTTTGGGTGTGGCTCACACTAGAAGTAAGCCCCTGTGCCTGTAAGGTGAGTGTGTCTGATTTTAACTGCATGTTAATAGTGTTTAAAGCTATAAATCAGTGTAGGATCTGCATATAATGAGGTGCCCTTGACGCTGGGATGCAGGCTTAAATGTTTTGATCAAAATATGAACTAATACCTCATGTTTTCATTTTGCTGGATACACACAGATATGCAGTGTTCAAAAACTGTCTTTTTGAAATGTATTTTACTGTCGGCCAGCTGATAAAAGTCTGAGTCAAATCTAAGAGCTCAAACTCAGAGAACAAGATGTTTTGAAGGAGATGACTGGATTGGAGTCGAGGCAGGCAGGGGTAAATAGTGAATGGTAATTGATACATGAATAAATAATGGAGGGGTTAATGAAGACTATGTGGATGGTTAATATTGGTAAAGGAGTTCATTATTATGATTATAATGATGAATGGGCAAGGGTGATGGAGATAATGAGGGAGACAGGATGGCAATAATGATTAAATGAATGTTCATAAGGGGATTATGTGGAGAGGAGGATGATAAAGGCGGCAATTGGATGAGAAAGGGATTGATTGTGGTTTTGTTATGGTTTGTCATCAATTACTATATTATTACATGATGACATTAATTGAATTATTTATTTTCTTCTGTGTGTTCTTTTGGCACTTTATATTTTATGTATGTATTGGACTCATCCTGCAGTATGTTGTCTGTCAGAGCAGAGCGTACCTAGACCCATATTCAACAAGAGACGTTTCTTCAGATCCGCTCCTAGATACGTGCGTTTTTAAAAAAAATGTAATTTCCGTTAGTTTTGCGTGCTTTAATGAACCAGACCCTCAGTGAGCATGTGTGTGACACTAATACAGGAATAATGTCATTATAAAAGCTTTTGGATGGTTGCTATCTTTCTTGGAATTTGTGTATACAAGCACACGTGAGAATATGAAAAACTAGGTTTTCATTTGTTTTTTGTTTTTTAAAGGACTGCACTTTATTTCAGTACTAGCAGGTGGCTTCACAAAATCTTACTCCTATCATTACTTTGCTTTGCACTATGGGCCTGAGTCATTAAGGAGCGCAAAGCAAAAAAAAATGAGTAATTTTGCACTTTGACAAAACCATGTTGCATTGGAGGGGGAAGTAAAGTTAAAATGTGGGGACAGATTTATAATTGGGGTAGGGCATATCCTATATCAACTTTAAGTTTCAGTATAAAAATAAAGCTATCAAGCATTTGTGTGATAGATGAAAAAACAGCCAGTATTTAGCTTATGCTCAAAATAATAAACTAATGTGCACCCCTAGCATTGTAACATGGTTTGTCCTGGAGAAAACGTACTCTTTTTTCTGCCTTACTCTCCTTAATGACCCAGGCCCAGTGTTTATATTAATAAAACACTTTTAGTGTAAAACTTTGACCACTTGAACTTTGCTTCTTCATAAAAGTCACCTCATGTTGTCTTCGGAGAAAAATTCAACAAGAGAATAATAGGAATTTATTTCTAGTTGGTCTGATTAGACTTGTACGTACGTATGTCCGATAAGAAGTTAAAAAAAAATGGTGTATACAGTATGTCTTGATAGAATAGTTACATTTTTACTGCCATGTGGTGGTGCGATTGACAACTGCAGGCAAACATGCTGTTTGTACAGTAGCATGGACCATACCTTCAATCATGCCACCGTTTTTAACATATTTAATTTTACTCTTATGTAATTTTTTCTTTTTTTTATAAATAAAAAAATAAAGAACATTTATAAAGAAGAATAATCTCCTGCACTAATTAATATCAATAATATACTTGAAATCGAGAAATTCTAAATTGGTAATAACAAAATAATATATGTGTATAAAAGTTATTATTTATTTGATTGGACAGTGAGCAATGCATATACAATATAAAGGCACAGTGTAGACAACTATAAGCTAAAAGCGAGGACTTATGGATAACTCATCAGCATCATAATTAATGATGGATTTATAGTTGTATCGTTCAGTAGTCAGTGTTGTGTTGCTTCCATCTTAGTTGTGGTTAGAAGGCAGACTAGAGGATAGTTGTTTGTATTTACTCCAATCTCTGCATCGCAAAGATCGTAATGACACTTGTTAACCGTGTCCCACTTCAATGACAGTGACTCATTTCTGATAAGTTCAAACTAATGGGTTCTACAGTCCTCAATATGTTTTTTATCTCTGACCATTGTTCTTCATCAGCAGTGCTCTCATCATTCTCTGAATCATTCTGCAGAAGTTTATTGGGTTTTATTGTGTGTTTAACTTGAAAAAAGCAAAGTTGAGAATAAAACTTGGTGTTAAAAGTTGTTTAGCCAGTGACTATTAACTGTAGTTTGAATGTTTTTATAATGCACTGGGCTATTCATATATGCACTACATTTTTGATAAGTGGATATACTTTTTGATACTTGGAATTTTTTCTATTGATTACCTAGAAGAAATAATGAAACTGCTAGACCACAGCCAGGGGGGCAAGGTCAAGGGAAAGGTGGCATCTGACCCAGGCTGCTTTGTCACTAATAACCCTATACTGAGCCACCCCACCCTCTATGGAGCTGCTAAGTTAAGCCTGGTGCACAAAAGACACATCCGTGTTGCATAATTGGTGGATTGTCCGGTCCCAAGATAGTTGATATGGAACATCACTCGATAATACAGACACATCTGACTGTTCCCCCTAGTCCATAGGCATCACACAGAGAACAAAGAAGAAAAGGAAGATAGAAGAAAAGAAGAGTGGAGGAAGGAATAGAAAAGAAAGGAAGAGAGTAAAGAACTTACACAAGCTTGCAAGATGGGTCTTCAATTACACTAACTTTATCAATGTGTGACTGTTCAGTGCTGTGGAACTACCCTGCATAAGGACAAGCTGGCACTGAAGAGCCATAGGTTACACTGGCATACGGCCAGGAAAATAACACTTAAAGTGCATACATATGGAGGATCAATAATTATCCATAATCTCCGTGATTGTGGCTTCTTATTTGTCTGTGTAATCACACACTCCTCCGCAGTGTCACTTCGGTTTTTTACAAGGGCTATGAGACCAAGCACAGAGCCATAAAAAAACCGGCTGCATAGGTCACCCTTGTGACTCCAGCAAGTGGTGCTTTTCACTCTACTTGGGAATGCAGCTTTAAAGTGGAACTGTCACCAGGAGGAGATTTTGGGCTTTATTCCTTTATTGAGATTAGGAGAAACCAGATGCAGAGCCAGAAGATTGCCTGGTTGCAGCAGTGCATGTATACATGGGTTCCGGACCGGTCCAGAAGGTGGGCTTGTTTCTGTGGTACACATCGACTTATCCACAGTAGTCAGTTTACAATCATTTTCAAGAGATACGTTCAAGCCTTTGGTTGGTATAGGGCAGTGTTGACCAACCTGTGACACTCCAGGTGTTGTGAAATTACAAGTCCCAGCATGCTTTGCTAATATATAGCAGCTTATTGCTAGAAGGGTATGCTGGGACTTGTAGTTTCACAACACCTGGAGTGTCACAGGTTAGCCAACATTGGTATAGGGCAACATTACGGACACATTCTATCAGGATAGGTGCTGCAACATCAGCAGCAGGTAAGAAACACCCAGTTGAGGACATCAAGTGACCTGGGGGTTGGAGGTCTTAAAGGTACAATGCTCTCTGCATTGTATAGAGATCATTGGATACTAATCAGATGGGGCTGTATTGTTTCGATTAGAGCTCTTTGAAATGTTTTTTGTTTTTTTTTATATATTTCATTGACTACATAAAACCATGCCTATTTTAGACAAACCAAACCACAATTATGGCGCACTGGTAGAACAACCTGAGCCACTTGTTTTGCTAGCCCTGGAGACCAAAAGTTTACTGTCTGTGCTCTACTTTTCAGCCTAAAGGTTACAATTCCATTAAGGAATGCATGTAAGGGACCAATATGCTGGTGATCCAAATGTGTCTACATGTTATAGTCAATGTAGGGCAGCTGCTTCTAGTACAAAACATGGTTTAATCATTTTAATGAGCATTGCACATGCAGAATACCCTTTGTGCCCCACATATCCCTTTATGTTTGTTATTTTGTGGCTCTTGCTGTACATAATTAGAGTGATAGATGATCAAGGAGATACAAATGTTTTTACCATATTACTGTAGGAAACCCCTTATTACTTCAGTCTGCACAATACAACATATGCAAAGCATTGACATCTTGGATCAATGCTCTAAAAGACTGAACATATGGTATAGAGATTATCATCTATCATCGACCTTATCAAGACAAATCTATTTTTTACCATCAATCCATAATGACATAAGGCTGTTCTGCCTTTCTAGTCACCCTCCCGCCAGATGTGTGCAGTCCACAGTGCCCTAAGCTTTTTATAGCAGAAATTTGAGCTGAAGCTGCTGGGTTCCAAAGACAGCAGAATTTGGCTTAACTCCATGGTGTATCTATTTACAATAGGGGCCTGTAGCAAAATAACACCAATGCTTCTACACTAGAAACACATAAGGTAATCTATAGCTACAAGGCATAATCTTCATATACATGTCTTCAGATCTAGATTTATGGAAAATATACAAAAGCAATAGATGAACCATAATCCAATAAAACTATAAACCTCATACAGTTAGAAAGAATTGTAAAGTCTAGGCCAAATTAAAGCATACATATACATTTACTGCCAACATTTTTCTTAGAGAGTGTAAGTAACTATACACTGTAGTTGAAGGCTCTCAGTACAGATTCCAGCCATCTATTGGCCCTATTTTTAAGAATGATCCTTCGTTTGGTCCATAATGTTACACATTGGCTGTGATTTTTGCCCCATTTCTTTAAATGCCAAGACATGCATGTTCTGTTCTATATATTGTGATACTGACACTCATATGACAGACACCTACAACTTCTTTCATGAATAAACTGTGCTTTTATTGTTCACAACCCAATAACACAGTAATCTTTCAGCAGGATGACACCAGGAAACCTAACTCTGATTAGACGCTGTCTTTTTGCCCAGACACCGGCCAACTAGCTGGCATCAGTCGCCCTGCCCACAACAACAGACTTTATCTTTTGACTTTTATCCTCCACCCAAGCACTACAAACCAATCACTGAAAACAAACCAATTACACCCATGTGGTGCACCTGTGTGTTTGTGTGCTGCAAGGGAAAGACTGTGTGGGAATTAACCCTTTTGGCAGCCTGTACCTGCAGATTCTTGGGATCTTTCCTGTCCCTATGCAGGATAGATGAAGCAAATAAGCCTCTTTGTCACACTTTTCTTAGGCACCAGAAATTTACCTCTCCGCTGTCTTTCCAAGCTGTCCCTCCAGGCTGTCCCTGCGGCCCTCAGGCTCTGCTGGTTTCAGATCTCTCTACAAGATTCTGCCCAGTCTGTCTCTGCTCCAGAGATCCTTCCAGAATCAGGGTATGGGCGCTGCCATCTTGGATTCGGTCACATGATTCCTCTCAGTCAATCAGGGGATAGCAACCTTCTCGCCAGGCTTCACTACAAAACCAATTCCTGAGAGCTGCCATCTTGGATATAGTCACCTGATCCATCTCAGCAACTCAGAATGCTGCTTCTGCCCAGCTGACAGTGCCATCTTTTCCATCGGGCACAATGGGCAGGTGCCCGGGGGCCCCACGGGCAAGGGGGCCCCATAGGCAGGGCTCTTAATTAGAATAAATAATCCTGCAAAAGAAAAAACCTGCAAAAAAAACCTTCAAGGGTCACTGAGCAAGTACATCTATCTCTATCTCTATATATCTATACCTATATCTGTATCTCCTCTATACATCTATATATATATATATATATATATATATATATATATAATATATATATATATGTAGGGGCCACGGTGCACTGCTTTGCCTGTGGGCCCATAATGTTGTTAAGGTGGCCCTGCCAGCTGACCGCAGTCTCCAATCAGGAATCAACAACAACAAATATAAAAGGACTTCATGGAGCCCTTACCTGTTGCCAGTGCAACGTTGTATTTCCAAAAGCCAACCTGGTTCCCAGCAGTCTGCAGTCTTTCTAGCATTCCAGCTCCATTCCGGTTCCAACATTCCGATTCCTTCACTCCGGTTCCAGCAATCCAGTTCCCGCCTGGTCTCCTCTGCTAGTCTATCACCACCTGTGCCAGTCCTTCCATTTACATGCAAAGGAACATAATCAGGCCACCCAGCTTTGTGTACATAGTCTAACTCCAGAGACACAACCCAGTCTGGGTACAGACAGATCCTCTGGTGTGACATGCTTAGTTTGTGTATTATAATTATTGATATTATTCCTTGTAAGATTAATATCCAATCCCTTTTTAAATTCTTTCTGTGATTCTATCATTACTATCTCTGTCAGCATTAAATTCATCATGTCACCTTGTAAGTGTACTGGGTGTAAAAACTTCAATTTTTTGTATTGTACTTGAATATATTTATAGAATGTAATTAAGTCCTTTCAAATATAAATAAACCTTCTTTCAAGTCTCTCATTATAATTTAACCTTATTGCCAAGGTAGCCTGTCTCTGAACCTTCTAATGCTACCCTAGGTCTTTAGTTTATAGAGGTACCCAAAACTGTACCCCACATTCAAGAGGCGGTCTAACCAAGTGTTTATACAATGGTGTGGTTCTCATGCATCTACATCCTATTTTCTGGATCCTAGGATTTTATTAGCTCTTACAGCAACTGCCTGGCACTAGGTGTTGCTACTAAGCTTATTGTCTACTAAGATATCCACGTCCTTTTCCATCTCAAATCTCTCCAATTGTATACCATTTAATGTATAGGTAGCACAATTATTACCATGGCCTAACTAACATGACCTTACTTGCTAGACCTTCAGAGTTCATTAATGAAAAAAGGGCCTAATACTGATCCCTGAGGGACGCCACTATTCAGTTTAGCCCAATTATTATTGTCATAGATTTGTAAGGCGCCACAGTGCTCCGCAGCGCCGTACAGTAGGGAAAACAGTACATACATAAAACTGGGACATACAAGGTTGACAAAATAAATGCAGACATGAGAACAAATGTTATAGTGGACCCTGTTCTTTAGAGAGTTTACATTGTAAGTGGAAGAGGGCACAACTGAAA
Source organism: Mixophyes fleayi (assembly GCF_038048845.1). Taxonomy (NCBI): domain Eukaryota; kingdom Metazoa; phylum Chordata; class Amphibia; order Anura; family Limnodynastidae; genus Mixophyes; species Mixophyes fleayi. The sequence goes on from NC_134412.1 coordinate 26,710,838, forward strand.
CAGGGGGAGTGATTGTGGCTCAGAGTGGAGATTGGGACAGTTGTGAGAGTGCAAAACTGTTCCAATAGTGAATAGTATCATCAAGGATAAGGTAAGATCTAAAAAAGAGAGTGTCTAAAGAATTGAAGGCTGTGGGAATGCCTGATTGGGCATTGTAGGGAATTCCATAACTGGGGAGCACCACGGAACAGGTCTTGTAGGTGGGAGTGAGAAGTGGTTACCAGAGACGAGACAAGGAGCAGATCAGAGGTAGATATAAAAGTGGGAGGATGAGTATTTTGATATGAGATTTGAGATGTATGAATGTAGGAACTGAGTGGGCTGTGGGCAGGGGGGATCTTCCCCGGTCCAGTTCCATAGTAGGTTACCTTTGGCTGGGTCACTGGGCCACCTGCATTTTCATTTCTTTTAAAATGTTCCTTATGGGCTGCTGAGTCTAGTTTTGCCGCACCCCTGGGTTAAAATTTGCCCGCCCTCTCCTGTATGCAGGAGTGGTGTTGTAGAGGACGTTGTAGGTAAGGGTGAGTAATTTGAATTACATTCTGGATGACACAGGGTGCCAGTATAGGGATTTGCAAAGTGGTGTAACAAATGTGGAGCTGTGAGAGAGGAAGATCAGTCTTGCACCTTCAATTATGATGGATTGAATTGGGGATACATGGTTTTGGGAATGCCAGATAGGGAATTTAGACTGTAAGTCCCAATGGGGCAGGGACTGTTGTGAAAGAGCTCTCTGTACAGCACTGCGGAACTAGTGGTGCTATATAAATAACTGATGATGATGATGATAGCAGGAGGTTGCTGTAGCCAAGGCAGGAGATGGTTAGAGAATGGATAAGAGTTTTATTAGCATGTTGGGTAAGAAAATGGCAAATTCTGGCAACGTTTTTAAGGTGAAGTTGACAGGACTGGGAGAGAAACTGAATGTGAAGAATAAAGCAGAGGGTGGAGTCAAGGGGCACAGTAAGGCAGCGGGCTTGAAAGACTGAGGAAATCGTGTTGACAGTGAGGGAGATTTAACGGAAGGTGGTGACTGCATTTTGAGCTTTAGGTAGTGTTGGGACATCCACGTGGAGATAGCAGAAAGACAGTTGATTACACAATATAGTACAGATGGGGAGAGGTGAGGGGAAGAGATATAGATTTGGGTGTTGTAAGTGTAGAGATGGTACACGAGCCTGAATAAGTGAATTAGTTCTCCGAGAGAAGAGGTGTACAGTGAAAAAAGTAAAGGGCCAAGAAGTGAACAAGGAAAGAGTGACAGGTGAATAGGATAAAAAGGTTATCAGCAGTGTTAAAAGCAGCGGTTAGGTCCAGGAGAATGAGTATGGAGAAATGACGCCTAGGAGCATATTTACTAAACTGCAGGTTTAAAAAAGTGGAGATGTTGCCTATGGCAACTTGTCAGATTCTAGCTTTCATTTATTTAGTGCATTCTACAAAATGACAGCTAGAATCTGATTGGATGCTATAGGCAACATCTCCACTTTTTCAAACCCACAGTTTATTAAATATACTCCTTAGACTTTCCAGTAAGTAGATCATTGATCACTGTTTGGAGAGCAGTTTCAGTTGAATGTTGGGAGCGTAAGCCTGATTGCAGAGAGTCAAGAATGGAGTGAGAGGAGAGAAAGTGAGACAGGCGATTGTACACTAATCCCTCAAGTAGTTTGAAGACAAAGGGGAGGAGAGAGATAGGGCGATAATTGATGAGAGGCTGGATTGAGAGATGATTTCTTTAGAATTGATGAGCACATATTTAAAAGAGGATGGAAATGTGCCAGCGGAGAGAGATAGGTTGAAGAGATGAGCTAGAGGTGTACAGTGGGGGAGATGGGAGTCAATAGGATTGAGGAGACAGGTTGTAGGGTGAGATGATGAGATGAGTGCAGAGACTTCGTCTTCTGTTACTGGAGAGAATGAATTAGGGGTGTAGGTGAAGGTGGGTCGAGTGGGTGGAATTTGGTATGAGAAGTGAGTTGAATGTGGCAAAGAGGCGACGTGATTTAGAAGACTGGCTGGTTATTAGAGAGATAGGAACAATATTTCCTCCTCAGAATATGTTTCATTAATAAGAACCATCTGTGTCCCATGTACATTTTTTACCCTAATCCCAGTACTTTTATTTTATGTTTTAATCTTTAAAGTGAAACTGTATCAAATAATTTGTAAAAATCCAGATAATTCACATTACAAGCATTGCCAATATCCGGTTTACAACTTTCCCAAAAAACAGGGGGCTTGACACAAGTACAGAAGTACTCAGACGCCAACTGATGTATTATCACTCCCCCTGGAGACGCTCAGGGGCCTGGATGAGTAAAGAATAAGTTTTTATAATAATATAAAGATGATGAGGAGGTTAACGGAGAATGATGATGTGAAAGGGAGCTAATAATTTAGGGTGAGGGGTTAATTATTGCTGGATTAATAATTGCTTTTTAAAAAAAATCTGGTGTGTACACGCTAATGAAATTTGCTATGCATGCCTATGGATAAAATCTCTGTACCCTCTTGTTTTAATAATTTAAATGCTCTCCTATTTTCCTGTATGAATTGTACTACTTTCTGGAACTATTGTTAGCTTGAGTTATAGAATGCAAAAAAACATTAATAAACATTTTCATCAAAATACTAGTACCACAGTCAATCAGCTTTAATGCCTGTCTGCGTTATGCAAAATGGGCTTACATACATGTTTTTATAGCACTTGTACATATGGTATTATTAATGCACAAATCCAACATTTCCATGCTATGATCATCACTGTATATTTATAAAACACCACAGATTCTGCAGCACTGTACAAATCACTCTGACTTGATCCTTTGCCCAATATGGCTTGGTCTTAGCTATTCTTGTACTCTGTGTGCCATAACCCTTAGCTACTTTTCTATATGCCCTTGCTCCTCGACAAGTTCTTGTAAGTCATTTTTGTCCAGTGATGTGGTAATGTATTTGTTGTCAGCAGTCACATCATGAAATACCCTTGAAGGCTGCAACCTATGTTCACTTCACATTGGAACCCAAGCTCTCTTGTAGGGTTCTTTCAAAAAACCAAGGCAACCAGTAGACTCCATACTCCAAAGCTGTCTGTTCCAATGGCCTAAACCCTGTATGGTCCCCTGTCTGTAGCCTGTAAGGAGCTGCGGAAACCTTGTGGTGCCCTATAAATAAAGATTAATAATAATTATAATAATAAATGGTCTTTTGTGATGTCAACCAACTACTTTTCTGTAAGTGCAACTAGATGTGCAGGAAACGCATTGGATCTGTGGGTCAAGATGGGGGCATTTGTGGGTGCATAGAAGTTTGCACTGGCCAATGGGAGATGTTGGGTTGATCAAGATTGTTTCTTGCAAGGTGCAATTTAGGCACAAAAGGGAGTCTAAAGTTCCAAAATGATAGTTCATATAGGGGGAGAGGACTATTTAAATTCTATAAATGGGTGGAAAAAACAGATGTACGGGGTGGTCCCTGCTTTGTAGGAGATCTTGCAACCTTTCCCTTCCTGCAAAAGGCCTTCAATTCTCCTCTACCACCGAGAGATTGGATCTCATCCCTATACTTATAAAGGGTCACACATTAAACTTTCCTTTTATAAGGAAAAGCACATTCCTAGATACCACTTTTCTAGGTATCATTCTAATGATTAATGTAATATGTACATGCTTGTTGATTAACCCTTTTTATATCTATATAAAGCTCTATATCAGGATACCACGGATGTCTCCAAAATCAATTTAATAATATCATAACAAATATATATTCATCTCTATAAACATGTAAAACTGGGCTGATTCTGGCCCTGAAATTGGTTGAGAATGGCAGTTGTATATATCACAGAGAAAGTACATGTAGTGTCTATTAGCAGGTCACAGTGGGAGACATAGAAGGGAACTTGCACAGTCCCTCTGGTCTTGAAAAGCAGAGTGTTTAGCTGATGTGTAGAGAGAATTGTCAGTCCCCAATGGATAGTAATTCATATGTATATACTCAAATACCACTCCTGGATCAGTATACTTTGTCCAGGTTATGGTGCAATTTATCTACATTGTGCACAAGGGAATCGCCCACAGTTAACGGCTTGCTGCTTAACTCCGCGCTCCAAATACGTGTCTATATAATAGATTCAGGCCCTTTCCTTAATGCGTTTCTCTGCTGTTCATAGCACTTTCATCAGAATGATCAGAACAGAACCTGTTTCAAGTTATAAAGATAATAAATTGCTGGGAAAACAAAGGTGATGAAAATGTGTTTTCTAGGAGCAGAAATTGCCAGGGCAATGTGACAGATTTAGAGATAAAAGATAAAACAATCCTTTATAAAGGCTTCCTTTATAAGGAGAAGCAATAAGGACTATTCTGAAGCAGCTGTGGAATAATGCACCCAAACTGAGAGCACACTGAGCATGCTCAAATACTTATTTATCTATATTTAATTTTTTCTTGTGTAGTTTTTCACTTTCATTCTTATTTTTAGTCATGTTTATTAATCTAAGAGAAAGGTGCATGTGTGTATAATGTGATGTAGCTTTCACCATGTGGATTGCTTCAGTGCCTCCACCCAAACCTTGATTCGTGGCAATCAGGTAATGTCTGGGATCACCAGGGAGAGATTTGGGAGTCTGTACTCTACACAACTTAAATGACAAAGAACCCATAAACTGCATAGTGTTAATGTCCCTTTTTTCATGCACCCGACCTCCTTCTAATGTTCATCTTATAACCGTATTCGTATTATAAATAAACACATGGACACCAGATTAAAGCTCACAGTTTATTTACATATAAATGAATATATGAAAAGGTGGCGGTGAGAGTAGGGCAGTCAGCCAAACTATTTGCAAAGCCAGACAGTGGAAGTTCACACCATTTCACCACTGGTCCCAGGATATTATCCTTTATGAGTTACTACACCCTTTTGGGACTCAACAATGACGTGCCCTCACAAAGCAGTTCAAGAGGTCCTCCACACAAAAGCAACAAGAGTCAGGTTGCTACGAAGGGGGCAGTGACCCCTGGGCAAGCTGTGGAAGCACCATATGCTTACTAGTCACTGACTTCGATGCTCTCCTACAAACCACTGTGATCTCTTAATGGACTCACAACCCACCACCAAGTGACCTCACTATAGCTAGCCCCCAATTTCCAATAAATCTGCTCAATAAAGAGCTATAACCCCTCATTGGTAATGTGAATACCATCTGGCCTAAACAGGTATACCTGTTCCACCGTTATTAAAGGGTGTCAATGATTATTTCCTCTAGCACACTGATGACCTGCCCGAGGAACTATTGATTTTCTTGAGGAGAGAACACATAATGGGGAGGAGATGGCGGATCTCCAAGAAAGTCATGGGACAATGTTGGACCAGCTCAATGTAACTGCTGGCCAATGTACCTGAATGGCCCGAAGATCCTCCCTAGTGGAGTTAAGTAACTCTAGTGACTTGCCCTTTCTCACATCGTTACCCCTAGATGCAATACTAAAGTGTTGGGGACCATGTAGAGTTATCTCCCCTGACAATAAGGGTATGATGGACGCACATACCAAACCCCTCCTTCCCAACCACCTGATGTTCACGGGGTAGGAGAAAGAGGACCAATCCTAGGCTAACCGGTGTCTGGCCACCTAGTATATGTATGAATAGCCAATAATCCAAATCCGGATCCTCTTGGCCTGTGTACGTAGGATGAAGCACATAGTGTCCAGTCGGGATTTATCTCTACTTTGAAAAGTGGTCTTCAGGCCTTATCAGAAGCAGACTCCTGTCTCTGCAGTGAGCTGCTTACTGTACCTAAGCAGGCCCCTGCCAGAGCAGTGGGCCGCACACCATAAAGCAGACCCCTGACAGCAGTGTGCTGCATAACTCGGAGGCTCCCATGCCATAACAATGGGGTACCAGGGCAGGGAGGGGAGGGGGAAACGGTAACTCATATGAAGGTAAAAACTCATAAAACCCCAAAGTTTATAGCTAATCAGGCCTTAATCTACAGAAAAGATCCCTTCATGCCCCACTAAAAGTGAGGAGTAGCATAGCCCTGGATTACCGAAAAAGGGGACGCCCAGGAGCAACTTTAGGCTTTAGGCCATATGTACTTTTTATAGGTGTCTGACTTACATTGCCCTAAGGATTGAATGGCCATTATGGAAGAGCAACTTTCAGCTGCAGCAGTAGCTGCCCAGATCCGAGAGGAATGGGTGCCGTATAGTGCTGGGTCTAGACCCACACATGCCAGAGAGCAGCTTGCTGAAGTTTTTTAAGGGGGAACCATCAGCCTGTATCAACCACATGTCATCCCCTTGGTGGCGAAACCCCTGCCAATCAAGAACATAAAGCGACAGGGCATATGGCCGGGTCATCTTGGGCGTAAAGAGTTATCCACTGCCCTTTACCAGACTGATCCGTGTTTGACTTAATCAACTTACAAGATACATGTGTGGGTGCACTTACAGTATATTTAAATACAAAGCCGCACCGCAGGCTTCTCTGGACTGCACAACCAGTGCAAATGCAGCACTAAACATTAGCGTCTGTTGTGATTGCTGTCAGGTCACTAATAAGAGAATTAACATCTCAAATATAGGACCTCAGTTTAACATGTTGTGATCAAGGAGGCACATTCTTTGAGTAGCGGTGCACGTAATTAGTAGTTATCCAATCACTGTAAATGGCAAGCTAAACATCCCTCTGCATAAGGGTGCCAAGATTGTTGTTATAAAACATATGTGCAGATGTATTATCGTTACCTTTTGATCTGATTAGACTAGGTGGTCCATGTACATGAGAGTTAATAAACTTGACTCTATTCTTCACAAAATTATCTTAAATTCCCTTCTTTTAAAAACAGCTATGTCATTTTCCACGGTCAAGGAAAAACCCCATGTATAAAAGCTGTGACCTCACTGATGCTTCTCCCAACCTGTCCTTCTCTAATCAATGAATGCACCATCGGATGTATTAGAATGAGCAGAAGGTACCTCCATGCAGGGGCGGGCTGGGCCAGGGGCAGGGGGGCATCGGCCCCCCAGGCCGCTTGATCAGACAGGTATTCAGGCCGCCCCCCCTCCCCTCACATCACACTCAATGTGGCCGCGTCATCCAATGACACGGCCGCATTGAGTGTCAGGTGATGCGGCCGCCTGTGCGCTGGGTAATACTCAGTGTATGCGGACGGCGCCACGGGAGGGGGAAGTGGAAAGTGGGCGGTGGGGTTGGGGGGCGGGATTGTAGCGCAGCGCTGTCACTGCCGGGGAGATTGCTAATTCAAGCATGGGGGGGGCATGACACATGGGTAGTATTCTCTATATGCTACCCATGTAAACAGCATAAAAAACCATTAGCCAAGTACTACAGGGCTCCTCCAATAGCCCACAGGAGCCCTGTAGCAGCCAATCACTGCATCTCCTCCTCCCCAATACCAGCCCACTCTGCATGTGATTGGGGCAGCCCCAATCAATCAAATACATGGGAGCCTCAATCTCACTAGGAGGCTCCCATGAAGTAGGTAAAAATTAGTTAATATATAAATAAATATTAATAAATAAATGTGTGTGTGTGTATATATGTATATATATATATATATATATATATATATATATATACACACACACCCATATTTAAATAATTAAATCCGTAATTAAAATTAAAAAATAATAAATAAATATATATATATATATATATATATATATATATATATATATATATATATATATATATATATATAAATATATATATACAAGTTAACCCGTGCATGATACTCATGCATTCTAGTCAAATCAAGCTACTTAAGGTGTTAAAAAGGTTCTTGTCATGCATTTGGGCCTAGCCCAGGCCTCCTCAGGGGAAGAGCGTTACTTCCCGACGCAAGCGCCCTTTTTTAACGTGGTTTTGTCCACATGTCACCACCTCATCATTCTTCTCCATCACCTCATCCTTCATTTTCATCGCCACATCTATCCAGATGTCTATCCAGACACAGGGATCTCTCTCAGCGGTCCTGAGTATCACACTCCTCTCGCTCTGTCACCCCCTGGAACCACCAACCACTCCCAACTGTCACTTCTCCTTCAAGAAATATATATATATTTTTTTAAAATCTTTATAAACACTTTTAACAATTAACAAATTAAATTAACAAATTAAAAACATCTTAGTATACCAAATTCCAGCCCTTTCTGAGGTTTTTTCCACACACACTAAGAATTTAGTAGGTCAGTGTATAACTCCGCCCAGCAGGTGGCGCTGAAGCTTGGTTTTATTTTTTACACACACACACACAGACACACACAGACAGACTAACACACGCCACTAGGCATTTATATTATATATATATTTTATATCCTGGTGGCTTGCCCACCAATACAACGGGGGCTTCCAATACAGTAGGAGGCTCCCATTTAGGCAGGGCATGAAAAACACCTACCCCTGCAGCCATTATTGAAGACAAGAGCAAAAGCACAGCACGAAGAAATAAAAAAAGAGAGAAATTACAATCACTTTTATTCAGGTAAGTGTATGTTCATTTTTTTTAATATTCTCTTTTTAATCTTTATTGAAAAAAAATAGCATTTTTTTCTGTATGTGGGCGAATAGATAATCAAAGAAATAGTGTAGTGCTATTTGTATGATGATCTATTAATAGTGCTTGATAAATCGGTGCCCCCAACTTTAGTATTTTATGGAGCAAAACCAAGCCATTTTGTTCACAAAAACATCAGTTTTTTAAAGCAAAATGGCTTCTTGCACTTTGATAAATCAGCCACTGGGTTCAGTACTGTAATAGAACATTATTATATAATATATTGCTAAACCCCCTCCACCCTTCACAGACGAGCAGGCAAAAGCATGTAAACATGTATGTAATATAATAAAAAACTGGTGTCATAGTGTCAATGTTTTTGGTTGTTTATTTTTTTTATTGATCATATTTTAAATGTGTGTTATCAAAATTATTTTTAATGTAGGGTATCAGTTGTATTTGTAATGTGCGTTATCAATGCTATTTTGATGTGCGGTATCATTGCTAGTTTTGATGTGCGGTATCAATGCTGATTTCATATGCGGTATCAATACTGTTTTCATGTGCGTTATCATTGCTAGTTTTGATGTGCGGTATCAATGCTGTTTTGATATGGGGTATCAATGCTGTTTTCATGTGCGGTATCAATGCTATTTTGATGTGCGGTATCATTGCTAGTTTTGATGTGCGGTATCATTGCTAGTTTTGATGTGCGCAATTAATGCTATTTTGATGTGCGGTATCAATGCTGTTGTGATGTGCGGTATCATTTCTAGTTTTGATCTGCGGTATCATTGCTAGTTTTGATGTGCGGTATCAATGTTATTTTGAAAAACAATTTGACTAGACTAAAAAGTGTATGTTGAAGGTTTTAGGAAATTTTATTTTGTGGCTTTGTTCTGATTTCAAACATTTAGAAACCCCCCTTAAAAATACTGTGTTTGCCCCATATATATGGGCCTGATCTTGATTCTGAGTGTGTGTTAAAGTACAATGCAGTGTATTGTATTGTATTGTCAAAGATTGCAAGTGTGAAGCCGTATAATGTTGTTTACTCTTATTTCCATAACCTATTATTACAATTTGTTATTTGGAGCCATATTTTAATACTGGTCTGCCACTCACAACAATTTTTGTAAAGTTTATTTATGCATATATATGTTTTTGGTTACATTATTTATTTTCAGTATTTATAATTATAATAATAAAGTACTGCTGATTAAGTAACACTAAAACAGCCTCTTTTTATCTTATGAAATATATATTGTACCGAAAAACAGCTTTAAGGCTGGGCCGCGCTACTTATGGGCCACTGCTGTGTGCTTGCCCCCCGGGCTAAAGTCTGCCAGCCCTCCCCTGCCTCCATGGCTATTAATGTGCCACCAGTCAGGTTGGACTCAACACTCATAGCTTCAACGATCTGAATTACCACATCTGCAGATAATCTGCAGCGACTTGCAGGTGCTAACATTCTTACATCTACTGTTTGTAATAGTTCCATCCTCCTCCGTACTTAAAACACCTCTTACTCATCTTCTAAATTCTAATAAAATGTGGAAAACAAAATGCTAAAAAACTAACAAACCCCTACTCCCTCCCAAAAAGGAAACAGCTTTTAGAAATACGAAGATAGCAATAACCCAGATGCAGTCTGTCTTAACTGCCACATGATGCATGTGTGTGCAATAAAAACGTAATAGTTCAGGTATAGTGTTGAGAGTATATAGCCTGCAAAGGCATCAGTATATTATATATTAGACAAAAGGAACCATGACCACAGTAATCAGGCATAATCAGTGACATGACTAGATGTCTCTGGAATATTGATTTCATTTTCTGGCATGGCAAGATAACCTTCAATCAGAAAAGGACAGGTGGAAAGATGAAAGCTTTACTGCACAAGATATATGCTATATGTATTAGATCTTACTTCCCTATTATCAAGGTTACTTAGATCATTTTCATTTACAATTGGGAAGGTGTTATCCTAATTAGAACCAAATGTTTTTACAAAAAAGGGGAGAGATACAAGTGTATATTTACGAAAATGCGGGTTTGAAAAATGGAAATGTTGCCTATAGCAACCAATTAGATTCTAACTGTCACTTTGTAGAATGTACTAAATAAATGATAGCTAGAATCTGATTGGTTGCTATAGGCAACATCTCCACTTTTTCAAATCCACAGTTTAGTAATATATCCTAAAGAGTCCTCTTCAATTGATGCACTAATGCATCTAATAATCTAAAATGTAACTTTTATTTAGATTCACTAAAAAATATAATAGTTACCAGAAAAAGTGTGTGTGTGTTTTAGCAGCGAAATACAAAAACTTTCCAAATAGAAGAAAAATTTATAAAAAGTTGTATATAAAATGATGAAATACTCGTCATTTAAAATATACTGTGGTTGATGGAAATGTGGATTGCAGTTTGTCTGCTATATAGTAGCAAAAATAGTAACTGTATAAAGTCCTGCTACACTGCAATTATATTCTTATGTGTAGTAGTTCAGTAATATATGTTCTCTAGCTCAAATCTGCATTATCTATATCCTTCAATGTACTGTTATATAATTGGCCAAGATAACCACGAAATTCCTTGTAAAGTTCTCTGCAGAATGTATAAAGATTTTAAAAATAAAACACATATTATTTTATATCGAAAAATTTATTGAACTGATTGAACTAAAAAACTGAAGATTTTTTTCATCATAAATGTTCTATACCAGAATTATTCCAAAAACGTGAAAATAAATCTCTGGCAGCGGGTCTATCGTTTGTGTGTGTGTCATTGTAAGGGACCTCCCAAGCATTTGTTTTTAAATGTACCGATACCTTTTTCTGGAAAAACATTAAAAACTAGTTCTAACCTATCTACTTGTGTGCTGGAGATATTAGCCAATCTGCATCACATCGAGTTTGAAAAGATAGTAGTTGAAACTCACATTCTCCAGCCTCCAGCCTCCAGTTTTCACTTAAAGCTTTTATTCACGTTAAACAATTTTAATGCACTTTAAAACAGTTAGGGCCTGAGTCATTAAGAAGAGCAAAGCACAAAAAAGGAGTAACTTTGCACATGGACAAAACCATGTTGCATTGGAGGGGGGGGGGGAATAAATTTAAAATGTGGGGACAGATTTATAGATGGGATATGGCATGTCCTAGATAAACTTTAAATTTCAGTGTACAAATAAAGCTATCAAGTATATGTGTGCTAGATAAAAAAACAGCCAGTATTTATCTTATGTGCAAAATAGTAAACTAATTTGCACCCCTTGCACTGTAACATGGTTTGTCCCGGAGAACATTTTACATTTTGTTTTGCCTTACTTTCCTTAATGACTCAGGTGGTCCCTAATCCTTTGTGCCACAGACAAGCTACGTTTAAAAATTGTTTTTCTAAGGTAACCTTATCAATTGGGGAAAACAACTTGGAAATAAACTGAGTGAACCACTCCTGTAATATTACATTTTAGCCATAATGTATAGCTTTTTAATGTTGCTATTTTATATCGGCGACATATGCATTGTTTTTTATTACACTAAGTATTTAATGTAGAATGATTTAATTTTAAATGTAACATAATATATATTCCATGTGTTTTTCTCTGCAGTGTTAATGTATATTACTTAGTTGAACGTTTAAATAAATTGTTCAATATTAAAATTCTTTGTTGCTTCCATTCAATATTTGCTATTGATGTTAGGTCATCGCCTTAGTTAGGGCATACCATACAGGCATTCATGGGTCAATAAATCTCTCCACTTATGTAAACTGTTAGGAAGAGACTTGGATGCACCATCATCACCATTTTACAGCCGTTGTCAGCACTGAAAGAATAGTAAATTACTGACATACACATACTGAACAGACATTTGTGGACCTTTTGATTTATCATCCACACAGGGTAAAAATACTACACAAGTGTCTAAGTGTATACTGTGGGGAAATGAAAGCATTTTAAATGCTTTAATAAACATAAATTTATAGACTCTAAGCTCCAATGGGCCAGGGACTGATCTGAGTGAGTTCTCTGTACAGCGCTGTGGAATTAGTGGCGCTATATAAATAATTGATGATGTGTGTGTGTGTGTGTATATATATATATATATATATATATATATATATATATATATATATATATGTGTGTGTGTATATATATATATATGTATATATGTGGGGTGGGAGCAGTTACTGGTGTCGTTCGCGGGTTGTGTCGGGTCCCAGCCTTAAGATGTAAGAGTGGGGAGGCAGCAGGCACATGATGTGGGGTGGGGTGGGGTGGGGTGGAGCTCTAGCGACGTAGCAATGTGACTGGTCAATCACCTGTCACACTGCTGCCTCCTGTGATGAAAGTGGCTTCTGTGGACAGTGCTTTCAAGAGGCTATTGCAGACACTTAAGGTGACTAAGAGATACAATTACACCCACCGCCCAGTACCAGTACCAGCACAACAGCAGTATGTAATGTACAGACTGCATCAGCTTCAGTAGAAGTTGGTTGTTTGGTTAACTCCAGCTTTGTTGTTCCATTATTTAGGGCTCTGTATATGGAGTGGTCACAGTGTGATATATGGAGTGGTCACAATGAGATATATGGATAGGGCACTGTGATATATGGAGGGGGCACAGTGTCCTGAATGAGGGCACAGTGTAATATGGGGGGCTCAGTGTGATATGGGGGCTCAGTGTGATATGGGGGGCACAGTGTGATGTGGAGGCACATTGTGATGAGGAGGGGGCACAGTGTAATGATGGAGGAGAGTGCACATTGTAATGAGGAGGGGCATAGTGCAATGAAGGATTTGGGCACAGTGTGATATTGGGGGCACAGTGTGATGTGGAAGCACAGTGTGATGAAGGAGGGGGCACAGTGCAATGAAGGATTGGGCACAGTGTAATGGAGGAGGTTGCTGTGAGATATGGTGGGGGCACAGTGTTTTGGAGGGGGCACAGTGTCATGAATGAGGGTACAGTGTGATATGGGGGCACAGTGTGATGAATGAGGAGGCACAGTGTGAAGAAGGGGGCACAGTGTCATGAATGAGGGTACAGTGTGACATGGGGGCACTGTATGATAAATGAGGAGGCACAGTGTGAAGAAGGGGGCACAGTGTGAACACCAGCGACAGCAGAGAACCTTGTCAAGCCCTGCATTGTCATTTTATTTATACATTGCATAGAGCCTTGTGGACTATATATGTATGATGAAAGAGGGAGCACAGTTCGAAGAAGGATTGGGCACAGTGTGATTGAGGAGGGTGTAGTGTGATGATGGAGGGGGCACAGTGTGATGATGGAGGGGCAAAAGTGTAAATTAACTAGTAAAAGGGAATAATAGGAGCAGGGATAGGGATAGATAGAGAGGATCAAGGAGCAAGGGAGGAGTGAGAGAAGCAGGATGTGAAGCACAGGGGAGAGCAGGTAGGGAGGGAGAGAGGGGGATACCTGCAATGAAGATAGGGGCACATAGGAACAGAGAAAGGAAACAGATAAGGAAAAGATAAAGGATAACATGGAAGATATAATGGATATAGTTTGGATCGTTTTATTATAATATGGAGAAATGAGGGAAAATGTAAGTACACAAACGAGACACGAGGAAGAGGTGGAGGGACGCAGAGGAAAGGTAACTTGGCACAGGAGAGGAGGGTGACACAGTGTGCATAGCCTTGCATCATTTAATATGTTTTATATTATACTATACACTGTTAAAATGCATCTAAATTTAATTTCACTCTACCAAAAATCTCTAAACCATCGGACCCCCAACCATTCATTTCAAAGTGGAAGTTCCATACAAGCACATCTAAATTTGCAATTCAGCCAACGTGTGTGTGTGTTTTATTATATTTTTTATTTTTCCACAAAAATATTTATTAAGATAATCTTAATGCCTAGTGAACATAAAATACACTTTTACAGTTGCTCCTGATTGCAAACACATGTTATAGCATGCAAACGAGACTGTCATCACTGGTACTCAGGACTTAGACTAGCCCTGTAGCTGGAGCAAGAGAAAAACAAGTAACTTTGAGATGCCCAGAGCTTCATTCAGAAGTGGTTGTGTGCACTAGAGTTTGACACTCCCTTACTGTACATTGACTAGGGGTGAACGACCCTTCTCCAAACATGTTCCTTCCCAAAAATCTTAAGCTGCAGTAAGAGTCCTTTGCGTACGTAAATGCATTAAACATTGCTGAGTTTAGTTGCATATGGCCCAGTTTTCGGCCTGCGCAAAGTGATTTTGCATGTGATACGCACAAATTCGGCAGATACGTGCTTTGATGAATCAGGCCCAAAAAGTTATACTTACACAAGTATATAAAATGTACATTTATACTTTACCAAAGGATCAGAAATGGAGATGTTCTAGAAAAATATAGGCACATTTATAAAAACTGGTGCAAAAGTAACTGTGCAGAAAGGGTTATATAACCCATGGCAGCATTTAGACATTTGCTATCTAAACTGTATTGTTTTTTAAATGACTTAATATCGGATTAGCTGCTAAAGGTTATAGTTTTTTCTGCAGAAATCTAGCAAAACTACACAGACAATGCAATTACTGAAATTACACCATAGTTGCCAACTTTCTATTATTGGCCTCCAGGGGGGAGGGTGGAAGGCCTAGTGCCTGGTGTGAGAAGAAGGGGTGATTTTATTAGAGACAGATGGCAAAGAGGTACGGGCATGGGCCCAGTAGATGGGGTGCCCACAAGGACCTGACCTGATTCCAGGCCTCTGCCGCCACGCTGTCTGTGCCGCCGACATCCTCTTGATCAGCCGCAGAGTTCTTCACCCAGCTGGGCTCTTCTCCGCTCCTGACGTCTTCCTGACAGGGTAGCTCTCAGCCCTTACAAGGGCTCCCTGCTTCTGCTCTCTGCCGTTCTCAGGTGTCTTCTCTCTTCTATTTTTTTCGCTTGCTCACTTCTGTCCCGCTTATTCTGTCTTGTGTCTGACACGGCTTCTTTCTTGATGTCTTCTGTCTTCAGTCGCTGCTGATGAATTAAATTGGTGCCAAACTCTAGCGCACACTTCCGAATGAAGCTCTGGGCATCTCAAAATTACTTGTTTTTCTGCCTTATCTCTTGCTCCAGCTACAGGGCTAGTCTAAGTCCTGAGTACGAGTGATAACAGTCTCGTATGCATGCTATAACATGTGTTTGCAATCATGAGCAACTGTAAAAGTATATTTTATGTTCACTATTTTTTATGGAAAAATAAAAAATATAATAAAATACATTTTATTTTGTTTTTAACTGTTTTCTCATTAATGCTTATATTATTAACAGGTGACTTTAATTCAATAGTTTCTTTTTTTCCTATGCATTTTTTTGCGAATGTCTAATCCACATAGGGTTTGGATGTATCCTGCAGTGTCTTGTATAGTAGAATACAGCAGACCTACACCTGAATTCATCGGCGGACGTATCCTACGTTCCGTTCCATGTTAAATTCAGGATTACACAGAGCTGAGTTACAAGCATTTTAAACCAAACACATGTTGAGCTCAGTATGTATGCCTGATGAATCGGGCCCATTATCATCATCATCATCATTTATTTATATAGCGCCAACATATTCCGTAGCGCTTTACAATTGGGGACAAACATAGTAAACTAGTAAACAAACTGGGTAAAACAGACAAACAGGTGAGAAGGCCTTGTATTATTTACCCAATAACTAATATATTTTACCTACAAGGTTTTGGATTACTAGTAATATAAAGAAACCATAGTATTTGCCCTTTAAAAGCAAACATTTTTCTAGATTTAGAATTGTATTAGATGCAGTTTATCTTTTATTTAAAAAGATAAATTATGTAAATATTTTTCAATATACATTTATAGGAAATTAAATATTTCATAGACATAGTTTTTTTTTGTACTTTGAAGCATGTGTATTACTATTGAGAAATAAACTGCATTTGCCTTTATACACAAAATAGAAAATATATTGCAGTTTAATAATTTTTCATACTTAAGTGATTGCTATTGCTACATAATACATGTTTTGCTCATTTAGATCAGTTAGAAGCTTTGAGCTACATATATCTGAGTGGATCACTCCAAGTCTTGGCCTTTGAAGGGTCATGGAATATTGAAGCTCCGCACCCCCTGCTGTATGGCAACAAGATTATTTTCCTGTTGTGACACAGATATTTTAATCTTTTAGAAGTGTTAAGAAGAGCAAGTGACTCACACCGAAGGTAAGGAGCTTCAACTGTGACAGAGTTACAGACAACTGTCCTGTTAAATTTGGACTAGAGTTGTACAGAGATAATTTTTACTAATGCAATATTAATGTATGTGGAAAAAGATGGAATTTACCTACAGCATCGGGTTCAGATAAGAAAATACCCTTGGCAGCAAAATAATGATCTAAAATAAATAACGCTAAAAATGAATATCATATATTAAGAATAATAATAAAATGTGGGGGAGTGGAATCTAGTTTGTTAAGAGGGATAGCAATAGGAGTATTCGCAAACACGTTTTCAGTGAGGACTGAGGAGCCCGTGCTACATTTCCCAGGCCCATCCAACACAGAAAGATTACTGAGCTCTCCAAAAATTATTGATAGCTGCTGCCACTAAATTAGCAGCCCTGTAATCAGACCTGCAGGCAGGGCATCACAAGCCCTGGGGGTGCCCTAGGCAGAACCACCCACTAGGGATGCGCTTTTTACTTTATTAGGCAGTAATTGGGGTGGTATCCTCAGCTCCTCAGACTGGGAGGGTGGTACTTGGCTGTGACATCAGAGCCAAACAACACACTCCCAGCGGAACACTGACATGGAGGAGAAGCAGGACCAGTTAAGACCCCATGGAGTCCTAGGCAAGACATATTCTTGGGACTCTCCTCCCTCCATTCTGGCAATATCTATATTTATATTTCTGTATACTGTATATATAAAAATATACACACATGTATACATAGACTGATCAGCCACAACATTAAAACCACTGACAAGTGAAGTGAATAACATAACATTGATTATCTTGTCACAATGGCATCTGTCAAGAGGTGGGACATATTAGGTAGAAAGGGAACAGTCAGTTTTTGAAGTTGATGTGTTGGAAGCAGGAAAATGGGCAAGGGTAAGGATCTGAACAACAAGGGCCAAATTGTGATTGCTAGATGATTGGGTCAAAGCATCTCCAAAATGGCAGTTCTTGTGAGTTGTTCCGGGTATGAAGTGGTGAGTACCTACCTAAAGTGGTCCAAGGAAGGACAACCGGTGAACCAGCAACAGGGTCATGAGCGCCCAAGACACATTGATACGCGTAGGTCGAGAAAGCTAACCCGTCTGGTCCAATCCCAGAGAAGAGCTACTATAGCACAAATTTCTGAAAATGTTAATGTTTGCTGCATATGGGGCTGCTTAACCACAAACCAGTCAGAGAGCCCATGCTGACCCCTGTCCTCCTCCTAAAGAACCTAATATGGGCACGTGAGCACTAGAACTGGACCATGGAACAATAGAAGAAGGTGGCCTAGCCTGATGAATCACGTTTCTTTTACATTATATGGATGGCAGGTGCATGTGCGTTGTTTATCTGGGGAAGAGATGTTACCAGGATGCTCTATGGGAAGAAGGCAAGTCGGCAGGGGCAGTGAGATGCTCTGGGCAATGTTCTGCTGGGAAACTTTGGGTCCTGGCATTCATGTGGATGCTAGTTTGATATGTGCCACCTACCTAAACATTTTAGCAGATCAATTACACTCCTTCATGACAACGATATGCCCTGATAGCAGTGGCCTCTTTCAGCAGGATAATGCTCCCTGCCACACTGTAAAAAGTTTTCAGGAATGGTTTGAGGAATGTGACAAATAGTTCAAGGTGTTGATATTGTGTCCAAAATCACCAGATCGCAATCCAATTGAGCATCCGTGGGATGTGCTGGAAAAACAAGTCCGAGGCATGGAGGCCTCACCTCGCAACTTACAGGACTTAAAGGATCTGCTGCTAACGTCTTGGTGCCAGATACCACAGGACACCTTCAGAGGTCTTGTGGAGGGTAAATCTCGAAGGGTTAGTGCTGTTTTGGTGACATGAGGAGGACCTACACAATATTAGGCAGGTGGTTTTCATTTTGTGGCTGATCGGTGTATATTAGAACAAACAGGAACAGGGAAGTGCAAAGTAGTATTGTAAGTACACCAATAATTTTAATCAATGATAGGTAAGGCAGGATACTAACAGCCTGAGTAAGCTACAAGAAGAAATGGCAAAAAAAAGAGATAGCGTACCCTTGCTGCGAATAGGGTTATGTTAATCTATTGTTTACAGCCATTCAAAAAATCTTAAAATCTATTTGTCTGTTTTGGGAGCATGAACAAATGTAATGCAGGCTCAAAAAAGCCCCTCTCCAGACTATCCTAAGAAGCTTATGCCGAACAAAATTCAGCTATTAAATTTTCAGCTGCATTTAATAAGATCTCTTTACACATTTTGGGCAGAACGAGCCAGGACATTGGTGGTTCAGATATGTGGAACAGCATCAGGTCTTCTCCAATTCCTTAAATTAAGCCTTAGCAATTGTGGCTGAATCGCGTAGAAATAATTTATTGTAGAAATGTATTTCAATTAGTGGTAGAGGAGCCTATTTATATCAATACAAATGTACTTATCTTTTTAAATTGGTATGTGTTTTGTATGGAAATGTATTGAATTTTGAGACAGTATGTCATGTTTGGGTTTTGTAACTTTGCTAGAGAAAATCCCTAGTAGGCATATGTGTGGAGGGAATCTGCTTTTGAAACTGTCTGGGGACAGGTAATCTCATATTAATTAGACCTTTTCATTGCTGAGTGACCAACACTTCTGTTGAGCCTGAGAGCACAGGAGGGGTAATTAGACTTGCTAGTAGACTTCCTATGTTTGTAAGACTCAGGATGCAAGTGATCACAGATTAATGTCAATTTCGCAAGTTAAATTGTGTTAAAAGCAAGATTAGAGAAAATGTTATATCTTGATGGTAAATATTCAATATAAAACCTCAGGCATTGTGGTGCCGCTAGCAGCAATGTAAAAAAGTGCTAAACCCCTCCAGGCTGATTGCATGACTACATGAAGCACCTGGATTGGTTAGAGGGGCAGGAGTCTGGATTACCTCCTACCAGGGTATCTGTGTAAATCTGTATAAGAAGCGTACTGTTTGACCATGTAATGTAGAAGTAGTATTATACAATCTGTACCTTCTGAAGATAAATAATAGGACACACAAGTGTAACTAACCTTATTAGGACACTTGAGCTAATAAACATCACTGATTCAAGATCCTGCTTTGACGTCTACTGTACTCACCTGCGGCAAACCCTGTGATCTATAGATTAGACAAATATAATCTATTATCCGGCTGTTCTGAGGTTGGGATCCAGCATTTCAGTGTCAACGCTCTGCCCACTACACTGCAGCTCTGCCCAGTGTGATAGGCCAGGGGGAACCATTCACAGCAACCCTGATCTAAAGGAAGAGATGAGGGGTACCAGCCCAGGTGCCCAGCAAGTAGGTACACTAGCAGCGAAAGTTACCCAGAAGGAACTGGTTCTAGGAGCCGGCGAAGGAGCCTAGTGGTGGCAGCAGCAAGCCCCTTCTACAGCATTGAGAGGGGCGCAATTTGGGATAACAAAATGGGACGGTGACAAGGCAAGCCCAGACAGTCCCTAGCAGCAAGGACAGGGTGGCATAGGAGGTCCATCCTGTCACAGCAATAGTTTGCAAAACATTTCTTGATTTTGAACTGGCTGCCTTTGGCAGTAAAGTTTTGCGAGTCATCAAATCAATATTTGGTAAATCTCTCACTTGTACTGCCAGGTGTGTTAACACTACTGCTTCTTTACATCACATGTAAATACAAACAGGATTACAAAATGCTAAAATACCAAGGGATAATGTATACTATACTATAAACACATCCTTTAATCTCAGTGTATTTGTGCTGTTATTGTTTGGTAAGAAACCATTAATATGTAACATACATGTATCCAGAATATGACTTTTTGATTGGTTTCTGGGCACTATATAACCCCATTATGGATCAATAATAACTGTAACAATTGTTGACACTAAGCTAAAAAAAACTAGGATTGCTCCTAATGTTGTCATGACATTGGAACAGGATTTAGAATTTATTTGTAAAGCTAATGCATCAATACTTAATTATACCTCCCAATAGTTTAAAAGACCAAGATTATGCACCTCTGCAGACTTTTGGGTGTAAACTATCAGAAATTAAGCGTAAAGAGGATGGGTATTGATGGCAAAATTACAATACTCATTGCAACTGCTCATGGGGCTCATCAGCAACAGGGTGTACCTGACAGAGGAGAATGTCCAAGGACTGGATGTGAGCAGATTATGTGAGACTCACACACAATATTAGAATGCCCTCTTAATACACCTTTCTGCTGCCAAGTCTCTTGGCCAATCATAGTAAATATTGTGATTTTGAATATCCATCCAGTGATACAAACACTAAAAAAGCATAGCAAACAGTAGTTGGGAGCCAAGAGAAATATGTGAGTTGGGTCCAAAAAGAGGTAAAGTTGGGGAAGGGAGATTATGTTATAATTAGATGTCAATTATTTGACTAGTATGGTTATATCACACTGTCACATCATATTTTACTCTCAAAAAATCATACTTGCCCACTCTCTCGCGAGAGCAGGCAATTCTTCTGCATCCTGTCCACTTTCATTGTGGGGGCGTGGCCAAATGACACGACTTGACGCAACCCGCCCCCTCCCGCCCTCCCAGCACACACCTCTCCTGGAAGACAAAAACTCATTGTTGGCAAGCATGGAAAAAATATCACAGTGGCAGCTGAACATCTGACCAAGAGTAGTAAAGGTTTACTTACTGGTTTGCCAGGCTCTACAGACATGCACATGGACACTGTCATGGTTGCTCAGCACTGTCAAATCAGACCATAATTAACAACAAAATGGCATATGTTCAGTTCTAATCCACAATGCAGCAGACACTTGGGGTACCCACAGTCCCTCAACAGTCGCCAGCTGTGACAATTTTGCAGCCCCTCTGTAAAATCAGGCACAATGACAACGTTGATGTCAGGAAAGCGGATGAGGCAGAATATACCTGTGATCCTGACGGATATGGTTTGTCTCTCCCTGCCAAGCTCAAATTCCTTGGTAAAATAATACCCCTGTTTGACATCCAATAAACATTATAGCCCATGCTCTTAATCTATGGGTTGGGATCAGAAAAATAAGGTCCTCCTGGAAGTTGTTCAAATAAATGTTATTGGAATAATTGCCGGTAAAATGATCAGTGACATGACGTATATAGTAAGTATTTTTCTTTGTGTACAAAATTACCAAATTTTTCGCTCAAAAAAATTTAAACTACATCGAACTGATTTATTTATTTTTTGAAACACGGCAAAGAAGGAGGAATTCTCTCGGAACAGCTTTGTATACTCGGAAAATCAATAATTGCACACTGCCATAGGCTATCCGACATCTCTAGTCACATTATCTACTCTCCATTAGTTCATGCACATTAAAAATAGATGAGAGCAAAACATTTTTTATTTTGTTCTTATTTTATTATTTTACTATAAAACTGGCCAGTACCATTAAAGACCCCAGCCAGCAAAACCTTAAGTTGTAGATATGGGGTCAGTCAATAAAATATCCAATTATCACTTTCACACTTTCTCATATAACTCTGGAGCTGTAAAACTTTTACATTTTTTGTTGTTCTACTGTTAAAGCAAAGTAACTCTTCACTACATCTTTGGTGAGCATGGTGGTGAAAAGAGATGTCCATCTAATTAGGAACAAAGAACCCATTACCTGTGTGGTATCAATAGTTATGCCTTAGATATAGTATTATAATATACTGTAGAATTGTGTTATGTCCATATGTATCGTATAAAATAATGATTTTCCGATGCGATCGCTGTTGTTCCAAAGCACAAGAGTTTTATTTGCAAAATATATTACAGAGCAAGGTATTGCATGCATACGTCTACGCGGTTGGCACCAACAACAAGCTTCTATCAGAACGCTCTATTTTCCAGAGCCAGAGGTGAACATTTTATACACTGTCCATTCATAAAAAGCAGTGACATCACAAAGATACACAGTTACAGTATTCAAGTCCACATTTATAGGTTGATGGGTCATGACCTCCCAAGAACTCGACGCCCCATTGGCTGATTCCTCTGGTCATTGTTCCTTGAGGTGGGGGTCATCTTTCCATGTATGGCCAGGTGTCCTATCCTCAGGCTCCCGACTCTAGACCTGTATAAACTGGTTCTTTTATGACATCTCTTGAGTTGCTATTTGGTGTATGAAAAGTAACATTATTTATAACTAGCATTCGCAATGTGCAAACACTGCATAAATAACACCGGAAACATTCTCATGGGAATGCGAACAGAATGACACCAAACTCAATGCAAATGATATGTTGAAAACTAGCTTTTTCACCACATTATATTTTATATTAAATGATAGAAATACATGAGACTTATTTACATGTTGCTACGATAATGATTAGGTTGTGTATTAATCACATCGCAACTGATTGTAGTGTCCAGAAATTATTGATTACCACCTTTTGTCCAATTACTAAACTTCAACAATTGGCATGAAAAAAAGTCGCTAAAGCTGGGCACACACTACAGGGTTTTCGTCCAATAATCGGCTCAACCAGCCGACATACGACCGCTCGTTCAAAAGTCGGGTCAGTGTGTGTAGTGACAAGATGGTCGAAAGTCTGCCCAAATGGACAATTGTCGCCTCATTTGGTTGGTCGTACCGTTAAATATTTTTGTTCCAATCTAGTTTCCGCTGTGTAGTGTGTATAAGTTTCCGACCGATCCACGACAGTGAGTACGAAATTACAGTCATTGCTCACGACAACATGGCTGTAAAAAGTCACTAATGGGACGTCCGCTCTTTCCTTTATCGTCTAAAACAAGGCTAGTGTGTATGCTGTCCATGGACCGAGCGATCGGACCATCAATCGGGTGTAAAATCGATCGGCATAAAAAGTTGGTGGAAAATTCTGTAGTGTGTACCCAGGCTAAGGAAGGGACCTAAACAATTTACCTATCCTACTGTTTGCAAAAGTGAGCCAAATGCAATCAATGATTTTTTTTTTGCTAAACTTTGCAATGGAATACATTTTTCCATATATTACTTAAGGGTCTAAAAATTATTTCAGATGAACTCATTATAACATGACTCTGATTGGCTGTTATAATATTTGAGATGTTGGGTTTACATTCTGTTTAGATGACAATGGATAGGGACTTCCTTCCTATATGGCCATATGTTTAATTCGTCACTACATATAATTATCTATGTTTGAAGCAATTTTATATAAGGTTTAAAGTAAATGTTCTAGTGTTAAATTTTTAAATACCCGATACATTTTTCATTTAAATTCTGGGATATCGAGCAGCATATAATTTGGACCAGAACTCATATGTTCTCAATAAAAGAGGATGCTATTTTAATTAGAAACAATTTTGCAAGCCTGTAAGTGCTGAGCGTCTGGATAAGTTAGTGCTTGACCTTGAGTGTATTAAGAGTAAATACCTCTGGCAGATCAGTGGGTGTAATTTCTCAGCACGCTGCACATTCATGAGGTGTTAAATACCTTTCTGGAGAGAGCCAGACATCATGGGGGCAGTTAGCGTGAGATAATATTAGAGATTGGACATAGAGTATTAGTGTGGGTAAAAATAAGTAAATACATACATATAGTAACCAGCAAAATTGCGAGAAGCATTCAGTAATTGTATAAGTTTTATTGTAACATGAGCATTAATTACGAAATACAAGAACTGGCAACATTTCAAATGACAAAAGAGATATATTTGTAGAGGAATTAAATGCAAAAAATGATGTGTTGCAAACAAGGGTAAATGTATTGTCTTCGTTTTTCTGAAATGCATTGTTATGGGAATGAATCAGAAGTTGCTACTGAGTGCTGGTACATTTCAGTTAAATTCTGTGTTTTAAACAATTTTAAACCTAAACAATCTAACTTCAAATGCAATTTCTGTAACAATTTAACCAACGATTAAAAGTCCCGATGAGCATGTCGATTCATGCATACACACCTACACAATGTACGTTCAGATCTGTGATCTTCATCTCATAACCATCTGCTGAAAAGAGATTATGGGGTAAGTGTATCAAGCTGAGAGTTTTACCTTGGGTTTGAAACACCAATCAGATTCTAGGGCCTGATTCATTAAGGATCTTAAATGAAGAGGATTCTTATTTCAGTCTCCTGGACAAAACCATGTTACATTACAAGGGGTGCAAATGAGTGTTCTGTTTTGCACATAAGTTAAATACTGCCTGTTTTTTCATGTAGCACACAAATACTTGATATATTATTTGTACACTGAAATTTAAAGTTGATATGTGTGTGCTACATGAAAAAACAGGCAGTATTTAACTTATGTGTAAAACAGAACACTCATTTGCACCCCTTGCAATGTAACATGGTTTTGTCCAGGAGATTGAAATAAGAATCCTCTTTATTTAAGATCCTTAATGAATCAGGCCCCTGGTTATCATTTATTTAGTGCATTCTACAAAATGAAAGCTAGAATGTGATTGGTTGCTATAGGCAACATCTTCACTTTTCAAACCCGGCAGAAAACTCTCAGCTTGATACATTTACCCCTGTGACTCTGTACACTCTACAGGTATATGATTTTAGGAATAGGAAGAAGTAGGTATTGGGGATCTGCACTCCCTGGATGTAGGATAGTTTCCCTAGTTAGCTGCTGTAGGGGGCAAGTAAAGTGTAAAAAGGGGTCTTCCAACCCTTCGAATAGGATAAATAAATAAATAGAGCCCCTTGGCGCAGTGATGTAGAGTGAAAAAGTATGGGCGCATGAAAGGTTCACAATCAATGACTGCCATTGATAGCTACTATTTAATCCAGTTGTTGATGTCTATCTCTGAACGCCAACACAATTGGCTTTATCATGAAACGAACCATTTATCCTTGTCTAGGGGGGCTTTTACACTCTGGACTTATGGTTGGACAATTGGGACATATGCCCTTGCTGTTTTTGCCATTTTATCCAACTTTGGCAGCCACTATTCAATACAGCTACTAATGACAATCTTTGGAATGATATTGTAATTTACTATACTTGAGTAGGTTGCAACCTTTATATATGCTTTTTGCTTTGCTTAATTACTTAATATAATGCATGCTTGTATTAAATTTAATTATATTAATGTACTTTGTGAATGTTTCATGCACCCATACGTTTTCATTCTACACCTCTACACCAAGGGGCTCTATTTATTTATTCATGATTTTTAGGAGGTTTATAAAAACAAATCAACAGATGCGATGTGTTTTGGCAAGATAAGACATGATTGTGGGAGCGTACACATTCTTGCAATAGCTGAACAAACGGTCGTGCATTGTTTGATCTACACGATAATCGCATCAGTGTGTACCCAGCTTAAATTAGAAAATCAGAAGAAATAATTTTCATATTTATTCCATTGTATAATTTTTATATTGTCAGCAAAGTAAGGAACACAGTGAGAAAGGGGTGGATTGTCCTACCAGGGCCTAGGGCATGTCGAGGTAGACTTCTGCACGGTGGACTGATGCTGAGTCTGGAACTGCACTCTGCAAATTTGCCTGATCAATAGTATCTACCACAGTGGGTGTAACCTCACGGACCACTTGTGGCTCTCAATATGTCCGCAACTTCACCACTGGCAGGGCCGGATTAACCATAGGGCTAACTGGGCTACAGCCCAGGGGCCTCTGGCATCCAGTGAAAGTGCTCAGCAGCAGTATTGATCGGTCGGGGGTGGGGGCGCCCCCGGTGCGATCAGTGCTGCTGAGCACTTTCACTGCGGTCCTTCCCCGGCGCGCTGTAGTCTCCTTACTGAGGAGATCTCGTGAGTCTCACTCTCACGAGATCTCCTCAGTAAAAGAGCGCACAGCGTGCTGGGGAAGGAGGAGAAGGAGTTAAGTGCCGGGTGGGGGGTGGGCGGGCGGCGCGGCTCAGCTCACCGGAGTGGAGCCTTCACGGGGGAATGGAGGCCCCTTTAGCCCAGGGGCCTCCATTCCCTTAATCTGGCCCTGACCACCGGTCAAGGCTGCATGTGCAGGACATTGGCAATATGCCCTGGGCTAAATTGTTTTTGCAATCTGCCCCCGCTGTGATATAGCTCATTATTATAGCGGCCAGTCAGATGATGCTGAGCTTCAAAACTGATTTGCGTCAATATACAGTGTCGGACTGGTATAGCCCACCCGAGGAAATGAATGGTTCAGGATCACAAAATTGTACCACGGAGGCCTGTGGTCAGCCCATGGATGGTGTGCGGTATAGGTTAGAGTTGTTCTTAACAACAGCATTTATATGAAAAACATACAGCAACATTGCTCATTTTTAGTGAAATTTGCAGATAGCTGTATTATTTAGTGATTTGTGTCAGAGTGAATGTATGTCACAAATTACTTTATATAGTCTCAGTACTGACAAGACATGTATAGCAGACCAATCCACCCCACACATTACATGACCACTGGATATGGACGTAATTGGAATATGGAAATAAATTGCAAAGTAAGCACAAGTAACAATATACTGTTGACCCAAACCTAGTGCAGAGATGTATTGACGTATGTAAATAAATTGTCAGCTAATCTATAGCTTGGTAACAACCATAAATTAAGTTGCTGGGCTGGGTTACATGGGCTTATCCTCCGCATAGTCTATGGAATATTAGTTTGCAATTGGCTCATACGCAGCAAATTCTAAATATGGCCCAACTTATAAAAGCATTTGAATAAAGAAATATTCTGACATCTAAACCTGGGATACCAACAAGAAAAGTGGATATAGTGAAGTTATCTATATACACAAGATAAGCAAAGTGCCTGGGGATTGCAGCCAGCATACACGCAAGAAAAGTGGTATTGCACAATGATTTTTATTTTATTAAATAATATTAAGGACATTTTCTGTGGTGTAACGGTACAGCCCAGAAACCCAGAGCAGACCACACTCTCTTTTACCTCCTTTCTTACCTTGACTCACGGGAGCTTCACAGTTAAATAAATAGTGGGAACTGAATTAAAGAGATTCACAGGCATGCAGCACTACTGCAATAATTTAAAATGAAATGTTTTGTGCACAGGCTACAAGGCCAGAAGCCTAACTGGTCGTTTGGTGCCGCTTCTTTTCATCTCTGTACCAGTCATATCATGTCATCACACATGATGCACTCACTGTGCCTCCCACATAATGCCAAACCTGTTGTCTACATCATGTTATCACTGTGCTCCCCACTTCATGTCATCACTGTGCTCACCACATCATGTCATCACTGTGCTCCCCACATCATGTCATCACTGTGCTCCCCACATCATCTATTTATATAGCGCCACTAATTCTGCAGCGCTGTACAGTGAACTCGCTCACATCAGTCCCTGCCCCACTGACTACAGTAAATTTTGATAGCAGCCAATTAGCAGCTACTAGTATTTTTTGGAGTGTGGGAGGAAACCGGAGCACCCGGAGGGAACCCACACAAACACGGGGAGACCATACAAACTCCACACAGATAAGGCCATGGTCGGGAATTGAACTCATGACCCCAGCGCTGTGAGGCAGATGTGCTAACCACTTAGCCACCGTGCTGCCCCATGTTCTTGCAATTTCAATATAAAAAAAGCACCTTTTTTCCCATTTTCTTTTATTAATTAATGGTATTTTTTGAAATTTCAAAGTCTTCTGAAAAACAAGTTATAATTTGCATGGTGTGTACTACATAAACACATTACTGATTTTGATGTTGGAATATGACAAGCCCAACAAGTGACACAATAGACTCCGCACAGGGCTGAGAAACCCTTAGAGGTGAAGAGGTTAATATACAAACCCATTAACATCACTAAAGCACTAAAACACACAAGGTGGGTATACTACTATTGAATTTGGGGTAGATATTGGTATTTAGGCAACAAACTTTAGTGCCCAAACAACAAAGTTTGGGCACTAAGGGTACCCAAACTTTTGCAGTTTGCGGCACCCTTAGAGTGTCCATAATTTTTTCAAGGCCAAAATAATTACAGAGCAGTCCCGTTTTACAAGTAGTTGGCTCAAAAAAATGTAATAAGTATTTAGGTCAGGGCAGAAATACTTATTTAGTTGTATGCAAAATTAATACACATAAATCCAAAGGAAAAGAATATTTTTATATATTTGTTTAAATTATATTTCTGTCAAAGAATAATTTACAGATAACTCACACTGTTCCCTCCTTCATCTCCACACACTCTGTGCCCTCCTTCATCTCCACACACTCTGTGCTCTCCTTCATATCCACACACTCTGTGCCCTCCTTCATCTCCACACACTCTGTGCTCTCCTTCATATCCACACACTCTGTGCCCTTCTTCGTATCTATACACTCTGTGCCCCTGCATCCAAACACTCTGTGCCCACCTTCATATTCACACACTCTGTGCCCTCCTTCATCTCCACACACTCTGTGCCCTCCTTCATTTCCACACACTCTGTGCCCTCCTTCATATCCACACACACTGTGCCCTCCTTCATCTCCACACACTCTGTGCCTTCCTTCATCTCCACACACTCTGAGCTCTCCTTCATATCCACACACTCTGTGCCCTCCTTCATATCTACATACTCTGTGCCCTCCTTCATATCCACACACACTGTGCCCTCCTTCATCTCCACACACTCTGTGCCTTCCTTCATCTCCACACACTCTGAGCTCTCCTTCATATCCACACACTCTGTGCCTACCTTCATATTCACACACTCTGTGCCCTCCTTCATCTCCACACACTCTGTGCCCTCCTTCATCTCTACACACTCTGTGTCCTCCTTCATTTCCACACACTCTGAGCCCTCCTTCATATCCACACACTCTGTGCCCCTGCATCCACACACTCTGTGCCCTCTTTCATATCTACACCCTCTATGCCCCCTGCATCCACTCACTCTGTGCCCTCTTTCATATCTACACCCTCTGTGCCCCCTGCATCCACACACTCTGTGCCCTCTTTCATATCTACACCCTCTGTGCCCCCTGCATCCACACACTCTGTGCCCTCCTTCATTTCCATACACTGTGTGCCTCTTCATCCACACACTCTGTGCCCCTGCACTCTTGAGAGCCGCGGCACACAATTTGGGAACCACTGATATACACTATATAAATGACACCTTTGTTGCCCAATTTGATTTTTTTTAAATATATTATCAATATTGGAATCATTGGAGAGATATAGAGGAAATTAATGTTTAGTTAGTGATTTACTAGTTATAATGCTTCCCCAAATTAAACAATTGAAAAAATATATTTCACGAGAGCCAGTAAAATAAATAAATAAATAAATAAAAACTGACCCCCTGAGAAAACGTGCAGAGCAGAAATAAATTGTGTGTTATTTACAAAGAGGATGCGCCACACATGGCACATGGCAATTGGATGTCATGCTTTTGTGAGGTATGTCCATAGATTTACAGACTGCACATGAATAATCTTGGGCAGGACCAGGTAGGGAAAACATTGTAACTTTTGACCAGTAGAGAGTAGACACAAGGGGCCTAATTCATTAAGGAAAGTAAAGCAAATAAATGAGTAACTTTGCACCTTGGCAAAACCATGTTGCATTGGAAGGGGGATGTACATTTAAAATGTGATGGCATGCCCTAGAACAACTTTAAATGTCAGTGTACAAATAAGCTATCAAGTATTTGTGTGCTACCTGAAAAACAGACAGTATTTCCTTACGTGCAAAATAATAAACTCATT
Source organism: Mixophyes fleayi (assembly GCF_038048845.1). NCBI lineage: Eukaryota > Metazoa > Chordata > Amphibia > Anura > Limnodynastidae > Mixophyes > Mixophyes fleayi. Next base: position 26,741,193 of record NC_134412.1, read on the forward strand.
TACACTCTTTACATTGTAACATGGTTTTTCCAAGGTTCAAAGTTACTCATATTTTTGCTTTCCTTTCCTTATTGAATCAGGCCCAAGATCTGCCTAAAGATATGGGAACTCCACAAAGAATGGATTACATTTTACAGGAGAAGATAGTTAAATGGACCGTTAGAGGTGGAGATTTCTTATAGTTGAAAATGGTATATTTGCCTCTGGGTCTCCCAAATAGGCCTGAAAAATTTTTTACTATAGGATAATTAAAGGTCCAAATTAAACCAGAAAAAAGACCAATATCTAAAGCATAAGTATAATATCAAATCTATAACAATAAGAAGCTACAAGTACACCATGTCTCAGACTGTAGGTGGAGATTTAGATCCTCTATGCTGCTCATGATTATTGCTGACTTACTAGGGGGACTGGTCTTAACCAATGACCCCCACAAGTAGGTGATGGATTTTGCAGTGAAGCATCCACAGTTCAAGGCCCCTTGGTTCACCTCTCTTGACAGCTGTTGATGCCAGGTCTAGGACATGCCATCACATTTTAAATTAACATCCCCCTTCCAATGCAACATGGTTTTGCCAAGGTGCAGAGTTACTCATTTATTTTGCTTTACTTTCCTTAGTGAATCAGGAATCTGAGGGTGAAGCACAGACAAACATGGAGACAAGCCCGATGTCAAGTAAATATGTTAAGATCATTTTTGGACCAGCCGTAAAAATCCAGTCTACAAAAGCGCTGCATCTCCGTGTACAAGACAGCCACACCTCCAGATTTGCTCAATTTCCTGTTATGGTAATTATTAAATATCAAGGATTTTATTGCATGTTTAAGTTACACCAGTGAATTATTGGAAAAAGGAGCAATGACAGAAAATGGGCAACATTTGCCATGCAGTGCCCCGTCCCTTCCATTTCATATGACCCACATAGACTTAGACATATTCAGTTTCTTTACTTGCATGAAAAGTCAAGATCAGTGTGCTTAAACAGGGATAAAAAAGGGCTTTAAAAATTTAATAGTAGACTGGAGTTACCATATGACAGCAGTATCATTTTACTGTGGTGACATTGATATTTTAAAATTAAGAAGATGCATTCCCAGGGTAAGATTCAACTGCTGGAGGTTAGAAACAGATCAGGTTTATATCAACTAATAAATTATTATAAGCATTTGACATAGAAGCCTGATTGTGATTGGGTGATTGGCAAGTAGATTAGATTGGGCTTAATAATTGGAAGAGTAATAACTTTTCAGGGCATTACACATAATGGGCCTCATTTAAAGATGGATGCATTTTGCACCCCAAATGTACATGTAAGAACTCTGCTGCAAGCAATGTGTAGTTACACACGTATGTTGTGTATCACAAACCTTAAGATACATCCAACTTAAAAAAAACGCAATATTTCAACTTCAGACGTACAAATGTGTAGTACCCTACAAATGAGGGACTGTATCTTTAAATGTTAATAGACCCTACAATTTGAGTGGCTAGGGAAAAAATGATAGAATGGGGATAATCAAATTATCTGTTATGGCATTTAATTTAAAGCGAGATATGTAGTTTGTTGTTTTGCATAGAGGGTGTAATTGTGATTGTAATAGTACAACTCTAGTGGTGTAGTGCATTGGTGCTTAGATAGAGAATTGAGTACTGTTATGAATATGGTCGGTTCTGGGATATTTGACGCTCCCTATAATTTGCAAATTCACACCCTCCTCTTTTATAAAATAGCATTTGAACACACTTATCATCCTCATCCCCATCACAGGGACAAATTCAACATCTCTGGGGTGTAGACATCTGTTTCCAGTTCTCCAAGTAGCCACATATTTTAGTCATAAAGCCAGAATCATTTATCCAAGCACCCCCCAAACACACACCACTCAAATTAGTACCACTAATATCCCATTAATGCATGACTTCCCAACTATTGACTAATGTAGTTGCTTACATCATCAGTTTGTACACTTTGATAGCTGGGTTAGTTACATCCCAACCATTACGCACAATCATACACTACAAAAGGAAGCACATGAGGTCATACACTTATTCACTCTATGGGTTTAACATTAGGTTAAGGCTGGATCACTCAGGTTAGTTTAAACATAAGCAGGTTTGCAGGACCTCTTCAGGAGAAGCACCAGGTTTGTCTCAAAAGTTAGAACAGAGACAAGTATATTGATTTAACTAAGGCATTGATGGGCAACTTGATATACTTCATTGGCCGCATAGGTGTCCATCTCATCTACAAAGGGCTGCATATAGCCTTTAATGTCACTAATAAGTTAAAACAATACATTTAATCAAAGAAATAGACACCTTTCATTAATAACGTCAGCAGGAATTTTAAATAAGTGTTACAAGCTATAACAAACTAATCAGATAATAAAGTAGGAAGGAGCTGGGGCCACAGATGAATGCTGCTCCAAGTTCAACCTATCTCACCTCCTGGTACTGCCTCCCCCATCCTGTGCACCCCCCTATACCGATTCTCCACCCATCCATCCATCCACAGTCCACCTCCTGCCACTATCTTACCCTCCCTCCATGCTCCTCCAACTCCTACAACCTTATTTCCATCACTCTTTTTAAACTCCTCCCCTGTCATGCACACTCTGGAATGCCAAAACTATCTAGAATAAGTTTGCTCCTAACCATGACCTTTTCTTCTCTTGCTCATTCATCCTCCTTGCACTTACTGAAACCTGTATACCACTTTCTGTCATTGTTGCCCTCTCATTTGGCGGTCTATCCTTTACACACACTCTCCCATCCTGATGGTTGTCAAGGTGGTGGCATAGTCATTGATTTATCTCCTAACAGCTCCTTCAAAGGTGCTCCTATTCTGCTGAACACTTCTGTAGAAATTCCTGCTCCAATGTCTACTTCCATTATTTTTCAAATTATTGGAATGCCTAGTCTTCAGCCATGTAACATACTTTCTCACTGTTCACTATCTCCCTTACAATAGGGTTTCCACCGGCTCCACTTGACAGAGATGGCCCTCACAAAGGTGGGTCCCTCAGGGCTCTGTTCTTGGTCCATTACTTTTCTTTCTTTACACTCCTACCCTAATCATCTCATCCTTTCATTTGGCCTCAAATATTACCTCTATGCTGATGATACTTTAATCTATGTTTCCTCCCCTGACCTCTCACCCTCCCTCCCCACCCAGTTGTCCAATTACTTCTATGCCATCTCCACTTCGATGACTGGACATTGCCTGATGACTAGACATAAACTGTGTTTATCATCATGTCACAACCCCTCCTCCCGTCTCCTTTGAGGTTGATGGTGTTGCCCTCTCCTCTGTTCCCCAGGCACACTGCCTGGGGGTCATCTTTGACTCAGTCATCAATTTCACTCCCCTTGTCTAGTCCATCAACCAATCTTGTCACTTTCACCTTTGCCACATTACCTAGATTCGGCCTTTCCTCTCTCTGGATGCCACCAAAAGCATCGTCCTTGCTCTTGTTAATGCCTTGATTATTGCAATCTCCTTGTCTCTGGTCTGTCACACATCTGTCTTGTACATTACATATTTGTACATTATTCTGCTTATATTTTGTTGGTTATACATCGCTGAGGATTCTGCGCTGCCTTATAAATAAACTATGATGATGATGTCATGATACATTGTAACTGGAGATGTTAACGTGTTAGACTATACCGCCTGCATTTTAATACTTTTGTAGGCTTCAGCAATGACTGGAAAGATCTAAAACATTATGCTAAATAAACACAAGGGGATTTGCAACATTAAAACACATTATCAAGTGGATTACTGCTGAGAGCTGCAATATTCATTTGTCTATACTTCTCTTGTAACTGACTGCTCAATAAATGACAGCATATGTGTAGACAATGCTATTTAAAGCAGGTAGGCTGGTGCCAATCTATTGTGGTAACAGCATGACTGCTGGGGTTTTACAAGGTCAGATTAAGGGCCACATGGGCCTGGGGCTGAAAATGATAGAGTCTATTGTGAGGAGTGCCATCCACCAGAGGTGTGGCCAGTGGTGTGCAGGTGTGGCCAGCTGGATATAGGCGTGGCCAGCACCTTAGAGGACATAGCTTGCACTTCCCCGCAAGCACCTACATCTCCCTTTCATCTTATTATACAAACAGTGCACCACTAACTGGTTCACACAGCATGTATGTAAAGTGAAGAGTAGAAATACGTCCCAGCTGTCCCTCATGCCGGGACAAGCTCCTGGCTAATCAGGATAGTCCCCTAAAATCAGAACTATACTGATGGAATCAAGGCAATTGAATGATAAAGGTATGTTCTTTTATTGACCATTGAAGACAAAAATACAAACAATGGTTGATTATTTTTATTTATAAAGTGCTTTAACAGAAACATACATGAAAAATGCTAATTTTCAGGGTTTTAACACTGAACAAAGTACAGGGTGATTAAAACTTATGAAAAATAAATAATAAAAATAAAACTTGAATCTATATATAAATATACAGTATATATAAATACACTGTCTATTGTATGTATGTATGTATGTATGTATGTATGTATGTATGTATGTATGTATGTATGTATGTATATTGACCCTAATAAACATTCACTGTCTACTTTATTAGATATACCTGAAAGCCTGCAAGTTAATGCAAATATCTAATCAGCTAATCTTATAGCAGAAACTCAATGCATAAAAGCTTCCAGGCATCAGGGGCTGGCTGCCCCTAGTGGGCTACCTTGGGCTGGGTCACTGGGCCACCTGCATTTTTTTCCTTTAAAATGTTCCTAATAGGCTGCTGAGCCAAATGTTGCCCTCGGTCTAAAATATGTTCAAGGTGTCCAATTTGTCTCTCATTGTAGTGGCAGCTGGTATTATTGGGGCACAATTGTTCTCCATATTTAACTCATCCCCTGCGTCTCTCTGTCTGTCCACCCCTCCCCTTAGATTGTACGCTCCTCTGAGCAGGGCCATCTCTCCTCCTGTTTCCACCACTTCTAACTCTGCTCTCCAGCTACTTAGCCCTCCTCCTCGAGAGTCCTCCACCCCACGTCCACTCTCGCTCCCTCCTCCCCCCTGGGGGTCTTCCGTGCCCTCCTTCTTGGGCCCTGTCGTTTGCTGATACTCCCTCCCCCTTCCCCGCCCTCTCTAGCTGTGCATTGAGCTTACTGAGTTGCTGTGTTTACTGTACTGTGCTGTCTCCCATTGTATTGTAATTTTGTTTGTCTCTGTATGGCGCTGCGGATGCCTTGTGGCACCTTATAAATAAATATTAATAATAATAATAATAATAACTCAGTGAACTGTGCCTGAGACAGCTATATCTTTGCTGTCTCAGGCACATATTGGAGAGCTACTAGCTGAGCAGCAGAAACAAGTAAGATAGCCCTGTCCAGGTTTGAATACACAGGCAGTAGTAGAGGCTCTGTTTTGATTTTGCAGGTAAATTTCTTTTTAGTATCTTGGATATTGCACTAGTCTCTGATGACATTGAGAAGCTGGGCTCATTAAAGGCATTGAGAAAAGTCTCTGCGCTAACATAACAAACAAGAAGGTTTGGTGGATTAGTAGCTTGATACTCTACTGACAGCAGTGAAAGAGTTCTTGGTTTGAGTCCTAAGACAGGTTTCATTTTTAGGCATTTGACTGTTGCACCAGGCTGGTTGATAAAATTGAGAAAAATATCTAGAAAGACTGATGGCAAAAGCTAGCTAAGATGTCTAGAAGCCCAGTACTCACCTGGCTACGATGTCTAGAAGCCAGATACTCTTTTGGCTGTGATGGTGGGGCTTGTTTTTTGAATTCTTAGGGGGTTTTCTCTCCTACTACCATGAATGTTGCACCATACTGATTTGTGATATCAAAGGATCACAAGAAAAGACTTGAGGTAGTCCCTATTACAACAAACAGGCGCCTAGGGACTACCTCAAGTCTTTTCTTGTGGTCCTTTGATATCTAACCAGGGGGAAGGGTCCCCCCTTTACGCTGTCCCCGTTTTCGGCAGCCACCTCCTACTCAACTGGGTATTAGCGCAGATATAATCCTTTTGTCCATACTGATTTGTGAGATTGAGAAAAGTACATGAGCTGTCCCAGCAAGCTACCACCAGTGATAGTAGAGACCCAGGTTTAAATCTGCAGACAGGTATCATTTTAGTACTTAGCATACTGCACATTTTTAAAAGTCTCACCTCCTAAAGATATTGTGGTGGGTCACTGGACTAGTACCTGTCTACTCTACTAACAGAGATGTTGAAGTTCTTCTTTATGCTCTCCTAGACAGCTTTCTTTTAATACTTGGAGGTTGCTCCAGACTAGTTGATGACATTGAGCATAATCTCCCCCTCAATGTCTAACAAACAAGCTGGCTCTATAAGCTTGAGTCCAGATTCTCTGTTCACAGCTAATGGTGGAGTCTCTGGTATGAACCCCCAAGACAGGCTTCTTTTAACTAACTTGCCTGATGCACCAGGATGAATTATGGCAATGAGGAAAACCGATTATCTAAGCTTAAGCTGGCTCAGATGACTAGTAGCTTGGTTCTCTGCTTGTAGATTTAATTGAGATCTTAGTTCAAATCCACAAACAGCTGTAGCTGTTGTACATTGTATTTTACAACTGGATTGTTGAAGACATTGAGAAAAGTCTCCCCACTTATTTACACCAAATGTTAGCTCAGATCACTAGTAGCTCTCCTGACAGTAGGATGGCTGAGGTTCTGGTTCAGATCCCTTTTGTACATTGGTTGGTGAACCTGGCTGGTTCATGAAATTGAGAAGATCCTTCCTACTTACTTGAAGGATGGTCTGCCTATATTCACATTGAGGGCATAAGTTAGTGGGCAATCAGTTACATGCTCAACAGAGTTCCTATGAATATTAAGGAAAGAGTAGTCTAGTGACAAGTTAATAATGTAAGAAAGAGTTGTCTTTTCATAAATTTGGCTGTTGCACTTTTGGACACAACAGCCAAATTTATTACAGAATGCTAGACAAGCAAGTTAACACATCACAAGGAGAGAGCCCAATAACCAGCCCACTGTGCAGGCAAATGACATTGGAAAGACCATTAAGCCTGTCAGGGGATTAAAACAAAGACCTTCACCATCACAGATTAGCAGGGCCTCTACTATAACTGTTAATGGGCGCCTCACTACTAGTCAACCGAGCTAAATTATACTTTTGTAAGATACTGTAAGGATTTTAAAGACTGTGTAAGTCCAATGATTTGCTGGGAACATGAGAACAAGACCTTACCTATCCCTGTAGCTTCCATAATTGTGGTGTGGTTCAGAAAATCTGCCATAGTTAATGTACATTAAAGTCAGAGTTGCAGCCCACTGTTGCCCCTCACTACCACTACTATGTAGAGCACAAAGTCTGGTGCAGTATAGAGTTGCAGGAGTGCCTGTAAAGACAAAGTCAAATCCAGACAGGTGATGCAAAAAATAGTTAAGCAAGAATGAAGTCATGGATGACAATGAAAGTTCATAAGCGATGGACAAATCCAGGAGCAGGTGATAATCTAGAGAGAAGCCAAATATACAGTATAAGGTCATCAACAATAATTCAGGTAGAAGAAGCAATAATAAGTATGAGAAATGGCAGGAGAAACTCATGGGATGATTTCAATGCAAGGTGAACAGTTTAATTTTTCTTCTATAGTTACACCTGATTATGTCATTTCACCTGTTTCCTGCAGTTGAAATATATGCAGGTAAATTATATAATTGTGTGTGTTAATTCCTTAAAGTTATTGGAGGATAGTAGAGCCTATTGACTCCTTTGATGTAGGGATGCGGTACCTTTGATGGCGCCTCCTCATGGGACCACAAGAGATCAGGTTAGTGCAGGGATTCCCAAACCCAGTCCTCAGGGATCCCCAACAGTGCAGGTTTTCTGGATCACATGTGACATAATTAGGACCACCTGTGGATCTGTTACAATGTGTCAGTCAGTAATGAATACACCTGTGCTCCAGCAAGGAGATATGGAAAACCTGCACTGTTAGGGAGCCCTGAGGACTGGGTTTGGGAAACCCTGGGTTAGTGTTTGCAATGAGCTAACAATACCAGCTACAGCAACCTGAATGATTTGAATAACATCTGGTCTGATGAATTGAATACTTTGGGCCACAAGTTTAGGTAGATCCTGGAATTGAAGGTGACCTTCTTCTAGGAACCAGATCTGAGTCCAATCAAGCATCTGTGGGGTGAATTATATGGATTACTTACTACCAGCCCTATGCAATAAATGTAGTACAGATTAGAACCAATATTGGCCAACATCCATGTGTAACACTTTCAACAACCTGTTGCAGTTCTGCAGCTATTGGCTCCAGAGAAAAATATGAGCTTGGCACCCCTTACATAATTACCTCTCACTATTATTAACACCTATTAGATACACAAACACCATACACCCCACCCCACACTTACTTTATGGTGCACCCTTGGGTATGACAATATTTGCTAATGTTGTAAACTCTATTGCTATTTCACAGCCTTGTTGAGTCTCAATTAACTGAAGTTGTGCTAAAGGCAAAAGGGGGAATAATGCATAGGTGGTTACTTGGTGTAGAGGCACACAGTGATTGGCAGAAAGAACCTTATTTATCTGCATATTGCCTATATTCACATGAATTGCGATGCCATACTGTTGCAGAATTAGCATCATGCGTAGGCAGACCAGTGCCACCTAGTTTCAATATTGTCATGGAAACTACCTTTGTAGCCAAACCACACACAATTTTTTATTAAAATGTCCATTAAAGCATACAATTATCTATCATATGTTCACCTCCAAACATCTGCCATCTATCAAAATGTCTGTATTTCATTAATTTTGGATTTTTGTTTTTACTTTTCTCTATTTTCATCTAAAACTTTTACTTTATCTTTTTAGCTTCATTCTATGATTTTTATCTATGTTTTTTTTATACCATCTTGCTGATTTACCAATAATAGTTTCATTTATTTTGTATACAATTTTATCTAATGCTTAGGGCAGATGTGAGCTGCCTCAACCATTCCCTAGTTTCAAAATTGTCATTACAAATAGTAGAAAACATTTTCAGCATAACCATTAAATCATTTTTAAATGAAACACTCTTAGACGTGAGTTTCATTCTGTTGTTAGCAGCATAGCCATAGAAAATGTACAGGTATATTGGTTTCAGGACAAGCAGTATGTCAGTCCAATGTCCCATTAGCATGCTGTCTGGTAGGAGATTCGTTTGACTTGTTGCTCCCTTGTCTGCCCATTTTAGCTAATTATGTCATACTGCTGTAGAGAAGAGTAATCTCATATCATCATCTGTCTCTCATTCATACCTTTCAACACGTATATATAAAACATATGCCAGGTCATAGGATTGCACCATCAAGATACTTCTTTTGTGGTCTGTTGTGCAAGTGTCATGGTTTCATGGAAAAACACTGGGTCACACTTTCAGGACTTAGGACTGCTGCCAAAGTACACAGTGGCTAACAGTGGATTGCATCATGGTGATGTACTGTCACTGGGTGATGAATTTGCTTAACAATATTCCTTCCAAGCAGAAGCGAATGTATGAGTTAAACATTTAATAACATGAGAACTGTACTTCATAATTATACAATGTTTACATTTTCTTCATTTTTAGTACAATTAAATTATTTTGAAAGTATTTTTCCACCTTCAGAACACTTTAATATTCCTCCTGGAACTTTTATTAAATACATTGTTTTCTTTTTTTAAAATCTTTATTCTTAAGTCATCATGCAGAATTATTTCATTCATTGCCATGGATAGCCCAAAAACTGCTTTCCAGTATTAACTGAACAATAACATTGCGTCAATCAGCTTGTATTCTATGTAGTGATATAGTTACATTTAAGCCTATGGATTTCATTGTATTAAGATTCTCCATGAAATTGCATGAACTGATCCACCATGCTTGACTTGTGTTTATCCAGCTTTTAATTGCTAAAAAAAAATCATTATATTCTAGTTAAATTAAATGGTGAATCTAATATCTCCATCTGCAGTTGATCAAAAAAGAAATTAATTAAATCAATTGTGACATGGGAACAGTTCTGGTATTGCATACACAATCAACTTCTAACTGAATCAACAGTGGTTATTCTGTTCACTTCACAGATAAATAGCACACTTTCCATCAGGATGACACCAAGGGGTAAATGTATTAAAGTCAGTTTTTTTCAACTCGCCGGAAATCAGCGAGTTGACAGCTACAATTTAAAGCGGCGTTGGCTTGTAAAGGCAAACTAACCAGGTAAACTAACAAAGACTAGATGCAGTCTTTCTCTCTAGATACTGGCAACTATCTGGCATGGGTCATACTGAACAATGGATAAGACTGGTTTTTATACTTTACACTCCTCCCACAGTCCTAGTTTGATTGGCATGTGACACCCCCACCTTGCCTTTAAAAAGTAGTCTCTGCAGGTGTTCTGTTTAATCACTCTTCATTGCAGACACACCCTGTCAACCTGCTGTTAGATGTGGAAAAAGATGCTTTTAAACCACTTCCAAACAAGTAAGCTAAATCAAATCATTCAGTTTGTCACATAATTTACTCCTTTTAAATCGTCTGCTTTTTTGATCAAATAAACATTTCAGTCTAGGGCCAAAAGCTTGCTATATGCCTTCTTCAGTTCATTTTGTTTGTACCTGTGATGAAAGAGCGGTACAGGACATCATTAATAAAGATTAAGTCAATCCAGGACCCCCTTTCTTATAAAGAAAAAAAGCCCCTAATTTTAAATACAAAATAAGGGGGGCTTCCAGGGACAAAGAAGGAGCATTTTTTTAGTCAATATTTTTAGTTGAGTAAACAATTGAGCCATCCCCACTATCTGGTACTATCTGGTTGATTGTTTCTCCATATTTACATGGTATACTCTATAGACTATTAGACTCAGCGGAGCTAAACCCATTGGGTTACCAGTGGAAGTGTCGGATGATTCCATCCCCTACTGCCAGTCCTATTAAGATAAGTCTGAGTAATGGCAATCCTTCACTGTGGAATCTAATGCAAGTGCCAAAGCATGGGAAACTTGAGGTATTTAAAGAGCTCTAACCAGGAAAGGTAAGTTTTGGGGTGTTCAGGTCTGGCTGGACATTGAAGTTCCCACAGGCCTAGATGCTGAGGCAAGTGAACACCACCAACAGGATGTGCCCATGCGCAGCTTCTTGCTGCCAGTGTGGACCTACTGAAATCAGGATGGCATCTGGGTTGAACCACTGCCATACTTGCCAATAGGATGCAAAGTGCTAGGATACCAAAGAGGAAATGGTAGCCAATAGTATGTAAGTGACAAGTAAAGTTTGAATGTATACCCCTCTATACATATTGTCATAAGATTGGGTTAGACGGCTGCACTTTCTCCACATTTGTCATAAGATCGAGTTAGGGGTCCCGTCTCTTGGGGTTAGACGGCTGCATTTCACACTCTTCAGCCAAATAAATCACACCAGTCCAGTGTTGGTTTAACTAGCCTAGATTTATTCTCCAAGCATAAAAATAAACAAACATAAACAAAATCCTAGCCTGTCCTATTTGTAACTAGTACACAGGAACACCATCTCTCAAGTAACAGAACTTAATTGTAATACATTGCATTGTCTCTCAGGAAGCATCTGACATCCTCCTCAGGTCATGAAAGACTGACTGAGCTGCTTTGCAGCTTTTTACCAGCACCACGCAGCTCCTGATTATAACAGACTGTCTTGACAATTTGGAAGACCCTATGAACGGAGTCCACCCTTCTTTCTCCATTCATACCCCAGGGACCCTTATACTGGCTCTTCCTGTAGCCGAACAATCTCTTTGGGAAGCTCCTTCCCACACAGAAAACAATCTCGCTGGGGTTTTAAAGCACACTATACAGAAATATTAAACAGAATAAAATAAAACGTAAATATTCTTATATAAAAATAGCAATGAATCTAAAAGCTAAAACAACATGGAATTATCAGTCACAAATTAATTAAAATATTGCAAAAATTATCAGAAATAGTTAATGTGGCAGAGGAATAGTTAAGTTCATAAAAATATTATAAATAGTTCAAAGTCAAACTTTGCTCACATATTTCAATTTCAACTTATAATCATAAACTGGTCAGACGGGGCCTATATCCAATACAACAGATAGGGTCTTGTACTGCTTCAACCTCGGAGTATTTTCATCAATACTTTGAATGTGGATGGATCTTATTAAACAGATGAATTATTCTGTGACCGGATGGGCTTGCTTTGCTACCTGGTCTGTTGGTGAGAAGAGAAAAAAAGGGGTGTTCTGCTTATAGAGTTTATCTGAGTTTCTTTCTTACAGTCAGTATTCGACTGTTACTGACCACTCCTACTGGTGTCACCTTGACACAAGACATTCACCGACTCTGAATGCCGACTGCACAATGGTTGTAGGAAAATCTTGCTGCACCATTAGGCTCCTTCACAGTAGCTTGAACCGCTTACTTCTGCTGCTGCAGCGCCTCTTTGCTCTGGGTTGGCTGGTATCTCCTGACCGCTTACTATGGATCAAGACTGCTGGGTAGCAGGACAGAGCATTAACACAGAGACACTGGATTTAAAACAGGACAGCTGGGGAACGGATTAGAGTGTAAGCTCTTATCTGTGGGTCACAGGATACAGCAGGCAACAGACGTCAGACAGAATCTTTTAGCAGTAATATTTTTTGCTCATGGGCCCTAACAAAGACCTTTACACACTAGTTAGAGGTACTAGTGATCATACAGAAGTACAGATAGTATACGACATTACACAGTCAAACAGGTCTCTTTATATACTGTGTCCGTCATTGTCACAAATGTTAGCAGGGTGTGACTCAGCCCTCTGATCCTAGATGACACCACAAAGTCTGAGATATCACTTTCAATATTTAGCATCAGCATGTAATATGTTCTCTAAACTTGGATTTAATGCAATTTAAATTTGACAAAATTCCTATCAAACTGTGATTTCCCAAATTGTTGTTACTTTTTGCAGTTGCCTAGCTTTTTAATAGGACAGGATACACAGGATAAAAAGGAAATGACCTCCTGCTGTATATTCAGGCTAAAAGATGTGTTGGTCTCTCACATGAAAAGACTTAATTAGCATGGGGTTTCGTTTCTTCCTTTCTTACAATAACAAATTTCCTCTAACATATGTCTACTCCATCAGAAATCAATACATTTCCAATGCAAAAATCAGTACATTTGCAATGATATATGGCACACTGCAGCATTAATTGAAATAAATGTATAGAATAAGCTATTTAGAAGTGATCCAGCCACACTAGGACTCTTGTAGGTGTGGATTTCTTCAAGAGAAAGGGATATTTAATGTAGCAGTTACTCCTTACTTCATATAATTAGTACATTGTAGCCCAATAAGTTATGCACCTAGAAAAACTGCAACACACTACAAGTCAACAGATCTTAAACACTTAAATGTGTTATTTAGTTTCAATAGAACCAAAGTCTGATGCTATTACCGCTCTATATATATATATATATGGAGCAATTACTAAGGACAATGTGGATAATGAAGTTAGCGAAATAAGATGATAAGAAGATGTTACCAATGTTGCCATGGTGGTGGGCGCATTCTTCAATTTTTTTTAGGTATGCGCAATAACATGCATGCCCGTTCTATATAAATACTATTGGGTCCGTTCCTATTACCCTATATTGCCTTCATACTTTTTAAGGCACCATTTTCAGCAAAATGGTGCCAGAATATTAAGTCTTGTTACAACTGTTTGGCTCCTATTCCCTACGGTGGTTCCTTGGATACTCCTTACCTTTGCCTTTCTCCCTTCCTGGTTATTCCATTCTCTCCAATGTGTTCCTGGCTATTCCATCCATGCCAGATTGTTCCTGGTTATTCCATCCATGCCAGAGAGTGTTCTTGCTTATTCCGTCCATGCCAGCGAGTTCCGGACGATTCTCTATCTTGTGTATTCCACATCATGCGTGTTTGATTCCCTCTACCTGCCAGTCACGTCTGATAGGGCCGAAATCTGCGAGGAAATAGCAGCTAAGTCCATACCTGCATGTGCGGATCCCTGGTGAATACTTCCCAGTCGTTAGACTCTGTGTGATTGCTGACAAAGACTCCTGCATAAAAATGTTCCCATGACGCCTGACTACTTTCCATATGACACCTAATCCAGCATAACCAATTGGTAACCCCACCAATTAACAGATATTATTTTACATTAAATCATATTGCGTTAAAGCCTTTAATCTTATTTTACATTAAATTGTATTGTGTATAAGCCTCTAACCATACCATGTTCCTTGCACTAGTGGCACAACTAAATAACGCATGTTATATTCAGTGTTCTTCAATTATTTTGTTACTACCATATGTGAATGATATGCTCTCACATTCTACTGTTCAGATACTACAGGTATTGGTATTCAAAATGTTCACAACTGATACTGTTATTTATAGTGACTTCAAAGCTCTAAGACGCATGTATAACAGTCTTTGCTACTTACAGAGACAGTTTGAATTTCCTACATATACAATGTATACAATGTCCTGTATTTATAGAATCCTATTTCCACAATACTTGGATCAGTCATTCATTTTCCTTCTGAGCTTGTTGTTATGTATAAAAATCCGAGGTGGGTAAATGTAGCTGTGTTTTATTTCAGTCTTTATAAATCTTCCTACGTCTCCGATTCTTAAGATGTTTAAAAGCTTCAATATGGTAGTAGGGGTTCCACAAATAAATGAAAAGGAAAGACCAGACATAATGAAGAATAATCAAACATTTATTATAAATATAAAGAGTATGCACTTACACAAATATGCAGAGTAATAGGCAGTGCGTCAAAAGTTATTGATCCTGATTCTGGTTTTGGCGCCTTTTGAGTTCTAAATCTTCCTTCTCTACTAGTGCCAGCGACATGCCAAATCCTGGGCCAGAATCGCTAAGTGTGGATGTTGTGACAAGAACTTTTCATACACTGCTTGTTAAGCTGCATACTTTGTAAGCACATACTGCTTTTATCAATATTAATGTTTGCCATCTAAGACTGCACAGGTCTGCAGCTTCCACTCATTATTACCTTATTACTCAGTAGGTTTAGTCATAAATAATGTTCTCTTGATATTCCTCCTTCAGAAAAAAAGTTTAATTTAACTTGACACCTTTTCCCTTTTGTAATATATTTGCACACTAAGGGGTAAATTTATCAAGCTGCGAGTTTCCGGCAGGTCTGAAAAGTGAAGGTGTTGCCTATAGCAACCAAACAGATTCTAGCTATCATTTTGTAGAATGTACTAAAGAAATAATAACTAGAATCTGATTGGTTGCTTTAGGCAACATCTCCAGTTTCAAATCCTCTGGAAAATCGCAGCTTGATAAATTTACCCACAAGGGTCTGATTCAGAGTCGAACACAAAACGTAACTTGCAAATGAAAAAGTTGCATGCAAGTGTATGTGTATGTACTGTGTATTCAGATTTGAAGATGCATCCAGGCCTGAATGAGTAGAAGATACGTCTGCTTGACAAAAAACATACCCCTCAGACACTTACATTCAACTTACAGCTTACTCTTCATTATATATTTCTTGAATATTATCACAATTGTTTTAAATGATCTTTTAAATTTGATTAACCAAGCTAATACAACAGGAACAACTTCTCAACATGTCTTTTTAGCTTTGCTCCAATACGCTCGGCAAATCCTAATCTATTGCCGAGCGACTAGTAAAGTTATGCAAATCATTTGCAAACCTCTAATTACAAGCGGTTTGCTAGTGTGAGTGTTCATTATCATCACCATCATCCACAAATAAAAACACTTTTCCAGTCATATCTGCAACTATGTCCTAGAATGAATCTGTAGGCAATTGCTCGAACACACCCTTACTCTACATTGCCTAAGTTAGAATACCCCTTCCTGTCCCTGTCATGCCTCTTCAGGCATAAGGAGTCAGTGCCAAAAAGCCACAGGTCTGAATTGCTGTTGTTGCATACATTCACTTTCTGATCTTGCACGGTGCAGAAAAAGCAACACTATGCAAACAGGCTTATGTCTCACTCTGAATCAGGGACTAAGGATGTCATAGGCAAAACCAGGGGGGATTTTCTAGTGAAAGACTATAATTGCGAGTCTGCGCTTTCCTATTGATTTGGATGTGGAATGCTGCCGATGGGAAGTGAAAGGGGATTCGTCCCAAATCCCAAGTTATATGTTAACAAGAAAGTCCCAGATGCAAATATTTGGATGCAATGTGTAAACAAAACAAATATAAAACCGTGGTAGAATAAACAGGCTGAAAACAGTATTGTACGGGCTGTATATTAAATCCAAGAGCACTGGATGTAAGAAAAGTAAAAACACACGGATTACAAACTTCAATATAGTTTTGCACGCTATGCATCTGTTACAGTGATAGAATCCTGTGGCCCTTTCATTCATCCAGGTACCTTCCTTTCTACTTTTATAAACTCTGGTGGGATGGTGCTTTGTGCTAAGCTGTTTTTCAGTTTGCTGGCCTTTTCGTAAATGAACGATGGCCTAGGGGGGAATATCTTTTTAAGGTCACTGTCACCCAAAATAATGTGCCAATGGTTTTTAATAATTTGCTCCATCTTTTTGTGGTCCCTATTGTATTGTGTTATGAAAGGAAGAACAGATTTATTCTGGTCGGGGTTTGTGTCCTGACTTTTCTCCTTCTTAGTGAGAAGAGTCTCCCTGTTTGTTTCCTTAAGTGCCAAATAGGCATCGTCAATGTCATCTTTTTTGTAGTCCTTTTCAAGGAATTTGTCCTTAAGGGTATGTGCTTGTTCATCATAATGTGTAAGGTTTGAACAATTGCACCTTTTTATTTTCTATTGTTTATTCATTTCCATTATATTAAACATCAAGAGATAACCAAGGCTATTGTGGCAGTTGATGTGTGCACCATCAACTTGCCACTTATATAATTAATATTGTTTGAGTGGCAATTCTATTATTATTGTTTGAGAGTTTTTATGTTTTTATATGTTTTATTTATATGAATATATTGCTTTTTTAAACTATGTGGATGGTGAAACAATATTTTTAAATATTTTTAGGTATTTCTAGATTATTACTCATTGCGCTCCTTGTTGTTGTATATAATTATATTGTTTCTAAAAATAGGATTGGAAGTGTTCTTAAAAGTCTCCAGTGACATTCTACTGTGCCATAGCTCACCCATAAACAGAAAAGGTGACAGTGTCCAGTGCTGAAACAGAAATTCTCATAATAGGGCTGGCAGTGTTCTTAAAAGTCTACAGTAACATTGTACTGTGTCATCAAATTGGATTCACATCAGTCCACAGAAGACCAGGAGCACCAAGCAGCTACCGGCACTAATCATGATTATAGTAATCCCTCTACATCATCTGCTAAAGAATATGTTAAAGTGCATAGTGTTTTTAAGCCAGGGAAACAAAAATGTAAAAATCACCGTTTACCTTGGTAAAGAAAAAAACACCTGTAATCAAGGCAAATTTAACTGCAGAAAAAAGTTAAATTGTCAACATGGAAAGAATCAGGCCTTCCCCTTTCTCTACGACTGCTAGTTCTGCAACTCACTGAGGCATCTTCTTGCAAGGTCAGTCATGACCATGCAAGACCTTGTCATTCTGACTCAAAAAGTGGTGCCCAAATACTTTT
The DNA here is from genome assembly GCF_038048845.1 of Mixophyes fleayi. Lineage (NCBI taxonomy): Eukaryota > Metazoa > Chordata > Amphibia > Anura > Limnodynastidae > Mixophyes > Mixophyes fleayi. The sequence goes on from NC_134412.1 coordinate 26,758,845, forward strand.
ATATGTAAAAGCCAAACTGGAAGAAAACAGTAAGGCTTTAGAAAAAACTGTAAGTTCAGATTCAGAAATGACACAAATCCTTGAGGAGAGTCTATCCATGAGTGCTATGTGTAATCTTGACCTTTTTAATACTGTACTCATAAAGAAGCCTCCTTTCAGCATTTCTGCAGATGTGTGGATGAACAGCCCAAGTGTAGCTGGTAATACACAAATTGAGGATGCCACTTTGGAATTGCAACAGGATGAGGGGGATATTTGTGTATTTGACGACGGTGCTAATGAAGATGTTGATGAGAATGATGTTGTTTGTGTAATACCTACACCAGTGGAAGCAATTCTTGCACATGATAAGAAGCAGGCCATTGTCATGCCTGGGCATAAAGCGAAAAAATCCACCTCTTCAGTGGAATTATTTTTATCCAAATCCTGTTGCGTTTTTAAAGCAACAGTCAGGAGAGGTAGGGACCCTAATCATCTAGGACCCTCATCCATGTTACGCCAATTGAAGAGAGTTCATGGGAAGCTTTTGGGAAAATCAAAAACTTATGCTAAAAAATAACAACGAGCAGTCCAGCATCAGCTAGATCATGGCACCTGCAATCTACACCCTCATCAATATCCTCAGTAGCAATCGGAGTTAGTCCTGCATACAAGTTGCTAAGGCTAGATGACTCCTCCACTATCCAGGATTCCTCAAAAGAATTCTTGAGCGTTAGTCCCACTGCTGCTGCTGCTGGGGGTGGATCTTCATCCCAGAAGTAGACCAAGAAGAAGAAGACTAGTACTTTACAACAATTAACTGTGAAACAATCCTTTGCAAGAGGAAGTAAGTATGATAGCTGTCACCCAGTCGCAAAGTGGATCACAGACGCCATGGCAACTATGCTAGTATTAGATCTGCATCCAATATCCACTATTAATGCAGCTGGTTTTAGACAGTTAATTGAGGTCTTATGTCCCCATAACCAAAATCCATCACATCATTTTACTAGAAAAGCTATTCCTCACCTGTACATGTAGGTTCATAAAAATGTAATTATTTGGCTACAAAATGCTATTCTACCCACTGTACACTTAACCACAACTATGTGGCCAAACTAAAGATTATATGACTGTGACAGCCCACTGGGTTGGTTACTCGCCTTCACCAGCAGGAACAGCAGCAGCATGTACCCAACTACGTCACATTTCTCACAGGCAGGCTACTCTGTGTATCACCAGCTTCACTAAGAGGCATACAGCTGACAAAACTAAAGGATGTCATTACAACATGGCTTATCCCACTTGGACTCTCCTCAGGATATGTCATTTCTGATAACGCCACCAATATTGTGTGAGCATTACAGCTGGGTGCATTCCCTCACATTCCCTGTTTTGCTCACACAATAAAGTTGGTGGTGCAGAACATTTTGAAAAATGACAGGGACATGCAGGAGATGCAATCTATGGCTTGTAAAATATCTGGACATTTTTCGGCATTCGGCAACAGTATGTAGGAGAGTGCAGCAGCTACAAGAACAATTTAATTTGTTCTGCCACCAACTGAAGCAAGAGGTGGTAACATGGTGGAATTCCACCTTGTATATGCTTCTGAGGATGAAGGAACAGCGAAACGCCATCCACACTTACTCCACAAGCCATAACATTAGGAAAGGAGGGAGAATGTATTTTATTCAAGCGCAGTGGAGAATACTTTCCGTGTTGTGCAAGGTGCTGAAACCATTCAAAGTGGTCACCTGTGAAGTGAGTTCAGATAATGCTAGCTTGAGCCAAGTTATTAGACTTTTGGAAAAGCAGCTTGAGAAACTGAAGGAGGAGCTGAAACAAAGCAATTACGCTAAGTATGTCAGACTTGTAGATCAAGTAATTTACTGTATAGTATTTGTTTCCAACTGACCCAGATCTGAAGAGATGCAAGGAGCTCCTGGTGAGCAAGATGATAGCTCAAGTGTTATGTGACAGGACGGTATCTCCTTCTTCAGTTTCTCACTCAACTGTTGCTAGGAAAAAAAACGTATCTTTCCCAAAAGACCCAGGAATGATGCACATGACAGCACAACATTTTGACATCTGGTCTGGTCTAAAAGAATTGACCAAAAACCGTGACACCTCTGCCGTAACTCCACCTAATCCTACTATCAACATCCAAATGATGGTGGAGGATTATTTTAATGACAGCATATAACACATCGGACAGTCCCTTTACATACTGGGAGGAAAAAAAGGTAATTTGGAGACCCATGTACCAACTCGCTTTGCACTGCCTAACCTGTCCACCCTTCAGTGTGTACTCAGAAAGAGTTTTCAGCACAGCCGGGATCCTTGTCTGCGATCGGCGTGGGAGGCTACTTTCTCAAAAAGTGGAAAAGATGATGTTCATAAAAATGAACTACAATTTTTATGAGGAAAGACCTTTAATGAGGAAGGCCTTTCCCGTCAATTACATCAAAGTACAAAGACTTCTGTGATGGTGGATTCCAGCGATAATGAATTAATATTGTGCAAAGATGATGTACACACTGATGAGGGTGAGGATGAGGCTGAGGATGATGACAACAACATTTTGCCACAGTAGAGTTCATTAACAGCACTGTTAGCTTAGGTGCCTTAAGCCCATTGTCAGCTTGTTTTGTGGGGCCCCAAACCAAGCACTTCAAAGTGTGCATGTCCTTTTTAAGATCCAAGGGTTGGTGGGAGGGCCCAAGGACAATTTCATCTTGCACTACTTTTTCTTTCAGCTACCGCTGCTTGCCAATGTTACCCACTTGTGCTATAAACTGTTGTGTGCTTTTCAAAACTTAAAGACTCCCGTTGATGATGCAGATGACTCAGCACAACATTTTGACTTGCCTTTACAAGCCATCGTCGCTTTAAATTTTACCTGCAAAGTCGCCGATTTCCGGCGACTTGCAGAAATCGGACATTCATACATTTACCCCCTGGTCTGGTGTACTGTAAAAGAATTGACCAAAATTAATGACACCTCTGCCATAACTTCACCTGAACCTACTATAAACTATCAACATCCAAGGAATGGTGGAGGATTATTATAATTTATATTATATTATAACGGTATAAAGACAACAGTTTTATTAACAAACGTTGTTGCAGAAGTAATGTAAGCATGGATGTCTAAATAGACATGTATATGTATTACTCAAACCTTCCACTTTGCTGCTGTTTCATCAGTATTGCACAGTGTTTGTAATCTGCACTATACGTCAAAGGTACCTAACTATATTTAAATTTTTTGGGGAATGGGTCCGATTTGAAGCTCAGCGATGACCTTACTTTTTGCCTGGAATGTCAATGGCTCTTTTAAGTGCATTGTCTGGAACAAGATCTGATATACTAATATCAGAGCAATCACAGCCAATTTCTGGACATCTGGCGGATTTACCCTTCTGACGCTTGTTTTCAATCATCCTTTAACTTGCTTCTCTATCGTACATGTGACCACATACTTTGTTTTTCACTGGGTTCACCATATCCAACTGTTTTACAGGAGTTCTCTGGGTGATGGCGATCTCTCGTCTTCATCATCCAAAGCTTCGTCTACAGGGGCCAGGGACACACCCATTTCTTTACTCTGGTCTCTTAGCTGTTCTTTAAACTGGACATATTTATCGTCCTGCCTTAGGGCCTCCTCTGTATTATTCTTCTGAAGCAAAGTGTATCTCTTGTGTACAAGCTCTCTTAAATCTGAGATCTCATCCTGTTGGTCACATTTTAACTTAACTACGGTCTCCTCAACTGCATTTGTATACTGGTTTAAATCTCTGTTCAATGCAGCGTATTCCAACATGACGGATTCCATGCTGCCCACATGTTCCGTGTCACAGTCTGAAGCAAATCTAATGCCACTCCTATTGTAATATACATTCCTATGTCTACATAAGTTTGGCAGTTCTTCAGGGATGAAAGGGAGATATCCGCAGATGAGAAGGAGATTGAAGATGCAGCACAAGCAGACATGGTTTAATACTGTAGAGTTCATTGACAGCACTGTTGGGCTTAAGGCAGCTAAGCTATTGGTAGCTTGTTTTGTGGGAGCCCAAACAAACCAAGCACTTCAGCCACAAAGTGGCACTCCTTGTCGGTGGAGCGCTTGGTTTGTTAAACTGTACATGTCCTTTTCAATATCTTACATAAGGGTGGGTGGGAGGCTCCAAGGACAATTACATCTTGCACCAATTTTCTTTTTTTTCTGCCACTGTTGTGTGGAAATGTTTCCTAGATGTGCTATGAATGGCTGTGTGTTTGTGTCATTGCTCTGTCGCTTAGCATCCAGCCAGCTTGCTGCAGTCTATGTCCAAAAGTGTATGAAAATAATATTGTGACCTGTGAGGTGGTCAAAATTGACTGGAAATTAGTGTTATTGAGGTTAATAATAATGTAGGCACAAACAAAGACAAAAATCACAAACTATGTGATTTTTGCAAATTTCAGCAATTTTTCTAAAAAATACAGTTCCAAAACCAAAACACACGAGGGCAGTTTTGCCAAAACCAAAACCAAAACAGGAACTTAATCCTGATCCAAAACCAAAATAAAAACACAGGGGTCAGTGAACATCTCTAATTAAAATTCGTGAATCAACACATATAGCATTGAATTATAGATACATTTTCTTTAAAAATACTGGATATTGTCTCCTTGTGATAGATGTATAAATTCCTCATTTTCCATTGTTACATGTGAAAAAATAACAGAAAAACATCATAGTGCAAAATTGTGAGAATAATCGTTTCCCATCCTTTATATCTTAGATCTCTGATATAGAGCCTTTCCCAGCTGTAGTGCAATTTGCTGATATTTGGGTCTTAGAATAGAAATCCTACGTTTCTTGCTTTTTAAACACAGTTATAAAAACCATGTGGTCTTCTTTCTCCTTTTTATTGGAGATAAATCATTGGGGGAATCAACCCCTTATACAATAATTTATAGAATACCACTTTTATGATTATTTTAAATTATCCATCAAACATGGACAAAAGATTTCATTCAAAGGAAAGAATAACTTTCAAGATTTTCTTAAAAGGTAGGCAAACATTCTTTATTACCGAAAAATAGTAAATGGATACAAAGCTTAAACGATTTCCAACATAAAATGTAGTACAGTGTCTGCGATCCCTGCATAGGTGTACTCTTACCCCGTTTTACTAAACATAGGCATGTAAGGAGAACAATCACTGCGGAATGGAAACTGCAATGTGCCGGTGACTCAACCTCATAGTCCCATGTGTCTGTTGGAGTAGTCTTCACTGGGTATCAGATCCCCCACTTTCACCCACCACGCGTTTCGCTTTTATAAATCCTTGTCAAAGTGTGGGAGAAAGAGCAGCAATTCAGGTTTTTAAACACACATGTGCCCATGGGGTAAATGTATTAATGTCCGGATTCTTCAACTCCGGCGTGTTCAGCGTCTTGGGCGATTAAATTTAAAGCGGCGCTGCATTGTAAAGGGAGACTTCCCTTTGCAATGCAGCGCCGCTTTAAATTTAATCGCCAAAGACGCTGAACACGCCGGAGTTGAAGAATCTGGACATTAATACATTTACCCCCATGTGTCCAAAGGTCCTATTTAAAATAAAAAGCAAGTCCTTCATTTTATATACGAAAAAATATTTTCTTATACGGAGAAAATCTCCATATATGTCTTTCAACTATACCTTGCCAGATTCAAACTTACAACCTACTATCTCGCAAACAAGATCTCTACTCATTAGGCTATGACCTTTTTCTATTGACTGTGTTGGTCTGTGGACACACTAAAGTTAGGCACACACTGGAGCGTTTTCATCCAATAATCGGGCAAATCAGCCGGCATACGACCGTTCGATTAGAAGTCGGGTTAGTGTGCATAGTGACACGATGGTCGAAAGTCGTTCCAAAGTGTCGATTGTCAGATCATTTGGTTGGTCGTACTGTTTACTATTTTCCGACCAATCAACGACCATGTAGTATGTATGCACTCATGCTCACAATCTCCATAGAGCTTACAGAGTCATGTTTTTTCAGCTAACAACGAATGCCCCAGTGAATAAATATAGACAGTGCTGTAGAAGAAATAATTCATTTGCTCGTTCTGACACAGAATTTTTCGTTTCAGAGTCCCAGGAGCTAACGAAATGCGTTAGGGCATGTGGATAGCTATAATGAGGCAGTTTAATCAGTGTGACAATGTGACAAGAATGAGAAGATGACAGGAGAAAAGGTGTACACCTGATGTCAGCAGCGGTCTATAGTGCTCCAGTGCAGCCTGGCACTGGGGCGAGAACTGTTTAACGTGCCTGACGTGAAGACAATTCACATTGTACAGAACCTTTTAAATAAATGAACAACTCTTAACAGTATAATCATTAATAAATATATGTATTTAAAATATATATATTTTTTTTTACATCAAAAGGACTTATGTCTGAACATGAATCAGGCCGTGTATGTGCACAAGTTGAGCACAAGTTGGATAAGTTGATCCACCAGATAGTGGAAAAGAATTGAATGGCAGTAAATCAAGTGGATGTGAGTCGCATACAGCAGCTACTTTAAGGAGCGCAGAAGCTGTGTTATGTGAAATTGGACAGACCTTGTTTAAGTGAGGAGATGTTACAATAAATTTAGTGTTTTGCTTTGATACTTCTACTTTTTAGCAAGCTGCTATCTGTTTATAACTCCTAGGGGTAAATGTATCAAGCTGAGAGTTTTCCGGCGGGTTTAAAAAACCAATCTGATTCTAGCTATCATTTATTTAGTACATTCTACAAAATGACAGCTAGAATCCGATTGGTTGCTATAGGCAACATCTCCCCTTTTCAAACCTGCCGGAAAACTCTCAGCTTGATACATTTACCCCCTAATGACAGTCCTTCCAATTGCTTCCAATCCTCTTTGACAGCCGTAGCAAAATGGACCACCACAGCTTATAAAACACAGACAAACTAAATACTGCAATATACTATAGCATTATTATATAACAAAATATAAATTATATATATATATATATATATATATATATATATATATATATATAAAAATATGTATATATATGAATATCTATCTATCTATCTATCTATCTATCTATCTATCTATCTCTCTATGTGTATATATATATACATAGTATATATATATGCTGTATATATTTTGATAAGACAAGAAAGTGCGTCATCATCATTATAACAAAACAAGAAATAAAATTACACGTATGCAGTTTTATTAATGAAATAACTTGCAACACTGAATTGTATTTCATTTTGCACAACAAATTACAAAATATATATTGACGATATAGTAGTTTACCTTTAAATCTGGTTGATTTGTAAGAAAGGCTAGATATTCGCTAAAATAGGTAATATACATGACTTTTAAACAATTTTTAAATAGTATCCCCTTTATATGCATCCCCAATGGTATTACATTTTTTTGGACAGCACTGCCGATGGGATATACAAAAGTTTTAAGTAAAACAATTGCAGTCAGGGGGTTCTCTAAACATATATGATATTAAATAAATTAGTGACCCAACAACTTCCTTTTAGAATCTTACTCGCAGAAGACAGGATCATAAAAGGTTAATGTTACGTTAAATTTGGGTGAATGTTTTTCGCATGTAAATGTTGCTGACATCTTGAACATACATCTCTTGGGTTCGCAGACTCAGATAACTTCACATTTACTATATTTTATCTCATCCCATCAGAGAGTGATGATTTGTGTCATGTGAATCCATGTCAATTACTGGCTGCGAGCTTAACTAGCAACAAGTTCCTTTAACAGACACATTGCAAAGTGATGACAGATTATGTTCTTTTAACCCCATTGGGAAAGGCAAGGTGTGAGAAAAGACTTCAGTCCTGGCAGGCCACACTGAGAAATTTTGTCCTACAGCATCTGTCTGGCTCAAATGCAAAACGGGTGGGAGGCAAAGAAAGACAGGTTTGGGTACCTACTGCCAGGGAGCTTGCTGGGTTTTCAAAAGAATCCGGGGCACGGGCCCCCAACTATACTCACCATAGCCATAGTCCCATGATTGTGCATGCATGTTGTACAAAGTTGCACGCTACACTAATAAACGAGAAAATGTCTGTTTATTGTAGCCAGACTAACATCAGTGTAAATGTGTGAAATAAGTTGCTATAAATTGCAAAAGCAAACTTGCAAAAGAAAGGCTAAAATAGATACTGAAAATATGCAATATATACTGGGACACCTTGACACGGACTAAAAGAGATCATAGAAGCAATTCAGAATGTAACTATTTTTAAAGACGCCTGATTGTGGGTTAGAATATATTCCAACTTTGGCCTGCTAAAGTGAAAATTATATCCAACATACAGGAAAAGAGACATTGCACTCTTCATGTCCAAAATTGTATTGTCAACTTACACATTATGGGCCTGAGTCATTAAAGAGAGCAAAGCAGAAAAAGGAATAACTTTGCACCTTGGCAAAACCATGTTGCATTGGAGAGGAAGGTAAATTTAAAATGTGATGGCAGATTTATATTTGGGGTAGAACATGTCTTAGATTAACTTTAAATTTTAGCATAAAAATAAAGCTATCATGTACTTTTGTGGTAGATGAAAAAACAGCCAGTATTTAACTTATAGGCAAAATAATAAACAAATTTGCACCCCTTGCATTGTAACATGGTTTGTACCAGAGAAAATATACTCCTTTTTTTGCCTTGCTTTCCTTAATGACTCAGGTCATATATGAATGTGAATAATAAATATAATTCTTACACAAACGCATTTATTCGTTGAACAGTTCTAGATCAATTGAAGAAACAAATTAGAAAGGTTCTACAAACAATGGTGTTAATACAGTTAATATAACATTTATAAAATATGACATTTTAAATCTCTGATAGCAGAACAGATCTAATTACTGGAATTGCAATTAATATGGCATAGAGAAAGGGTCTCACATACCGAGGCATTGGTATATATTAATAAAATATTTAGTTCAATTCTCTATTTGAAACACATTAAAAGATATAAGCATGCAATGTTAAAAAGCTACTAAACCTCTTTTTATTGGGCATAGTATAAAGCAAAATGCTACACGTCTTATAGCAACCCTCTCCCTTATAGCATCTCTCCCCTGTTTTTGTTTACTCCCCTCTTTTTCCATATGTGTCGTCACTTATGTTGCTTGTATTTGTCCATCACCTTTGTCTTTGTATATTTCTCTCTTCTCCCCTCTGTCTTATTACTGTTTCTGAAGAGAAGAAAATGACCCTGTGGGGCACTAAAAAACTATATCATAGGATAATTAATCTATGGTTAGGTCTTAATCCTATATTAAGGGTGCTGGTTCATCATTGAAATCAATTGTCAAGATCAGGCATTTAAGGGTTTAGATCCAGGTGGTCCAACAATAGTATTAACCCTAATTAAGATCCTGGATTTTGGAGTAGCCTCGCGGCTAGACAATCAAGGATTGTCTATCTTAACAGTTTTTTCATTCTTATCAATGTTTGTCTTCAATCACTACTTTTAAATATTTCGCTACTAGACCTATGTTTCTAACATGATATCTAATAAAGTTTGTTTTTAATGAGATTAACATATCAATATAATACAAATACATATGTTTATACCCATTCATGAGTGCGCCACAAGGTCATTTTCTTCTCTTCCATAACTAAATTTACCAATTCTTTGACCGGAATCGGTGCAAGAAGGACACATATAAGTTGAGGAGGCTTTTAGTGAATGGCACACTTGGTGCAGTCAACCACTCTTTCTTATTACTGTTTCCCTCTTTGCAGCCTCCGGTGTCTTGTCTAAATCCCTCAATCCCCTTTTCCCATTATCTTATCCTTGACTTTCGTTTCACTATCTTGTCATTGCTGTTGCCCCCTTCTCCCACTGTCTTGTTATTATCCCTCTACCTTTACTCTATCTTGTCTAAGTCCCCCTTTCTTCCCTTATCTATGGCTACATGTTCCCCCTATGTATCGTTTGACTGTTCTCCAGCTATGTTGCCTGTCCCCTTCTCCTCCCTTTGCTTGTTTTTTCATCTTCTGTGTCTTGTATATGTCCAGATCTTCTCACCCCTCCTCCATGAGTCTTGTCACTGCTACTCTTTCCTCCCTGTGTCTTCTCTGGATCCCCATCTCCTTCCTATGCCCTATCTGTTTCTGCGTATGTTCTATTCCCCTTTTGGCTCTGTTCAGATCGTCCTGTAATGAGGGATTTCTATGTGGATGGCGTCACTAAGCTGCACTCTCTCCACCTTCTTCTACATGGAAAAGGGAGCTAGCTGGCCAGTGAATAAGCTCCTGTTGCTTCTGAGGGATGTTTGACTGTTGACTGTTTGCACTAGTTTATTGTGACACTTAGCAGGTAAGCTCAGGGTCCCTGTCACGGGCACTAGGAGTCTTTACCCAGGGATCACCAGGTGATAGGCTTACCAGAGCAGTATAGGTGGTAATATGGTACTCTGGTAGCAGGGTGATCACGGAACAGGAAATAGCAGATGATGAGATGCTCAGGAAAGTCTATGACTAGCAGCACTGGCAATATGGAGGTAGTAATACACGAGGAACTGTATGGACAAAGGACACGTGAAGGTAGTCAGTGGTCTGCGGTAGCAAGTTGTACCACTGCTATAGTGAGGAGGAATGTCCAACAGAAACGAGGAGGTGATGAGAGTCAGCGGTCTGCAGATAGCAAGTTGTACCGCTGTCTGAGTGAAGGAATGGAATCCAAGTGGAGGTATCCGGGGAGTCAGTGGTCTGCGTTAGCAAGTTGTACCACTGCTATGTGAGAGGATACTGGAACAGGTGAAACTGTAAACAGGAGTCAGTGGTCTGCCACTAGCAAGTGGTACTACGGAATATATATGTGAGGAGGTGCACGGGGAGAGACTGCAACACAATATATACACGGGCACCTTGACTTTGATCCACAGTAATATGCACAATATAAATGTATAAATGACTGAACAACACTGTCAATATAGAAAGTCTCTTGAAGTAATCCGGCATGAGATAACACAGTCAATGATGGCAATAGACTCAGCAGATAGTACACTCCAGAGGAGAACCAACACAGTCCAGCAAGGTATGCAATACACAGCACAGTCAATGGGAAGTATGCATACCGTGGTTCAGGAGAAGGCAGTCAGACAGGAGTGCAGAGATACCTGAAGGGCAGGAGGCCAGCAGGATACCAGTCCCTGGATGGGTGAAGCAGGGGTCTAGCAGGTGCAGCGCACAGGTAGGTAGACCAGCAGGGAACACAGGAAGGCGTGGAGAGCGGATCAGCAGTAGATGGATGAGTAGCGCTGAGAAGTAACAGCAGCGGGTCTCTGCGGGAACACGGAGGTAACCAATAGCAACCAGCAGGTGCAGTAACGATGGGACACCGGAGCAGAGTTGAACTGGAACAGATGATCACGGAGAGTAGCGGGTAGCAATAGTGGCAGCAGACTCAAGGAAACACGGTAGAGTTGACAAGGACTGAAGACTGAAGCGCACAGAGGCAGCGGATAGGAATCAGTTAAACAGTCGCGATGAAACACAGACGGGTTGCAGGTTGAAGACTGTAGTGCACGGAGGCAGCGGATAGGAATCAGCTAGCAGTCACGATGATGAAACACCGACGAGTTGCAGGTTGAAGACTGTAGTGCACGGAGGCAGCGGATAGGAATCAACCAAACAGTCACGATGATGAAACACAGACGAGTTGCAGGGTGAAGCCTGTAGTGCACGGAGGCAGCGGATAGGAATCAGCTGGCAGTCACAATCATGAACAGGTGAGTGGATGTGGTTGAAGCCTGTAATGCACGGAGGCAGCGGATAGGCATCAGCTAACAGTCCCAATGATACATGGTAGAGTTGAAGTGATTAGAAGACTGTAGTGCACGGAGGCAGCGGATAGGAATCAGCTCACAGTCACGATGATACAGTAGATGGTAGAAGTGGCATGGGAACCACAGTAGCAGAAGTGGTTTGAAGACTGTAGTGCACGGAGGCAGCGGATAGGAATCAGCTCACAGTCACGATGATACAGCAGATGGTAGAAGTGGTATGGGAACCACAGTAGTAGAAGTGGTTTGGAAACCACAGAGGTAGAAGTGGTTTGGAAACCACAGGAATCAGCTGGGCTGAATAAACGAGGAAACACAGGAACACCTTCAGAGACTCATGGGGAATGAGACTCCAAGATCAGGCAACGTGGTGTTGACCACAGGTGCTTAATATAGGGAGGTTGCCTGATCTGCCAATTAAGTTAAAGGAACATACACTGAAGGTTTGGAAAGGGCTGCGCATGCGCAGTCCCTCAGGATAGAGGACGTCCACGGTTCCTAATAGTCCGGGAAGAAGCACTCACAGTCCGGTGAGTGACAGTACCCCCCCTTTTAAAGGTGGGCACAGAACGCCTGGAACCGGGCTTGTCCGGATTTTTGGAATAAAACTTCTTCAGAAGGGCAGGAGCATTAAGATCTTCAGCTTTGATCCATGAACGCTCTTCAGGACCAAAGCCCTTCCAATGAACGAGGAAACGGAGGACTCCTCGCGAAATTTTTGCATCCAATACCTCAGTAATCTCGAAATCCTCCTCCTGATGAACTTGAACTGGCTGCGGTGCTGAGGGAGGAGTCGAGAAACGATTGATAATAAGAGGTTTGAGTAAGGACACATGGAAGGCATTGGAAATCCGAAGATTCTTAGGAAGAAGAAGTTTAACACATACTGGATTGATAACTTGAATGATCCTATATGGACCAATAAAACGAGGGGCGAATTTCATAGATGGAACCTTCAAACGAATATTTTTGGTAGATAACCAAACCCGATCTCCAATTTTTAGTGGTGGAATAGCCCGCCTCTTCTTATCTGCGAAAGACTTATATTTGTTAGATGTCTTCTTTAAACAGGTTTTGACCTGAGACCAGATATTTTTGAAGGTCTGACAAGCAGTCTCCACAGCAGGAACTTGGGTGGGTGGGAGGGCAGGAAATTCCGGAAAAGACGGATGGTGACCGTAAACCACAAAGAATGGAGTTTTGGATGATGACTCATGGTACATGTTGTTATGGGCGAATTCAGCCCAAGGGAGCAATTCTACCCAGTTGTCTTGGTTGGCTGAAGAGAACATCCTAATAAAAGTCTCAAGATCTTGATTGACTCGTTCCGTTTGTCCGTTAGATTGCGGATGGTAAGACGATGAGAGTGCTAATCGTATGCCCAAGGTTTTACAAAGGGCCCGCCAGAATCTGGAAACGAATTGTACTCCTCTATCTGACACAATCTCAGACGGACACCCATGGATGCGGAAGATTTCTTTAATGAAATGTTCAGCCAGAGTAGACGAGGAAGGTAAACCGGACAGAGGGACGAAATGAGCCATCTTCGAAAATCTGTCTACCACTACCCAAATAGTATTGTGATTCTTACTTGGTGGCAAATCAGTAACGAAATCCATACTAATATGGGTCCAAGGCTTGGACGGAATGGGTAGTGGTCGCAGCAACCCTGCTGGAGTTCTGCGGGAGGATTTGAACTGAGAACATAAATCACAGGAAGCAATAAACTCTTTGACGTCTCTCCTCATTGAAGGCCACCAGTAACTTCGAGAGAGAATCTCAAAGGTCTTGTGTTCACCGGCGTGTCCAGAAAAACGAGAGGCATGGAACCACGAAAGGATTTTCCTCCTCAGAGTAGGAGGCACGAGGGTCTTCCCAAATGGTAGCATTTTGGTGGATGAAGCAGCCAGAGAAATACATTTGGGGTCTAGAATAGCATGGTTGGGAACCTCTTCTACATCAGAGGACGTCACAAAAGCTCGAGATAAAGCGTCAGCTTTCTTGTTCTTAGCGGCTGGTTTGAAGGTTATAATTAATTCAAAACGGGAAAAGAAAAGAGACCATCTTGCTTGACGAGGGTTCAAGCATTGAGCAGATTGCAAATATGACAAGTTCTTATGATCCGTGAAGATCGTCACCGGATGGCGAGCTCCTTCCAACAAGTATCTCCATTCCTCTAATGCAGCTTTGATGGCCAGCAACTCCTTGTCCCCGATAGTATAATTTTTCTCTGCGGGCAGAAGACCCCGAGAGTAGAAGGCACAAGGATGTAATTTTTGTTGCTCCGAGCGTTGGGAGAGAATAGCTCCTAAGCCCACATTAGAGGCATCTACTTCTAGGAAGAAGGGGAGTGTCACATCAGGCTGTCGCAGAATGGGAGCAGATGAGAAGGCCTCTTTGAGGATTTGAAAGGCTTGGAGAGCCTCAAATGACCATTGCTTAGTATTAGCCCCTTTCCGAGTTAGGGCCACAATGGGAGATGCAATGGATGAAAAGTCTTGAATGAAGCGTCTATAGTAATTGGCAAAACCTAAGAAACGCTGGATGGCACGAAGAGTAGTTGGCTGAGGCCAATGTAGTACAGCATTTACTTTGTCTGGATCCATCTTCAGGCCAACTCCGGAAACTATATACCCCAAGAATGGAATCTGGGGTAACTCGAATGAACATTTTTCCAATTTACAGAACAACGAGTTTTTCCGTAGTCTGGAGAGGACCTCTGCCACATGTTGGTGATGAGAAGGCAGGTCCTGTGAGAAGATCAATATGTCGTCTAGGTAGACAACGACACATACATATAATAAGTCCCGAAAGATCTCATTGATGAAACCCTGGAAAACAGCGGGGGCATTACACAGCCCGAAGGGCATTACTAAATATTCGTAATGCCCATCTCTGGTGTTAAACGCGGTCTTCCATTCGTCACCGGAACGGATTCTAATTAAATTGTAAGCACCACGAAGATCCAACTTAGTAAATATCCGAGCTCCCTTGATGCGATCAAATAGCTCAGTGATCAGCGGAATGGGATACCGATTCTTGATAGTAATGGCGTTGAGTCCACGAAAATCTATACAAGGGCGTAATGATCCATCCTTCTTTTTGACGAAGAAGAACCCAGCTCCAGCGGGAGAGGTGGAAGGTCGAATGAACCCACGCTGGAGATTCTCCTGTATGTACTCAGATGTGGCTTGAGTTTCAGGTAACGAGAGAGGATAGACCCGACCCCTGGGAGGAGTCTTGCCAGGTAGAAGGTCGATCGGACAATCCCAAGAACGATGAGGAGGAAGACGTTCAGACTGAGCTTTATCAAACACATCGGCAAATGAAGCATACTGAGGAGGGAGTCCCGGGGAGGAAGATGAGATGGAAGATCGCTGTACTTTAAGAGGAATAACTTGAGAGAGACAACGATGGTGACATTCAGACCCCCAAGACGTAACTTGAGGGGTGCGCCAGTCAATCTGGGGAGAGTGACACTGAAGCCATGGAAGGCCTAAGACAATCGGACTTGTCGTAACTGGAAGAATTAAAAACGAAATTTCTTCATGGTGTAGTACACCAATCTGAAGGGTTACTGGAGACGTACTCTGGGTGATGAGACCATTGATGAGGCGTGATCCATCTATAGCCGTCACAGTAATGGGTGTTTTTAAAGTGATCACTGGTAGGGACCATTGATTCACTAGTGATTTAGAAATGAAATTTCCTGCTGCTCCAGAATCAATCAATGCCTGTGACTCAAAGGATTTGGTAGCAAAGGAAATCGTAACATCAAAAGCGCAGACTTTAGATTTCATAGACAATGGAGAGGACTCCAGGGACCCTAACTTCACCTCTCCAGAACTAGTTAGGGCCTGGCATTTCCCGATCTCTTAGGGCAAGAGCTGAGCATATGCGTGGAATCAGCACAATAGATACAGAGTCTATTCTTTACTCTTCGTCTCCTCTCCTCTGAAGATAATTTGGAACGTCCTATCTCCATGGGAATCACAGAGGATGGAGCTGGACGAAATTGAGGGTTTGAACGAAGAGGTGCTTTGACAGCCGTTGTTTTCTCAGACTCTCTTTCACGAAATCTCATATCTACACGATGGCAAAGAGAGATCAAATCTTCTAGTGACGAAGGAAGCTCTTGGGTAGTCAGTGCATCTTTAATTTTATCGGAGAGCCCCTGCCAGAAGGCGGCAACTAATGCTTCAGTGTTCCACTGAAGTTCAGAGGCTAGGATCCTAAATTGAATGACATACTGTCCTACTGTATGGGAGCCTTGTCGCAAACGAAGAATGCTGGAAGCAGCGGAAGTCACACGACCTGGTTCATCGAACACACTTCGGAACGTGGAAATGAATTTGGCACTATCTTGTAGAATTGGATCGTTTCTCTCCCACAGAGGGGAGGCCCAAGCCAGGGCTTGTCCAGAAAACAATGAGATAAGATAGGCCACTCTGGAACGATGGGTAGAAAAATTTTGAGGTTGGAGTTCAAAATGGACTGAACATTGGTTAAGGAAACCTCTACAAGTTTTGGGGTCCCCGTCATATTTTGACGGAGTAGGCAGGTGAAGCGTAGGAGCTGTAGACACCTGGGATGGCACTGGGGAAACGGAGGAAAGCACAGGAGCTTCAATACTAGCTGTAACAGTCTGTCCAGATGTTCCTTGGGAGGTTAACGATTGGTAAAATTGAAGTAACAGCTGTTGGCGAGCATCCTGTTGCTCCACACGGCTGACCAGATGCTGCAGCATCTCTTTAGCAGTAGGTTCCGTATCTGGGTCTGTCATGGCCTGATCTTACTGTCACGGGCACTAGGAGTCTTTACCCAGGGATCACCAGGTGATAGGCTTACCAGAGCAGTATAGGTGGTAATATGGTACTCTGGTAGCAGGGTGATCACGGAACAGGAAATAGCAGATGATGAGATGCTCAGGAAAGTCTATGACTAGCAGCACTGGCAATATGGAGGTAGTAATACACGAGGAACTGTATGGACAAAGGACACGTGAAGGTAGTCAGTGGTCTGCGGTAGCAAGTTGTACCACTGCTATAGTGAGGAGGAATGTCCAACAGAAACGAGGAGGTGATGAGAGTCAGCGGTCTGCAGATAGCAAGTTGTACCGCTGTCTGAGTGAAGGAATGGAATCCAAGTGGAGGTATCCGGGGAGTCAGTGGTCTGCGTTAGCAAGTTGTACCACTGCTATGTGAGAGGATACTGGAACAGGTGAAACTGTAAACAGGAGTCAGTGGTCTGCCACTAGCAAGTGGTACTACGGAATATATATGTGAGGAGGTGCACGGGGAGAGACTGCAACACAATATATACACGGGCACCTTGACTTTGATCCACAGTAATATGCACAATATAAATGTATAAATGACTGAACAACACTGTCAATATAGAAAGTCTCTTGAAGTAATCCGGCATGAGATAACACAGTCAATGATGGCAATAGACTCAGCAGATAGTACACTCCAGAGGAGAACCAACACAGTCCAGCAAGGTATGCAATACACAGCACAGTCAATGGGAAGTATGCATACCGTGGTTCAGGAGAAGGCAGTCAGACAGGAGTGCAGAGATACCTGAAGGGCAGGAGGCCAGCAGGATACCAGTCCCTGGATGGGTGAAGCAGGGGTCTAGCAGGTGCAGCGCACAGGTAGGTAGACCAGCAGGGAACACAGGAAGGCGTGGAGAGCGGATCAGCAGTAGATGGATGAGTAGCGCTGAGAAGTAACAGCAGCGGGTCTCTGCGGGAACACGGAGGTAACCAATAGCAACCAGCAGGTGCAGTAACGATGGGACACCGGAGCAGAGTTGAACTGGAACAGATGATCACGGAGAGTAGCGGGTAGCAATAGTGGCAGCAGACTCAAGGAAACACGGTAGAGTTGACAAGGACTGAAGACTGAAGCGCACAGAGGCAGCGGATAGGAATCAGTTAAACAGTCGCGATGAAACACAGACGGGTTGCAGGTTGAAGACTGTAGTGCACGGAGGCAGCGGATAGGAATCAGCTAGCAGTCACGATGATGAAACACCGACGAGTTGCAGGTTGAAGACTGTAGTGCACGGAGGCAGCGGATAGGAATCAACCAAACAGTCACGATGATGAAACACAGACGAGTTGCAGGGTGAAGCCTGTAGTGCACGGAGGCAGCGGATAGGAATCAGCTGGCAGTCACAATCATGAACAGGTGAGTGGATGTGGTTGAAGCCTGTAATGCACGGAGGCAGCGGATAGGCATCAGCTAACAGTCCCAATGATACATGGTAGAGTTGAAGTGATTAGAAGACTGTAGTGCACGGAGGCAGCGGATAGGAATCAGCTCACAGTCACGATGATACAGTAGATGGTAGAAGTGGCATGGGAACCACAGTAGCAGAAGTGGTTTGAAGACTGTAGTGCACGGAGGCAGCGGATAGGAATCAGCTCACAGTCACGATGATACAGCAGATGGTAGAAGTGGTATGGGAACCACAGTAGTAGAAGTGGTTTGGAAACCACAGAGGTAGAAGTGGTTTGGAAACCACAGGAATCAGCTGGGCTGAATAAACGAGGAAACACAGGAACACCTTCAGAGACTCATGGGGAATGAGACTCCAAGATCAGGCAACGTGGTGTTGACCACAGGTGCTTAATATAGGGAGGTTGCCTGATCTGCCAATTAAGTTAAAGGAACATACACTGAAGGTTTGGAAAGGGCTGCGCATGCGCAGTCCCTCAGGATAGAGGACGTCCACGGTTCCTAATAGTCCGGGAAGAAGCACTCACAGTCCGGTGAGTGACAGTCCCTGACCTTGGTGTGTATGGCAAACTATGCTGCTAGTTATAATTCCAGGAATTGTTCCTTTAAATATACATAGTTTGCTATTATTATTATATTAATGTTATTTATATAGCCTATGGTGCTGCTCTTTACAATTGGGAGCAAAGATATTAATAAAACAAGACTTACAATCTTATAATCTATAGTTTATCATAGTGAACCATAGGCATCTGTGGAAGAAGAAGGTAAATGCATGTACGAGTCTTGATCAAAATAACTAATTTAATGGTCACTAAACAGAGCACACAATATTATCCAATTTGAAAAGTTACCTTTCAACATTTGTTAAAATATTGTATTACGGGCATAGACTATAAGGAAGTAGTCATCTGGTCAGTGACTAGTGCTTAATTGCATATAACAGTAACTGTGGTGCTGAAGCTTTAATTAGCTTCAGCACAACAGGGTAGTGTAACTGTTTTAAAGAAAACATAAAAATACCTAGCCCCTAATCAGGGCACTACCTGACTTCTTGGCCCGTATCTAACTAGTGATCAGCTAGGCCTCTTAAGCACACAGTCTTTGTATTGTTAAGGTTCTCTCTTCAACCAGTCACTGTTGTCACTCTTCCTCAGGGACAGGACACCCCCCTGTCTTCAATTAGTTCTCACTTTCAGTCCTCCTACAGGACATACAATGAGCTCACACTGGACCTTCTGCTGAGATCCTCACTGAGCCTCTCCCCAGGTCCTTGCTAACTCTTCTCCCATGCTCATTACTAATCCTTCTACTCACTGAACTCCATATAGGCCACACAACTTTTCATTCCTGCTGTGGTGGACGCAAACTCAAAGGGCATGAGCAGTTGGCAAACTAGCCCCATCTAGACATCAACCATCTCACACCCCCCTCCTCAGCTCACAACCTGAGATAATCTCTGACGAGGCCACCCATGCTGAAGTCATACTCATTTCTTGGCCAGGATCTTTCTACACCTTTAAGTTGTCCTTTATCTTAGCCTAGTTGGTACCTTTTTTCTTAATGTCACATCTTGGTTGTGTAATCACAAGCTCTGGTGCTGGTTTTATCTCCACCTTACTATTGGTCAATTCTCATGCGCATAATTTACATCTGCTCATTTTCTCAGACAGAGTTTCTCCAACTCTCACTTATAATTCTTTTAACTTTAGAAGCTATTTCCATGGTAATGATGAGACTGTCTTTTTTAAGCCTGCTATATATATGGATTCCCTCTTGGAATTTTGCCTATCCTGTTTTATTACCAGACACCTTCTTTCTTTAGGGTATTTGCAATCTGTATACAAAGCTCTTGACCAAAGGTAAACAGATTATGATGTATTTGTCACCAAGTAGTAATCTTGGCCAGTCTTCTCAAGTACAGGTATCCTCTACCAGTTCTTATTAGATCTCCAGCTTAGACTGTTTCCCTATATGTTTCTTTAGTGATTCATCAGCAGCATCATCTACAAAAGCTGAATGTTTTGGCAAATAAACTTTTTTCTGTGGCAGGGAGGTTCTTGGAAAGAATAAGTCCAAACTGTCTTCTGGAAGCCGTCATCTTCTCTCTAAAAATGCCTTCACCTCATTGGCTAGTTCATTATGCTTGTGCTTTGAAGCTTTTCTAACCTTTCTTAAATTCGTTTGCTCAAAAAGAGGGTCCTTCTCGCAAGCTTATAATCTGTAGGACAATGGAAATTTGATACATGAGGCTAAGAGCTACATATTGCATATTGGTCCAGCCAGATTGCAAAGGTAAAAGGTGCTTAGTGATACAGTCACACAGAAATGTTGGTCAGGGGGTCAGAAGGTTGTTGTGTTGTGTGACCTGTGTAAAGGGTGGTTATAGGGTACTTACAGTGGTTAAGTGGTTAGCACTTCTGCTTCACAGAACTGGGGTCCCGACTATGGCCTTATCTGTGAGGAGTTTGTATGTTCTCTCCGTGTTTGCGTGGGTTTCCTCCGGGTGCTCCGGTTTCCTCCCACACTCCAAAAACATTACTGGTAGGTTAATTGGCTGCTAACAAATTGACCCTAGTCTGTGTGTCTGTCTCTGGGTCTGTCTCTGTCTGTGTGTTACGGAATTTAGACTGTAAACCCCAATGGGGCAGGGACTGATGTGAGTGAGTTCTTTGTACAGCGCTGCGGAATTAGTGGCGCTATATAAATAAATAGTAATAATAAATAAATAGTAATAATAATAATAATAATAATAATAAGAATACCTTAGGGAGGTTCTTGGAAAGAATTAGTCTAAACTGTCTTCTGGAAGCTGCCATCTTCTCTCTAGAAAAGCCTTCGCCTCATTGGCTAGTTCATTATGCTTACGCTCTGAAGCTTTTCTGACAACTTGTGCATGCTTTTGTTTGAGTTCAAAGATATGAGCTAAATGTATTCACACTTCTTCATCTCCATCTCCATCTCATCACACATTTCTTGTTGAGTCTTTCTTATTCATTCTTAAGTTCCAACACCTCCTTCATGATGGCTTGCTGAGAAAAATGTGTATATATATATATATATATATATATATATATATATATATATAAATATATATATTAGAGATGGTCACTGATCCCCAAGTTTTGGTTTTGGATTCGGTTTTGGATCTGGATTACCATCGTGTTTTGGTTTTGCAAAACTGCCATTGCGTGTTTTGGTTTTGGTTTTGTTTGGTTTTGTTTTGCAATTTGTTATAAAAATTACATTTATTGGTGCTAAAATAACATAATTTAGGTATTATTTTGTAGCTACATTATTATTAACTTCAGTAACACTAATTTCCAGTCATTTTTTATTCAATTTTGAACACCTCCTATGTCACAATATGATTTTCATACACTTGAAAAGAAAAATTGTTGCAGTTCTTGCCAGTGATAACAAAAAGGCCATTGTCATGCCTGGGCATAAGACCAAAAATCCACCTCTTTAGTGTGGAATTATTTTTACACGAATCCTGGCAAGAGTTGTCTATCCATTTGTAGCATTTTTAAAGCCACACTCAGTAGAGGTAGGGACCTTAACCATCTGGGATCCTCATCCATGTTTCGTCATTTTTCAGCGAGTTATTGGAAAACTGTTGGGAAAATCAGAAACTTCGGTTAAAAAAAAAATAACAACAAGCATTCCAGCATAATCTACCTCCCTTCTCTCATCTACATCCCAGCACCTGCAGTCTTCCCCCCCAACAATTGGCAGTTAAACAATCCTCTGCAAGAGGAAGCAAGAATGAAACCTGTCACCCAGTCGCAAAGCGGATCACAGACGCCCTGGGTACTATGCTAGTGTTAGATCTGCGTCCAATGTCCACTATTAATACAGTTGGTTTAAGACATTTATGTGAGGTATTATGTCCCTGTTAGCAAATGTCATCACTATACCATTTTACTAGAAAAGCTAATTCTCTCCTGTACCGGAAAGTTCCTAAAAATGTCATTATTGGGTGACAAAATGGTATTCTACCCACTGTACACTTAACCACAGATATGTGTACAAGCGTAACTGGGCAAACAAAAGATTATATGACTGTGAAAGCCCACTGGGTTGGTCATTCGCCTTCACCAGCATGGACAGCAGCAGCATGTACCCAGGTACATCACATTTTTGAGAAGTAGGCTACTCTGTGTATCAGCAGCTTCACTAAGAGGCATACAGCTGACAAACTGTTCCAAAAACTAAGGGATGTCATTGTAAGATGGCTAATCCTGCTTGGAGTCTCCTGAGGATATGTCATTTCTGATTACGACCCCAATATTGGTCCAGCATTACAGCGGGGTTGAATTTCATCACATTTCCTGTTTTGCACAAACAATCAACTTGGTGTTACAGAACTTTTGAAAAATGACATGCAGGAGATGCTGTTTGTGTCCATAAACATTTAGGGTCAATTTCTGGTTTCTGCAACAGCATGTAGGAGAATGCAGCAGCTGCAAGAAGACTAGCATTTGAGGGGAATATACTTTAGTCCAGCGAAGTAGTTACCTGTGAAGAAAGTGCAGACACGGTTAGCTTGAGTCAAGTGATTGCCTTAATAATAGATTTTGAAAAGGTGCTACATAAAATTATAGTGTGCAATAAATCAAAGTAAATGTGCGAACTATATTTTAATTGTAGATGAAATACTTAATTTTCTTTGCAAGGATCCCAGACTTATCAACATCTTGTTGGGACGTCTTCTCCTTCAGTTTCTCTGGCAACTGCTTGTTGTAAAAGAAATTGCTTTCCAAAGACACCCAGTGGTGATGCAGATGAGTCCACTAAACATTTTGATATTTGCTGTGCTGTAAAAGAATTGCCCAAAAATCGTGACAGCTCTGCCCTAAAATCAACTAGTCATTCCCTTTGGAAGGCCATTATCAGCAATTACATCTTACTACACAGACTTCTATGATATTGGGATGAATTAGTATTGTTGGAGGAAGATTATCACTAAACCCTGCCACCTCTCCAGTTTCGCAGTGAGCTATGGTACAATAAAATGTAACTGCAGATTTAGACCAAGACTGTCAGCCCTATTATTTCTATTTCAGCAATTACAATTAGCAATGGAGCAATGGAGCTCTTCTCTTTGGGTGTTACCTATATAACGCAGCACAATTTGCCTGAAAAATTCTACAGACAAGCCTGCTTGTCTTCCTCTCCATCAATGACTCTTAGTAATTGAGCACTCGTCTTTGGGTGTATATTACACCCAAACATTATTAGTGAAAATTATGAAAAATACAGTTTAATCCCTGATAGGCCCTCTACCATCCTTTGCATGTTAATAGTAGGATTGGTTGGAATTATGGTCAAGGTCACACATTTTTTTGACAAATCCTTCAAACCAGCCCAGATGTCAAACTGTTGTGGTCTGCCACCTGCGTCATCCCTGCTTGTGTTTGGAAAGTGCATATTGGTGCCAGAACCTCACATGCCAGAACTGCTCCCACTGGTGCCACACTGCTGCAGGACTTACACAATCAACCGCATCCTCATCGTCGGATACCCAAATCTCCCCCACATCCTCTTCTAAAGACAAAGTGTCATCCTCACTTGGTGTATCACCGGCTACACTCGGGCTGTTCAGGCACACATCAGCAGAACTGCTGAAAGGGCCCTTCTTTATGGGTACACTAACAGAATGCTCACGATTAGACATCCCACTGTTGAATGGACTCTCCACAGGGATTGGTGTCATTTCTGATTTAGAGCAAACATTATCCTCTAATGCCTTACTGTTATCTTGCAGCTCGGCTTTGATGCGCAACAGTAGTTGTGCACAAATTGTAGGCTGGGTAACTTTTTGGGATCTGCCCCTAATAGCCATAGGTGAAGGCCTCATTCTCTCTTTTCTACTATGTGTGTAGAATGGCATGCTTGCAATTTTTTTTTTATTGTTACTTAACTTTTGCTCAGTTACACTTCTTTTTCGCTTCAATACAGTAAAAAAATTTTGAGTTTTTGTTTTTTGCACTAATTTGGAAACACTCTGTTGTTTGACATCGCCTTGGCCAGATGACGTACTGGGAACACTAACATCAGGACTGGTGACAGAACCTGGTTGCTCATTCTGATCATATCTGGACTGCTTTGAATCCATTCTGAGCGCAAAGCACTGGGGAGTGCTAAAAATTATTTGGTAGATACTGCTGACAGATATGACTTTTGACAGCCAGAAATATTAATGCACAATTAGGGAGGACACCCCAAAAGCACTGAGGAGTGCTAAAAATTATTTAGTAGATACTGCTGACAGATATGACTTTTGACAGCCAGAAATATTAATGCACAATTAGGGAGGACACCCCAAAAGCACTGAGGAGTGCTAAAAATTATTTAGTAGATACTGCTGACAGATATGACTTTTGATAGCCAGAAATATTAATGCACAATTAGGGAGGACACCCCAAAAGCACTGAGGAGTGCTAAAAATTATTTAGTAGATACTGCTGACAGATATGACTTTTGACAGCCAGAAATATTAATGCACAATTAGGGAGGACACCCCAAAAGCACTGAGGAGTGCTAAAAATTATTTAGTAGATACTGCTGACAGATATGACTTTTGACAGCCAGAAATATTAATGCACAATTAGGGAAGACACCCCAAAAGCACTGAGGAGTGCTAAAAATTATTTAGTAGATACTGCTGACAGATATGACTTTTGACAGCCAGAAATATTAATGCACAATTAGGGAGGACACCCCAAAAGCACTGAGGAGTGCTAAAAATTATTTAGTAGATACTGCTGACAGATATGACTTTTGACAGCCAGAAATATTAATGCACAATTAGGGAGGACACCCCAAAAGCACTGAGGAGTGCTAAAAATTATTTAGTAGATACTGCTGACAGATATGACTTTTGACAGCCAGAAATATTAATGCACAATTAGGGAGGACACCCCAAAAGCACTGAGGAGTGCTAAAAATTATTTAGTAGATACTGCTGACAGTTATGACTTTTGACAGCCAGAAATATTTATGCACAATTATGGGAGGACACCCCAAAAGCGCTGGGGAGTGCCAAATATTAAGAAAAAATAATAAATCTCTATCCTCCTCTCTGCACTAGCGATTTTGGTTAGAGCAATTGCAAGAACAATATTGTATTCTCTGTCCCTGCTCTAATCAGCCTATGACTACACCCTGCTCTCTCCCTCTGTCAAATGGCGATGGATTGCTGTGGAGGCGTGTATTTATAAAGTTGAAGTATCGCGAGAACCGAGCCCCGAGATCCGACGACGTCACGATGACGTTCGGCCTCGATTTGGATTCGGAACGGGCGGGAGAGTACCGTGAGTGCTGCTCAGCTCGGTACTCGGATACCCAAAGTTCGGGTGGGTTCGGTTCTTGGAGAACCGGACCCGCCCATCTCTAATATATATATCCATTATTGAACAGTTTTTTTGGAGAGGTACTTGCTCTTGGAATTGAAAACTCACTGATCAACCGTGGGAAACTTTCTCAGAGCTAACACACTAATAAGTAAATTGTCTCACTATAATTTTTCTACATTAGACCATATAACAGGATTACATCATATTCTATATAAAACTACTGGATTTATATTGCATAATCTGTCCAAATCTATTTGGAGTTTGCATCTCTATTAGTACAGATTTGGAAAAGCATTTGGTGTTTGCTTTCAGATCTCTACAAACTTTCTAAGACTGCTGAATAGTTTCAAATTCTTTTTGTCCATTCTTATACCGAATTAGGAATCCATATAACCTTTTCAATTAGTGTATCCCAAGCAGAGTAAAACCTTAAGTGCTTTTATAGATAAACATGTTTTGGATTTTTACACTTTTTAATATCAATGCACTGATAAGGGTATACATTTATATTAAGTGAATATTTGTATATTGTGAGATGCTTATTGGTATTATATTATTTCAACGTAGGTTGTTGTTATGTTTCCATAATAAAATATATAATTTGTATTTCTATTGATTTTTAATTTTATTTATTAGTATAATTGGAAGTAAGGTTCCCTTGATACGGTATCCTACTGCTTTATTATTATACACTTCTAAACTGATGATCCGTGAAGTAGATTAAAAAGTATATATGTATTATATAGTATTTATTATACTTCAACTTGGGTTTTTAGCACTCTCAGTTTTTTTGTTTGACCTCTTTCAGTGAGTAGGCCAATCTGAGAGCTTTGGTCTCTTTATTATGAGCCTCTGCTTCACATTATTCTGAACATTTTTTATTTTTAGAAATAGTTTTCTCTCCAAACTCCTTATTCATCTTATCATCATCATTTATTTATATAGCGCCAGCATATTCAGTAGTGCTTTACAATTAAGAGTAAGTGCAGTAATAAAACAATACTGGGTAATACAGACAGACAGAGAGGTAAGAGGGCCCTGCTCGCAAGCTTATAATCTGTAGGACAATGGGAATTTGGGAATGGGAATGCATGAGGCTAAGAGCTACATATTGCATATTGGTCCAGCCAGATTGCAAAGGAAAAAGGCGTCTAGTCATACAGTCACACATTAATGTTGGTCAGGGGGTCAGGGGGTTGTTGTGTTGTGTGAACTTTGTATAGGGTGGTAATAGGGTACCTTTGGAAGGTTAAGAGATACGTGTATTCTATAGGGATGTGCACCGGCGACTTTTGAGGTCTCGTGTTTTGTGTTTTGGATCCGGATTTTCGTTATTTTTGAGGTTCGGATTTGTCTCGCAAAACACTTGACGAAAGGTCTCGGTTCGGATTTAAGGTATTGGATTCGGATTTTTTTTGAAAAAAACATAAAAAGTTTAAAAATCAAGTTTTTGGGCTTATTTTCACTCCTAGGCTATTATTAACCTCAATAACATTCAATAACAAGCATTTCCACTAATTTACAGTGTATTCTGAACACCTCACAATATAGTTATTAGTCCAAAACGTTGCAACAAGGTATCTTTCTGGACTGCGTAGAGGAGTGGGTCACCACAATATATATTAAAAACCCTGAACTTTTATGAATCGCACCAATAAATGTACCTGGACTGCGTAGAGGAGTGGGTCACCACAATATATATTAAAAACCCTGAACTTTTATGAATCGCACCAATAAATGTACCTGGACTGCGTAGAGGAGTGGGTCACCACAATATATTAAAAACCCTGAACTTTTATGATTCGCACCAATAATTGTACCTGGACTGCGTAGAGGAGTGGGTCACCACAATATCTTAAAAACCCTGAACTTTTATGATTCGCACCAATAATTGTACCTGGACTGCGTAGAGGAGTGGGTCACCACAATATATTAAAAACCCTGAACTTTTATGATTCGCACCAATAATTGTACCTGGACTGCGTAGAGGAGTGGGTCACCACAATATATTAAAAACCCTGAACTTTTATGATTCGCACCAATAATTGTACCTGGACTGCGTAGAGGAGTGGGTCACCACAATATATTAAAAACCCTGAACTTTTATGATTCGCACCAATAATTGTACCTGGACTGCGTAGAGGAGTGGGTCACCACAATATATTAAAAACCCTGAACTTTTATGATTCGCACCAATAATTGTACCTGGACTGCGTAGAGGAGTGGGTCACCACAATATATATAATAAGAAAACCATCAACTTGTTTGATTCGCACCAATAAATGTACCTGGACTGCGTAGAGGAGTGGGTCACCACAATATATTAAAAACCCTGAACTTTTATGAATCGCACCAATAATTGTACCTGGACTGCGTAGAGGAGTGGGTCACCACAATATATTAAAAACCCTGAACTTTTATGATTCGCACCAATAATTGTACCTGGACTGCGTAGAGGAGTGGGTCACCACAATATATTAAAAACCCTGAACTTTTATGATTCGCACCAATAATTGTACCTGGACTGCGTAGAGGAGTGGGTCACCACAATATATTAAAAACCCTGAACTTTTATGATTCGCACCAATAATTGTACCTGGACTGCGTAGAGGAGTGGGTCACCACAATATATTAAAAACCCTGAACTTTTATGATTCGCACCAATAATTGTACCTGGACTGCGTAGAGGAGTGGGTCACCACAATATCTTAAAAACCCTGAACTTTTATGATTCGCACCAATAATTGTACCTGGACTGCGTAGAGGAGTGGGCACTGGGCACCACAATAAAATATATAAAAAACCTTCAACAGATCTGCATTACACTACACATACGGCTGCTCCTCCATCCTCTCCATCATATACATGTTGGAGTTTTAGCGTGTGACAACCTCTTGTTTTTGATAATGTCAGTGCATTTTGAATATTTTTCAATTTGCCCCACACCACTGAATGTACTTTATCTATGATACGCAATACGCATCTATCTATCTTGACTGCGTAGTGTGGTGGCCCCGGTACACAATTTGGTACCGAGGCCACAATATAATTAAAAAACCCTCCACGTGTCTGAATTCCACCAAACAAGTATCTGGACTGCATAGTGGGGTGGCCCCGGTACCCAATTTGATACCGGGGCCACAATACCTCCTCCAAACATGGTACAGACAATTCGTCATTGAGATCCCAGACAGACAGGGTCAAAGTGTTATTGTTTGACTTTGTAAACCCAAAAAACTGTCCCTGTTGCACATAGTCGTGCAATGAAGACTGACTTTTTCATTTAAAGGCACGATCTTTCAAGTGTAGTGTTTGTAAGTCTAAGTCATATTATACTTTTGGTAAAATTGGTTTATTTTGTTCCTCTTTATGGTAATTAATTAGTAATAGAATTAAAGTATGAAATAGAATTAAAGTATGAAATAGAATTAAAGTATGAAATAGAATTAAAGTATGAAATAGAGTGGTATAGAGTTGTAGTGTGGTATAGATAGAGTGGTCCACACAATATAATAATAATAAAACCCTCCACGTGTCAGAATTCCACCAAACAAGTATCTGGACTGCATAGTGGGGTGGCCCCGGTACCCAATTTGATACCGGGGCCACAATACCTCCATCAACCCTCTAAATCCCACTCCACTGATGGCGGACACCGGGCGCACGTCTAACACCAACATTGCAGTTGCAGCCGCAGTTATACGCTTTGCAATAGGGTGACTACTATCGTATTTTGTGGTCATGGCAAACGACTGTTGGACGGTCAATTGTTTTGTGAAAGACTTAGCGGTCTTACGACTTCCCCTCTGGGAAGATGACCGACTAACAGCAGCAACAGCAGCAGTGGCAGTAGTAGGCGTACCGCTGCAGGATTCCTCGGATGAATCCCGTATTGAGGAGGACTCAGTCTGGCTGCTGACTTGGGCTGCAGGACTGAATCTGATGGAGATTGTGGAGGAAGTTGACGAGGAGGGTGTTGCTGGTGTGTATCCAACTGGACCACGGGATTTAGGTGTCCCTGTACCGATGAGGGTCCTAGCCCCAGTTCCTGAACTAACCACTGAACTATGAAGGTTATTCAGGTGACGTATAAGGGAGGATGTTCCTAGGTGGGCAAGATCCTTACCCCTGCTTATTTGAGCTTTACATAAGCTACATATGGCCATACATTGGTTGTCTGGATTTGGATAAAAATAACTCCAGACCGAAGAGGTGCATTTTTTGGTCTTCTGACCAGGCATGACGATGGGCTTTTTCATCCCATGGACATCAGCTGTTTCCCCCCCTGGTGCCTCATTTACAATAACCACATCACCATCCTCATCATCAAGTTCCTCCACAGCGCCAGCTACATCATCAATAGCCTCCTCCTGAGCCACCTCTTCCCGTACAGTGATGGGAAGGTCAGGCTTGACAACCACCAACACCCTTGGACTCGCCTTGGGGATTTGTGATAATTTCTCTTTAGAAGGCAGAGTTGTTTGCTGTTTTGTTGCTGACAGCATAACTCTTCAATTTTTTGTAGGGGGGGGGAGGAGGAGGAGGGCTAAGATCCGTGGGTGAAGCTGAACCACTAGTCATGAACACGGGCCAGGGCCTAAGCCGTTCCTTGCCACTCCGTGTCGTAAATGGCATATTGGCAACTTTACGTTTCTCCTCAGATGATTTAAAGTTTCTCTTTTTGCTACTTTTTCTTAACTTGGGCTTTTTGGATTTTACATGCCCGGTACTACGAGATTGGGAATCGGGCTTGGAAGACGACGTTGATGGCATTTCATCGTCTATGTCATGACTAGTGGCAGCAGCTTCAGCATTAGGAGGAAGTGGGTCTTGATCTTTCCCTACTTTATCCTCCAAATTTTTGGTCTCCATCATATGTAGCACAAGATACTGCAGAATGTGTGAACTTGGTAATATTGCAGTACCAATGGACTTATACTGCTGGATTGGTTTTGCAAATTTGGTTATAATTATTATATATTTTTTTTTTTAAAAAATTTTTATTTTTTTTTACTTTTTTTTTATTTTTAAAAAACTTGGGAATAATGGGGAAATAACTATGCCCTTAGAAGCACAGAGCACAGGACACAGCACCACTGGACTGAACAGGACACGGCACAGGACCCAGCAGCACTACGGAACTCAGCAGGACAGCGCACAGGACACAGCACCACTGGACTGATACTGCAGAATGTGTAAACTTTGTAATATTGCAGTACCACTGGACTTTTACTGCTGAATGTGTGAACTTGGTAATATTGCAGTACCAATGGGCTTATACTGCAGGATTGGTTGTGCAAATTTTGTGGTAATTAAAAAAAATTAAAGTAGTTTTTGGTATTTTTTAAAAAAACTTTTTTTTATTTTTTTAAACACAGGGGAATATTGGGGAAATAACTATGCCCTTAGAAGCACAGAGCACAGGACACAGCACCACTGGACTGAACAGGACACAGCACAGGACCCAGCAGCACCACTGACCTCAGAAGGACAGAGCACAGCACACAGCACCACTGGACTGATACTGCAGAACACAGCACAGCACAGCACAGCACTAAACAGCACAGCACTAAACAGCACAGAACTAAACAGCACAGAACTAAACAGCACAGAACTAAACAGCACAGAACTAAACAGCACAGAGGACCACCTAACACACCCTCCCTCTACCCTGATCAATGCCCGAGTGAAGATGGCGGCGACTAGCGGGGAATTTATAGGATCCGAGTATCGCGAGATCCGACAACGGGATTATGAGTCAGAGCCTCAGTTTCACTTTTGAATTTGGCGCCAATACCCGGATCTGTCTCGGATCCGACTCGGATCCGCAACGTTCGGGTGGGCTCGGATTTCATAAATCCGAGTGCGCTCATCCCTAGTATTCTATAAATGTTTTTAGATGCATGTAACAGGATACATATTGCACGTGAGGAACAAAGGATAGTTCTGAGTCAAGGTTCACACCTAGGCAGCGAGCTTGTGGGTAGGATTTATTGTCATGTTTTCAACAGAAATAGAAATGTCAGGCAGGTAAATTTTGGCAGGTGGGAATATTATTAGTTCTGTTTTTGACAGATTAAGTTTGAGTTGGCAGGAGGACATCCAGGATGAGATGGTAGAAAGACAGTCAGTAACACAGACTAACACAGGCGGTGAGAGATCAGGAGAGGATAGATACATTTGGGTATTATCCGCATAGAGTTAATGCTGAAATCCATTAGTGGTGTAGAAAGTGAAGAGTGGAGGACCTAGAACTGAGCCTTGTGATACTCCAACTCATAATGGAAGCGGAGAGGAGGTGGATCCAGAGAAATTGACACTGAATGAGCGATTAGATAGGTAGGGTAAGAACCAGGATAGGACAGTGTCTTAAGGACCTAAGGATTGCAGAATTTTGATGACAAGAGAGTGATGAACAGTGTTTAATGCATCAGAGAGATCCAGAAGAATTTGAAGTAATTAATGGCCTTTAGATTTAGAAGTGATTCTCATGTACAGTCTTTTCCTGAAATTTGTGCTGCTTTTTGTTTTTCACCATAAACAGGGTTTCTTTTCTAACATTCTTTTTTTACTGTCCTTTTCTTTTACCCACTCGATGGGGGGGGGGGGGGGGGGGGTCGGAGAGGGGTGCAACAAGCAGACAGATTTTTCTTCTTTCCCAGCTTGAGCAGGTTAGTGTCATCCATGTAGGTTTTGTCATCCCTGTGGATTAAAAGCCTGAAGACCTCTTACCTGTGGATTTAGATGAATGATAAATTGATGAACAAAGGATTAATGGAGTCTTTATTTAAAAAGGATTTTTTCCCTGTTTTGTGCTGATTTTTTACAGTATTTTTTTGTTTGACACAACAGGTCCTAGTGGGCCATGGCAGCCATGGGTATGCTGGCACTTCTAGTTCTACAAGCGCCAACATACCAAGCAGCTTATGGCCGCCAGGGTTTGCTGGAACCAGTAGTGCTATGTACAAAAATATTTAACACTATTTAACACTGTGTTTCTAGAGTTCTTCAGTTATATAATAGTTTCCCATTTCTACATTGGTGTATATGTTTTTTCAGAAGGTCTGCATGAGCCACATTGGCTTGAAGTTTACTGTACTTGGGCTGCATTTGCATGTTCTTTTCTTCCACAGTTCCACGGCTTTTTCGGTCTAAGGAGGCATAAGTGCCAGATATGCGCAAGACCGCTTTGGTGCATATACAGTATGTGCATTCTTTTTGAGGGCATGTGCAGTGTAAAATTGTGCTGCATAAGCTGGTGTACGTTGAGCTCTGCATCAGGTTGTATATAGGATTATACAATGCTTTTCCCATTTTTCTGCCATAGTGTCACAAACTGTAGCAATCCTTGCACATAATCCGGTCAGATGCAACCATGCTAGGTTTACCTCTAAAACTAGCTATTACAAATGTCTTGCCATTAGGTATCTGTCATACACCTTCATGGACTTGGCTTGCAGGGTACGGGCCAGGGAGTTGGGAGTGCAGATGCCATGGATTGGTGGCATTACATTGCCGGACAAATACTTGAAAACACCTGTGAGCACAGAATTTTATTTCTTATGGGTATGGCGTACACTGAGTGCCAGGTTGCCAGATTATTGTGTGCCACTGTTCCCTTACTGCCACCACTGAGCTCCCTTATGGCACTCAGAACCATGTTCCTTCTGGGTAACTGTCACTGCTAGTGTACTCCTGTGCTGGCACACTTGGGCTGGTAACGCCGGACCTCTTACTATGGATCAGGGTTGCTGTGGATGGATCCCCCCGGCCTATCACACTGACCAGAGCTGCAGGGTAGCAGCAGAGCGGTGGTAGTGGAAAACTGGGTCCAACCTCAGAAACAGCCGGTGAACGGATTAGATTTAGGGTCTAATCTGTAGGTCACAGGATTACAGCAATATTGAAGAATTTGTCAAGCAGGGTCTTGAAGCAGAGTGATGCATTCCCCAACTGTCCTGGATTGAACCGAGCACCCTGAGTCAATGCTCTGCCTACCCAGCAGTCCTGATCAAAAGTAATCAGTCAGGAGGATCCAGTCACAAGTCACCAGCAAAGTGGTCCTGCAGCAGCTATGTACAAAACCCAGAAGTAAGCAGTTCCAGTTGCTGATGAATGAGTCTGGTGGTGGCAAAAAGCTACTCTTATACAACTTGTGTGCAGTTGGCACTTGCAGTCTGTTAGTGTCTGGTGGATGAGTAGTAGTTTATACGTGTTGGTAATTTTTCCATTTAGATATTTAGTCTGTAGGTATTTACTCCATATCACTATTTACACTGTAGGTATTTTCTCCATGTCAGTATTTACACTGTCAGGATTTTCATGTCAGTGTTATCAAATAAATTGTTGAGAGAGGAAGTCACGGTGGCAGAGTAAGGTCATGCTGTCACAGCACAGTGGCCTAGTGGTTAGCACTTCTGCCTCACAGCACTGGGGTCATGAGTTTGATTCCCGACCACGGCCTTATCTGTGTGGAGTTTGTATGTTCTCCCTGTGTTTGCGTGGGTTTCCACTGGGTGCTCCGGTTTCCTCCCACACTCCAAAAACATACTGGTAGGTTAATTGGCTGCTATCAAAATTGACCCTAGGCTCCGTCTCTATCTGTATGTGTCCCTCTCTGTCTGTATGTGTGTGTGTCTATATTAGGGAATTTAGACTGTAAGCTCCAATGGGGCAGGGACTGATGTGAGTGAGTTCTCTGTACAGCGCTGCGGAATTAGTGGCGCTATATAAATAAATGATGATGATGATGGTGACAACAGTGAGATAAAAGACAGGGTGGTAGATGAAGCCCATCCTGCCACAATCACTATTAAGTTAGTGGCATAGAAGAGTGAAATGTTTGCATCATTCTGCATTTGGCTGGGAATTATTGCACAATTTGCTTTCAGAATTTGGCCTAATAAGTGTAAACAGTCCTATCACAATTAAACCACAATGAATTGACCATGGTGGATCCAGCTGTACTCATAGGGGGAGATTCAATTAAATATGATGTGTCTCTGGAACAGTCCACAGAGACACATGGAGGAGATGTCTAGGCTGAAATTTCTGCTCATTTTTCCTTGCTCCCCATAGAGGTGCGAACAAAAATGAGCAGAGTTTCCTTACCATAATAAGCAGCTTTGTGCATAGCCGAACATCGTGGTGATGCCCGACGGCATCTCTGATTGAATTGAATCTCCCCATAGACTATAAATATTCGTTTACAGTTACAGTGCAGAATGGATTTCCACAGAATGGTGAAGCCATGAACCTTGATTCATGCAAAGATTTACTGTGGCTTCACTCATTTTGAGTTAGTGGCCACTGGGATCATGAATATTAATTAGTAGAGGCAGAAACAAATTAATACAGAAACATATCTTTAAACGTCTGTCAAGGGAGCAATCAGAAATTCTTTTAAAGAAGAACTCCATTATTGAAGTATTGTACCATCTTTAAAGACAGAGGAACAATTAAATGCACCATGTGGTAGGCTTTAGTATTACTGCATCTACAGTCACAGGCCATCATTTAAGCCTTTAGTTACAATGATCAACAACTCAGAGGCTACATAGTACCTCAACAAAATAAAAAAGTAAGTCTCTTGGCGATTATGCCTAAAGGTCTTCTTGCCAAATGAATATTTGACGGCTCTATACTCCCATCCCTCAATCAGCTGCAGGGCATGCAGTATTATATGTCCTTTATACCAGACCATTTTACAAGAACGTTAAAATAAATATTACTTGCAGACCATTGGAAATTCAGGCTGAACACACAGCTAACACACACACACATCAAATGTGATACGTAAAATTGTAGCCGCAAAATTGGAGTCTAATGTGTGTATTTTGAGTTGTTCATATATTAAGATTCGTGCCTTAAGATATGTGCGACTTAAAATACTGTGTAAGCATGTGTTCTCATGAAGATACGCCCTAAACATATCTTGATGTGGCTAAAGTAAAAACACGGCAGTCATCATCATGAACTTGATGGTGACTGCTGCTTAAAAAAAATAAATAGCAACTATAATAATAATAAAAATGTGACCCCTAAAATAAATAACCAGTGCCAATGCTATAGCCTTGGCTAGTTACCATTAATGGAGGGGTACAAAGAGTGTCGGGTTACCCTGCCAAAGCAGTAATCAACACCAGACTATGCTAGGATGGGCTGTTCACACTAAAATCACAAGTGGTCAATATGCAAACAGCCAACTATTTTACCACGTTTAACTATTTCCCTAGCACACACCGCCAACAGGAGCTAGTAGGATCCCCAATGTAACACAGCACATGGATTATTTGCCCTGGGGGTGGAGCCCCCAATTTTTTACAAGCCATATTTCCCTAGGGAATTTCACCCCATGCTGAACAGATTATGACAAGGGAATCCCATATTGTGGGTCTCCTGTTTATAGTGTTACAAACCCAGCCTGGCATATCTTGATGCTGTTTGACACTTTTATAAGGAGACCACTCTTTGTCCCCTTAATGGTGCTGGGTAATTAACTTAGGGGGTGTTTCAAGCTTTTTTTTACAAATGTATATATTTATTTGTTTAATGCACTGTAAAGATGTATTCTGCTGATCATTATATTGGTCCTACAGGGCTCCTCATGGGAGTCCTATAAAACAAATATTGAATTTGTGAATGACACGTCTGGGTTAGGTAGGACTTGATTCGGCTGCCTATCCAGTGGCCCCATGATTCGCTAACACGGTATTGGTCCTACAAGGCTCCCACAGCCTTTGGAAGCATTGTTATTTTTTAGTGATGCGACCAGTTCTCTCTGGCCAGCCAGCGGGATGGGTGCCAGTGCTTCTAAATCAATATAACTAATGCAAATAGTACGGGTCTAGAAAACATGCTTTATTAAAGGAATAAATAATAATTTTAATGCCGCTGTAAAAACCTGTATCTGATGATGGCGTTAACAGAACAGGGAGCATCACTTCGATGCTAAACACCCCAACAGCAAAGCAAAACAAGCCCTTTTGCTAGTGAAAACACCTGCTTTCTATAGCAAAAAGTCTTTTTGAATCTTTGATAAATAAGCTCTTGTGTTCTGTGCCTAAAACTTCCTTTTAATAATGGGCTGCTGCAGGCTAAAATTTGCCAGCAAGTCCCTGCATTTAAGGGTGGTCTTCTTGTTTCACCACTTTCTCAATAATGTCAATCATAGCTTGAAATCTTGACAACTTTGTTATATGGATCATGGTCATTCAGTTCTTCTTCAAATGTTTGAAAGCAATGACATTGTTAAAAATGCATAGACAGACAGTGTTATGACATCCAAAGTTAATTTATTCTGTAATGGTTAAAACAACTTGTATTCTTGTCATCTGGGGGTCCTGACTTTTGGCTTGCTCTATGATTAAGTTAATGATAATAGGGCTGCATGTGATAAGGGCAGTAGCATTATTGTAGGGAGGGGATTATTGCAAGCAGTAGTTAGAAGGAGCAGCCCTCCCAACAGCAAAGAGTTGTTATGCTCCCATTAATTTGAAAAGGGAAAATGGACCTTTCTAAGAGGATGATTCAATTAAATGCTCGGTCCCATGTGCTCCTGCACGCATGTTCAGGTATTATGATACATAAAGCATGACGTAGGTTTGCTCACACTTCTAGGAGTTACAAGAAAAAGTAAGCAATGTTTTAGAAGCCTAACATTCGCAGGGTCTCATCACATTAGGTTCCTACGGAACCTTGCACTTTGAATCTGCTCTATGAATTGAAGTTCATACATCCAACTTAATGGTTTTAATGTCTGCCAGTGATTCAGTACTGCATTTTGTCTATTTTCAGCAACCTATCGGTGGGGCTTCTTTAGAGTCCTCAGCAGAGTCCAAGTCCACTTGTAAGGTCCACTCAAGAAAAACAAGGAACCATTAGACTCTGCACCCCAACTGGGCCAGTACCAATAACTTGAAGAATAGTACATTGACATGCAAATCCAATATTAAGAGGCATTAAGGGGAGAATATGCATTTGTTTACAGAAGATGCAAGTCAAATATTTGGATGAAATCGGATAAATTAATTGATATTGGTTTGCCATGTGATTGAGATTTGTACGCCACATGTAATGACGCAATCACACGGATTAATTACACATTTACATTCATACTTACACTTGTAAATAGTACACATTTATTAAGGTTCCATTCTATATTTATTTATTAGTAAAATGTATTACAGATTATTTATACATAGATACTACTACAGTAAGGGTAATTATGGTTCAGGTCCACAGAAAGGTGGAGTCATAATCTACAT
The DNA here is from genome assembly GCF_038048845.1 of Mixophyes fleayi. Lineage (NCBI taxonomy): Eukaryota > Metazoa > Chordata > Amphibia > Anura > Limnodynastidae > Mixophyes > Mixophyes fleayi. Next base: position 26,796,537 of record NC_134412.1, read on the forward strand.
TTTACTAGCTGAATTCCGGTGTCAATAGGGAAACAATGGCATATTGTGATCGCAGGTTGTGAATGGTATGAGAATAATACTCAAAAGTACTTTGTTTATGGGTCAGTTTAAACTGGTTTATTGGTGGAAAGACACGTAGGCAACAGTTAGAATAAGTTGCCTCCACCTATGAGAAGAGATCAAATGAACTGACTTATGACCAGCAGTCTACTGGAACAACGTTAACCGTGGACTAATGAAGACCTCTCTTAATGTTATCTGTTTATATTCGTGACATCATCACTGTTTATGTTAATTCAAACTGCATATAAGCAAGTCCCTGGGCCAGTGTAAAGCTCTATCTTCCTGACTGCAGACTACACGACTGAATATGGATCTGGACCCAGGATGTGCTTGTGTAATGTAATGTATTTGGTTTATACTTTCCTGTATTAGGTTATACCTTTTATACATCATCATGGCTTGCTGTAAATCCTGCTATATTTTTCTATTAAATCTCTTTGTGCGTTGGACCTACAATAATGGCATTGGACAATGTGTATTGGTTGCGACAAAACGAACATTACAATTTGGGGGCTCGTGAGCGACGCCACATTGCTCAAGGATTCGCAAAAACCTATGGATTTCGGTTTAACAACGAAGGATGGGAGACGCGTCATATACAGATAAGAGCGCAAATAGTATATGTCACAAGGTTTAATTCTGCATTTCACTGTTTTGGCTACAAGTCCATCACAGGTTATAGAAATATTGTTATCAGAGATATCAGGTTCCTTATGAACTAACAATAGATGAAATACTGGATTGAATGTGTAATGTAACTCCTTGTTAGGTTTAAAAAGAATGGGGGGGAAGAGTCATAGATTAGTTAAGATTTAAGGGGATTAATTAAATAGTTGTGAGACAATTCCCCGCAGTGCTCAATCCAGCTGTCATCTTGCTGTAAATCTACTTTTCTGCAAATCATTTCATTATTATTATTCTTTGCTTTATTATTTCCCATTCTTACACTTCTGACTGTCAGTATCTCATTCTTTTCTTATAAAGAGGTACAAAACATGTAGACACTGTTCCAAAGGTTTATAGGCAACCTCAATATCTGGACACAAGCCTAGCACGACTGTTTTCAATCTTTCCAACCATGTAAGGGGTGCAGTATGAAAAATAGTATTGCTGTGTCCTGATTTGTTTATATGATCAGTGTTTGAAACTAAATACTTTTTTATTAATTTCTCGGTAACTGGACACGAGGTTGCAAAAGAATGGATTACAGCCATGCCAGCCAAAGTTCCAGTACTTGAGATATTGTCTCACCCAAGGTACTACTACTAAGAATTTTTTTGACAATGGACAGAGTTAAGGGTATACACACTACATTGACATATCCATGAAGGAAGTTTATAAGGGTTGTATTTCTATGCTTACTAAAGCAGCTGGGATCCTTGACATATTACGGGGACATGATTCAAGTTTTAATACATTGCATGCGATCTGCCCACCTAAGTCCTGCCTAAATTACATATGTTTCTTGAGCAAGGTGTACAAAGTGTGCCTCCAGATGCACAAAGGGTAGAAGGAGAAGAGGTGACTTTGGCTGAGGTTAAATTTGGCAGACATACTGATATGCATGATTGTGTGGAATATTCGAATCAGACCTTTACCGAAAAGACCTGACATAAGTGACACCCTTTAGATGATGTAAAATTTTCATGATTTATATTTGTCATAGTCAGACACACATGTACGGAATATTGTTATTAATGATGAAGGTGCTATAAAAACTGACCCCGTGGCTCTCTTCATTAAGCCAAATAGCTGAACTTGTGGGATTGAAAGTGGCATGTGAGTTGGCAGAGGGTAAATCAGTTAAAATACACTGATTTTTAAGTACGTTTCTAGGATAGTAGGCGACATTGAGGAGACACAGGAACTTTTATAGCAATAGCAGGACACAAATAGCGCATTCACATTACATAAAGGACTTGTGACAGCAAAACAGTTACCAAGTGAAGTAGCTGTTATTTAATCTAAAGCCTACACAAATGAATAGGATCCAATATTACATGACAATAGCAGGGCGGGTGAAGCTGCCAAGTGGGCAGCAGATTAATCTAGGATAACTAACAAAATAATGTTTTTTGAAATTATAAACTCACAATAATTAATTAAAATGCAAGAATTGCATTTCCTACAGGACAAGGCAGTCTGGAAGATGAATTGATGTGGTCAGGAGTCTTCTGGACAAAGTATGTCCTTTGCTTCCAGAGCGTATCTTCCAGGCCTAACTCATCTGGATAAAGAAGGTATGTGCAAGCTGGTAAGAGCATACTGGTGTGCAGCAGACTTTTCATTTCAAGCTAGTAGGAAGGCAATGTCCTGTGTTACTTGAGTGAGAAAAAATGTTGGAGAGACAATACCAATAGAGCCATCCCATACCCCTCATACACATGGACTTTCTGGGTAAAACAAATCAACTTCATCCAATTTTCACCTTGCAGAATTCTCAAGTATATACTGGTGTATTGATGTAATCTATATCTGGGTGAAATATTTCTAATATTGCTGTGTCATACTCAGGATTTTTGCTGAGTATGGTCAGTGATAGTAAGTTGCATACTCTTTATACTCTATCTAGAACAAATTGAATAGAGTGATAGTTGAAACTATATTGGAGTGGCCGAAAGCTTTTGCCACTACTGCCCCCCCCCCCCCACTACCAGAATCACTCCTAAACCATCTCTCACCTTTTGAAATACTTTTGACAAGCAACCGCACTTGATGATAGATTCCCGAGATGAGTTCATAATGGAGAGACTGTTGAAAATCTGAGTTCATAATGGAGAGACTGTTGAAAATATTATAAAGAGAAGTAAATAGTGAGACAGCAACAAAGGACATTTGAAACACTATCTCCTGATATGATATACACTAACTGTCATGATGTTGGACTGGGAGACTATGATATGGACTGTAATTTCCTACGCTCAAATGTTTGACAGACAGGTATCAAGTGTTGACGACCAGCATCACATCCTTGGGAATAGCAGACAGTGACACGTGGACCCATTCCACCCACGTCAGAGGTGTCAACAACCCGGAGAAGGTTCAAATTACAACCGAGGATGACAGTCGTGAATCTGTGCTGGGAGCCCTAAGAACGCAGTTAATAACACCTGAGCCAAGGACTTTGCAAAGACTGTTATCCCATCATGGAGCAGCGGTTTTCCTGTTTTCCGCTTTCTAGTGTTTCTCTCATCCTTATTATCTTTCCAAGACATTCAATTATTTCAATGGTGATCAGGTGATGGATACTGGTTCAGGAAGTGATGCTGAGGATGTGGGGATGAAAGAGAAATTGTTAGCACAATCGGTCCAGCCAATTACACTGTTCAATAAGGGGGTAAAAAAAAGTTCTGCTAACCTTGGACCATGGAGACAGTGTGATTGGCTATCGTCTGAAGAATATTGTGTCTGTAAGTACTGTGACCACATAGTTGAAGAGAGGTGCATCCAGCGATACCAGTCCAGTAATAATTTGGACTTGAATGGGCAAACATGAGAATGGTTATCATTCTTTGGTGGGTAAGGTTTCTGAGGGAATAGAATTATGGGCTAGAAGGCCAATAGAGGGAAGGTAATACAACTAGGTCCCTTAGTTTGAAGTCTCCCAGTACTCGGTAGACTTGAGTATTGGGAGACTGGACAGAATGACTGGACAGAATGAACAGACAATAGTCTGCACCACAAGTGTTGATGAAAAACCCATCGATATCATTAGAGTGTATTTAACTAAAAGGCTGAAGGATATCATAAATAAGATTATGTTAACAGACGTAAGATAGTTTTATTTGTGAAAAATTATTGTTTAAATGTCATAAAGCTAAGACATGCCTTGGACAGATGGACATGCTAGGCATGAAGGAACTTTACTGGAATATTATGTATTGATGTAACATATTTTATTGTACCTTGTATCCTTCCAGATAATGTATTACATATGTGAGTGCAGGGCATACATATGGTTAACTCCGAGCTCCAAAGGTATATGTTCTGTAGAAAAAAAAATGGTTTCTAGAATTATGACTCTTTTATGGTAACCAGACTGATATACACAGACAGTGTGGTTGTACTAAGGGAGACATACAGTACAGAAACTGAAGTGTACTATTGAGATCCTGCAACAGCAAAAAGATCTTCATAGGGTGAGAGTGTTAGGTATAAGGGTGTGCACCGGGCACTTTTGGGGTTTTGGGTTCTGATTAGCTTGAGGTTTTGGGTTCTGATTTGTTTTGCCAAAACACCCCACAAAAGGTTTTGGTTCTGATTTTGGGTTTTGGGTTCTGATTTTTTTTTTAAAAGGCATAAAAAGTGCTAAAATCCATATTTCGTTTTTTTTTTCACTCCTACACTATTATTAACCTCAATAACATTCATTTCCACTAATTTCCAGTCTATTGTGAACACCTCACACCTCACAATATTGTTTTTAGTCCAAAAGGTTGCACCGAGGTAGCTGGATGTCTAAGCAAAGCGACACAAGTCGGCGGCACAAACACGTGGCCCATCGTAGGTGGCTGTGTGGCTTGAATAGCCTTTTTCTGCTCCTCCATCCTCTGCAGCATATAGAGAGTGGAGTTCAAGCGCGTCACTACCTCTTGTTTTTGTTGATGGCAGGGAATGTTCATGCTTTTTTGATGTAGCAGGAACAGTGAACGTAATTTAATATCTGATACTAATATTTCTGCACTGCAGGAACAGTGAAACATAGTTTAGTATCTGATACTAAGATTTCTGGACTGCGTAGTGGAGTGGCCCCGGTACCCAATTTGGTACCGGTCCACAATACCTCCTTCAACTTGTCTAAATTCCACTGCACAGATGGCTGCTCCTCCATCCTCTGCAGCATATAGAGGGTGGAGTTCAAGCGCGTCACTACCTCTTGTTTTTGTTGATGGCAGGGCATGTTCATGCTTTTTTGATGTAGCAGGAACAGTGAACGTAGTTTAATATCTGATACTAAGATTTCTGGACTGCGTAGTGGAGTGGCCCCGGTACCCAATTTGGTACCGGGGCCACAATACCTCCTTCAACTGTCTAAATTCCACTGCACAGATGGCGGACACCGGATGCACGTCTAACACCAACATAGCTGTTACTGCGGCAGTTATCCGCTTTGCAATAGGGTGACTACTGTCGTACTTTGTGGTCATGGCAAACGACTGTTGGACGGTCAACTGTTTGGTGAAAGACGTAGCGTTCTTGCGACTTCCCCTCTGGGAAGATGACCGACTACCAGCAGCAACAGCAGCAGCGGCAGTAGTAGGCGTACCGCTGCAGTTTTCCTCGGATGAATCCCGTATTGAAGAGGACTCAGTCTGGCTGGTGACATGGCCTGCAGGACTAAATCTGATGAAGATCGTGGAGGAAGTTGACGAGGAGGGTGTTGGTGGTGTGTATCCAACAGGACCAAGGGATTTAGGTGTCCCTGGACTGCTGACGGTCCTAGTCACAGGTCCTGAACTAAACACTGAATTATGAAGGTTCTTCAGGTGACGTATAAGGGAGGATGTCCCTAGGTGGCCAAGATCCTTACCCCTGCTTATTTGAGCTTTACATAAGCTACATATGGCCATACATTTGTTGTCCGGATTAGGATAAAAACAACTCCAGACAGAAGAGGTGGATTTTTTGGTCTTCTGACCAGGCATGACGATGGGCTTTTTCATCCCATGGACAACAACTGTTTCCCCCCCTGGTGGCTCATTTATGATAACCACATCAGCATCCTCATCGTCAAGTTCCTCCTCAGCGCCAGCTACATCAATATCCTCCTCCCGGTGTACAACATTCACACCTTCATTAGCCAAACCTGTAACTGGGCTGTGGGTGATCCTTCCAGCATATGCAGAGGGCGTGCTGCAAATGGTGGAAGGAGCCACCTCTTCCCATACAGTGATGGGAAGGTCAGGCTTCGCAACCACCAACACCCTTGGACTCGCCTTGGGGATTTGTGATGACATTTCTCTAGAAGGCAGAGTTGTTTGCTGTGTTGTTGATGACAGCTTAAGTCTCTTAAATTTTTTAGAGGGGTGGGGAGGAGGAGGGCTTAGATCCTTGGGTGAAGCTGAACCACTAGTCATGAACACGGGCCAGGGCCTAAGCCGTTCCTTGCCACTCCGTGTCAAAAATGGCATATTGGCAAGTTTACGTTTCTCCTCTGATGATTTGAATTTTCTTTTTTACTAATTGTAGTGAACTTTGGCTTTTTGGATTTTACATGCCCTCTACTAGGAGATTGGGCATCGCCCTTGGCAGACGATGTTGATGGCATTTCATCGTCTATGTCATGACTAGTGGCAGCAGCTTCAGCATTAGGAGGAAGTGGGTCTTGATCTTTCCCTACTTTATCCTCCAAATTTTTGTACTCCATTATATGCAGCACAAGAGAGCGTACCCCTAAACCACACACACTTTGGGACTGCTGAAACAGTGAACGTAGTAATATAGATTGCAGTTCCTATTTTTTTGGACTGCAGAAACAGTGAACGTAGTAATATTGATTGCAGTTCCTATTTTTTGGTCTGCAGAAACAGTGAATATAGAAATATAGATTGCAGTTCCTATTTTTTGGACTGCTTAAACAGTGAACGTAGTAATATAGATTGCAGTTCCTATTTTTTTGGACTGCAGAAACAGTGAACGTAGTAATATTGATTGCAGTTCCTATTTTTTGGAACTGCAAGAATTTATTGCTCTATAATATTTTTAATACTTTTTAAATTATTTTTTTTTATATATTTTTCTTAATTATTTTTTTGGTATTTTTTTTCTTTTTAATTTTTTTAAGATTTTTGAATAATTATCACATTACTATGGACTTAGCAGAAAAAAAGACAGGACAAAAGCACCACTGGACTCAGCAGGACAGACACTGGCCAAAGCACCACTGGAATCAGCAGGACAGAGCACTGAACAAAGTACTACTGGACTCAGCAGGACAGAGCACCACTTGACTAAACTAATCAGCAGGACAGAGCACAGGATCTCTCAACAACTTCCCTCTTCTGTAACCACAGGGAGAATGAAGATGGCGGCCGCGAGCGGGGCATTTATGACATCCGAGTGTCGCAAGATCCAGCGCGAGACTTGGATGTCATAGCCTCGTTTCGGATTCCTTTGGTGGCCGGAAGTACCCAAACAGTGCTCGGATCCCGTCGGATCCGCGCTGTTTGGGTGGGCTCGGATTAGCGGAATCCGAGCCCGCTCATCCTTAGTTAGGTATACTCTAAAACTGTGGCCTGTGGAAGTCAATCTCTTTATAAGTTGGAACCACAATAATCGCATTGAACAATGTTTATTGGTAGTGACAAAACGAACATTACAAGAAGTTAGTCATAGACTTGGCCTTCCCTATACAGACTCCCAATTCCAAAACATATTGCCTCTAAACATACAGCTAACACAAGTTCATGTGCTTAGTCAAATTACTAATTCATTGGCTTGTAGATACATGTTTACAAAATGACTCACCACCGCACATATCCTTCTGCCAACTACAGGAGGAATGCTGACAGTATGTGTCTGGTACTGTATAGGAGGTGAAAAGTTACTTCTGTATTCAGAAATGTACCAATGAATTCTGACCCATAGGGATCTCTGGCCCTACTCAGATCCCAGAGTAGCTGCATACTCTTCAGTGTTTCTTCTTCCTTTCAAACATCACCCTTTGTCACTTCCCCTTTTAAATTCAGTCTGTTACCAGATGTAGTAGTAAGTGACAGTCAGCAGTCTGTCAAGCACTGTGATTGCATATTAAACTCAATGCTGCTAGTATGTTCAGAAATCCTAAGCATGAGTGGGGTTGTGGCTGACAATGAAGTGGAGCTGTCTGTGCAAAGAATCAATGGAAAGGGCAGGCAATGGTGAACATGGTGTGGAATAATGGTGGTAATTATGAGTGTTTGTGAAATGAAGCTCCAATGCAGGATGCCTCTGCAATTTGGCTACCACTAGGGTGGATTGTGCAATGTGGGTGGCAATGGAAGGGACTGGAATGGGGACTCTCTGCAATCAACCTTCCAGTGGAGAGTGGGGGAGCTGTGCAATGTACTGCAATGCAGTGGGTACAATTCAAAGATCTTAGTGAGTGGTGATAGGGTTTTGCGAGTAACTAAGCAGCAAAATAAAATCTGTCTCTAATGGGCTGATATTTTTAAGACATTTCTTAATGTCACATTTGTAACAAAATATACATCTGATGTATGCAAAATATCTCTAACCATTGACTATTATTGCCTATATTATACACTAATTTGACTGGGTCATCAGCCAGGCCAAAAGAGATGGGAGAACTACCACCACCACACCTTGAAGTGACTTTCAGATATTTTCCACCAACAGTCTAACATGTCCACCTTCCTTTTTGTATGTATTTGGCATGATAATTGTTTACCTCAGTGAAGTATGAGATCCGCATATCCAAAACAACCAAAGGATTTTGAGTTAAGTTCCTCTGAGGTTACATATGGGCCAGTGAATACCAAGGGTGATGATGATATTCAGCTGCTTTCACACACAGTATTCAGCTCTGAACCACCTGTTACCTGATTTCTTCCTCTAATCAGTATGACATTTCATTCCATTTACAGAGAGACACAGATATGACACTGTGCAGTCAATATACTTCACATGCAGCTAATAAAATAGCTGTAAGTCATGCTTTTTGTAAAGTACAATGATTGCAAAAATAATCTATATACATCAATATACCATTCATTGGATTATATGGGCCTGAGTAATTAAGGAGAACAAAGCATAAAAAAGGAGTAAATATGCAACTGGGAAACCCATGTTGTATTGGAGGGGGGGGGGGGGGGTAAATTTAAAATGTGGGGACAGATTTATATTTGGGATAGGGCATATCCTAGATCAAATTTAAATTTCAGTAAAATGCTAAAGCTATCTAGTATTTGTGTGCTACATGAAAAAACAGCCAGTATTTAACTTATGTGCAAAATAATAAACTAATTTGCACCCCATGCATTGTACTGGATATCAGGCACAAATGGGGAAGTGCAGATTCAGGTTACCAGGTTTAGCAGATAAAGTGCAGGAACAAGGAGTCTGAATTACCAGGTTAGTCAGGAGGCATGAGGCTCAAGTTAGCCAGGAAACACGAGGCACTGGATGATCCAGGGGAAAATCAGGCAAAAGGATGGTCAGGCAAGCTTGGGGTCTGCAACTGAGATATCCACAATATACCAAGGTGGTAAGCAAGAGCAAGGTCAACCGAAGCTGGTGTCTGGGTCACAAGTGAAGGTGCAGGACAATTAAACAAAGCAGGAGTTAAATGCCAGTGAGAAGTCAGGATCCAAACAGGAATATCAGAGAAACCAGCAGCAGAGACAAATGAACTGGCATGGGCTTAATGGAAAAGTTAGTCTTAAGAAGGCCAGAAACAGGTGATCACGATCCAGATCAAATGATGAGGGCTTAACCCCATGTAGGCAAGGTAAAACTGTCCAGGTATAAAAGCAGTGCCTCTGGTAGCACAGAGGTACTGCAGACCAAATTTAGAATAAGGAGAGAGACCTAACATAGCCCCTCCTTTAAGGAATGGATTCCTGACACTCCACAGACTCAATTTTAATTGTAGATGGAGTGCGGCTTCTGAAAAATTACATTAAGAAAATCCATGGTATTATGATAATTGGGGCCATCAGAATTAAGAAAGGAGAAGGCCCAAATCTGTGGCTCCCCGCTGATATTGATAGTCATTAAAAACCAAATTAGTTAAACTGGTCTGAAAAATATATTGGAGATTCTTGGAATGGCTTCATGCATAGTGAAGCATTTCAGAAAACTGTTTAAGGTTTCCATCAAAGAAAATTGGAGGAGAGTCTGAAGAACTGGCCTCTGGACACTCTGGCTGGGCAGCGGTTATAGAGGAGTCCCCCACTGGGATGGCAGGACAGGAGTTCCCCACTGGGATGGCAGGAAAGGAGATAGTTAGTTTGGATGGAGCAGATTTCTCAGATTCAATCTGATCACATCTATCTGAGGGCTCGGGCTGAGCACACTTCACAGAAGGCCAGGAGTGGGCACACATCTTGGAAGGCTTGGGTTGAGCACGCTTGGCAGAAGACCTGGTCTGGGCACACTTGGCAGATGGCTCGGACTGGGCATGCAACTCAGAATGCTTGGACTGGGCACACAACTCAAAAGGCTCGGGTTGAGCACGCTTGGTTGAATGACCGGACTGGGCACACTTGACAGACAGCCCGGACTGGGTACACAATTCGAAGGCTCGGGTTGAGCTCACTTGGCAGAAGGTACAGATTGGGTACACTTGGCAGAAGTTCCGACTGGGCACATTTGGCAGAAGCCCCAGATTTGCCACCGCTGTGACGCACCTCTGACCGAACAGCTCTTTGATGCATCTCTGAACGGATAGAACCATCTCTTGCTGAGCAGTTGTATGAGGCACCTCTGGCTGAACAGTTCTATGAGGCATCTGTGGCTGAACAGTTCTATGAGGCATCTCTGACCAAACAGCACTTTGAGGTACCTTTGACCGAACAGCACTTGAGGCAACTGATAGAGCCACGAGGCATCTCTGGCTAAACAGTTCTATGAGGCAGCTCTGGCTTGACAGCACATTGAGGCATCTCTGACCGAACAGCACTTTGAGGCACCTCTGACCGAACAGTACTTTGAGGCACCTCTGACCGGATAGAACCATGAGGCACCTCTTGGCTGAACATTTCTATGTGGTAGCTCCAGCTGAACAATATTGTAAGGCATCTCTGGCTGAACAGTTCTATGAGGCATCTCTGGCTGAACATTACTCTAAGGCATCTCTGGCTGAACAGGCTGGAGGTATAGGGCTCTTTCTGTAGCAGGCTGGAGGGACAGGGCCCTCTCTGGAGCAGGCTTAGAAAGTAACCCCAACTTGAATTTGTTATCCGGCTCCAGAGAACCTTTGGGATAACCCAGAGGGGATTTGGGTCAATGCAGCGGCCAATGCACCAGGAAATGCTCTGAACTACCACATGCATAGATGGTTGACCCTTCTGTGCCTGCCTTCCTCCTCAGAAAAAGAGGTATGTGGGTGGCCTGCCGGTTTGGAATCCTCAGTGGCAGGGACCACACGCATTAAAACAGGTGCAGCACAGTTAGTATCTTTATGACAAGGTAAAGTCTTTGGAGGATGTCACGTTTCTCTGAAAAATGAATTTGGTGCTCTATAACTGATATTCGAGGAGTAACCACACGGCAGAGAAACAGGAAGCTGTTTAAGCACCTCTTTTAGAAATATAGAGACTTGTGATATTTGGGAGTGAAGTTGTAAAATGTTCATCTGAAGCATTTGAATTGAGGGACTACAGACATGATCTCAGGGATACCAAACATTCAGTTCATAATCCAACACACAAGGAACCCCTGTTCGGGGAGGGATGGCAACTTTTAGCCCGGAGTCAAGACTTGGCTCAGCAGCCTATTAGGAACATTTTACAGGGAAAAAAATTCAGGTGGCCCAGTGACCCAGCCCAAAGTAGGCCACTATGGGACCGGCCTGGGGTCAAATGCCCCCTGCTCCCCTGCCCAGCCTGCCCCCGTTCCACTTGAAGGCTCTTATTGCTTGTGTAAGTTCGTATCTTATGGATTCCCAATACAAATTCCACAGAGAGTGATTATACTTAAATCAAAAGTGTCTTTATTATAAATAGAGTTTACACAGGAAGCAAGTAAGTGCAGTCAATGGTAAATGATACAAAAGAGCAGCAGGATGACCATGATTACCAGGATTAGGAGATGAAGCAGGAGACACTGCATATCAGGCACAAATGGTGAAGTGCACATTCAGGTTACCAGGTTTAGCAGATGAAATGCAGGCGCAAGGAGACAAAATTCAGAATAAGAACAGAGTCCTACCAATTAGATGGACAGAGACAAATATATATCCAATTGTAAAGTGTTACATAACTTGCTGTCACTATATAAATAAATGTTGATGATGAAAGATGAAGGTGGCCTGCACCGATACTAAAATATTGAAAGGCTAGTACTATGCACATCAATGGGCAGTTCACTCATCGGTAGCCAAGAGCAGAGCTTAAATACCTTGTTTAATGTAAGTGGTTGTCCATGCTACGATTATGGTAGATGTGGGCCGTAATGCTGCCCTTGTGACTCAAACACGAGAACTGTGATATATATGCCAGTTAACATGTATATCTATATCCAGTTACTGTTTATCTACATAATGTCCAGTTTCAGATTAAAATGTAAATCTCGTTTCATTTTTTTAGCTAAGTTCAAGTGTAGTATCTGACCTAGTGCGGTACATGATCCGTGCATCAGAGGAGGAGGTGATGTGAAGGTTTGGACAACATGTGAATCCCCCCATAGTGCTCATCATCATCATCATCATCAGCTAGTTATATAGCACCACTAATTCTGCAGCGCTGCACAGAGAACTCGCTCACATCAGTCCCTTCCCCATCTAAATTCCCTAACATATACACACAGACGGACCGAGAGACTAAGTTCAATTTAATAGCAGCCAATTAACCTGTTTTTGCAGTGTAGGAGGAAACTAGAGCACTCAGAGGAACCCACACAAACACAGGGAGAACATACAAACTCCACACAGATAAGACTATGGTCAGGAATCAAACTCATGACCCCAGTGCTGTGAGGCAGAAGTGCTAACATCTGACAGCACCATCATAACAACAAGGCACAGTTATGTGTATGTGTCTGCCCCTCAGTCAGAAAAAAAGAAGATTATGGAATTTTCATTATTAGGATTCAGGTGTATTCGGCATCTTCCTCAATTTTACAAACCACTATTCATCAGACAATTTTGTAGTTCATTATACGAAGTACCACTTTTTCTACATTTTTGCAAAGTTGCTATAATAATCACTTTTTCAGAGTACATACTAGAAAGTGAGCAGCTTAGGTAGTCAATAGCCAGTCTGTACAATAGACTCCAAAGACACCTCTTTTGCGTTCAAAGAACTGTATCAGATTTCAACTTCTCTATTACCATTAAAATAATCTTCCTCCATTTGAGCATGAGAGAGTGTTTGGAAACATGGAAAGATATCTGGGTATCTCTTTTAAGCCTGGTCAGATGTCAAAATCTTTCACAAGTGAGTTCTGTGCTGTCTGATCATCAGTGTGATTCTTATTTCATATGATACTTGAGCTGACAACTTGTTCACAAAGAGCTGTTTCCACTTCTTTGTGTCTATGTTTGTTGAAAACAACAACACTACATATCCCTAAACCTAGGATAAGTATGGTCATTAAAAGTGATCAGATTTCAACAAGGGGATAAAGAACTTGATACACAAGGACAAGATAGTTAGCAGAGTTCCCAGTTTTTATATAGTCCTTCAGTTTCTCTAGCACCTTTCTACCAGTTTAATGAGTGTATGACTTGTCTCTCTAGTGTACTGAAATAAGGTCCTTCCTCTATCTATCCCATGACATGCTTTGTATTCTTAATGGCTTGTTGATGTTCTTCATATAGAGGTTTGAAAGTTACCATGTTACTACCTCTTGCTTCAGTTAACCACATATTAGATTATATTTGTGTTGCAGTCTTCTGCAGGCAGTTGTCAAATGCCACAAATATCCAGAAATGTCACGGGCCACGTTTGCAAAGACCTGTCATTTTTGAGAAAATTCTCCTGCACAGACCTCTAATTTCTTTAGAACATTTTGGACCACCAAGTTATTGTGTATGTAAAGTATCATAAGTATTAAAACTTGCCCACAATAAATAGAGAGTGTCAGTTCTATTAGCAGAAATGAGGAATACTGAGGAGAGACCAAGGGGACTGGGGGGGCAGACATTTTATTAGGGCACACTTGAGTTTTTACAACAGATTGACACCGATATGTTTTTCAGCAAAACCATTGATACATAAAGTAGCTTGCCTGAAGGACTACAGCAGACTTTTGGCTCGTAGATCTACTCTAAAAAAATTGATCTACCATAGTGTAATCTTAAGTAGATCAACTAGCAAATGAAATTTAAAATAACATCAACTATATTTATATATAAACACAATGAGCGAGAAGGTGATCAGTATTTTCAGCTGTAATAGGATCTAGAGATGATGGTGCAGACAAAAGTCTGACACAATTCTCACAATGTGGTACTCACTTGCCAGAAATTTCCTTTCTGGGAACAGGTAGGTAGAGGTAGGAAGCCTAATTGCTGGCTGTGTGCAGTAGAAAGCAGCGTTTGAAGATGTTACTGAGCACAGCAGTTGGCCGGGAGCATCACAGGTAAGTACAGTGAAAACCACTGAGTATCTTTGAACTACTTCATATATTGAAGCTTCCAGAGGTGCCACTGAATAAGGTGGGTTCGGGTCGGGGGGGGGGGGGGGGGGGGTTGACAGGCTCTTTGATTCTCGAGCTACAGTGATAGTGTCTCATATAAATAGGACAGTCCTACTATGTGGTTTCTTGCTCTGAGAAGTGCCCGGGTTAAGCATTCTTTGCCCGGGTTACAGTGGTTGACTGCATGTTGATATGGCGTAGTTGCAGGTCTAGGGACAGGTCTAACGGTGGCCAGGCGATTTTGCTCCACTTATCCGGCAGGTATTTGTATAGGGGTGGTTGGCACACAAGGCCATCTGTTTTATAGGCCTGAAAGTGGCATGTGGACTGCCATTTATGATGGGATGGTAGGCAGCCAGTTTGTACTGTCATTCAATTTGGCAGCAACAGATCAAAATGGCAGCCTTCGCATGTACCAGATGTTGGTGGGCTAAATAGAGAACATATAAACAGAACTAGTGAGTGAGTCTCACAGATGGTGCATGATAGACACCTCCTATGCAAGGAACTCCTTTATCCCACATGCGATGGCCACAGTCGAGAACGACCAAAGAAGCTGGTTGCTATCTACTGGCAGATCGCGTTTGACCATTTGTCCATTTAATGACTACAGCATTGTTATATTTATTCATTTTATTTATGTATTGCCTAACTGATATAATTGTAGCATTACATTAGCTTACACAATACTATTAGTTGTCAGGTAAAATAATAATAGTTCAAATGTTTTTTTTTTGCTGTCTAAATTTTTAATTATAGTCCATTAACTTTCTTCAATAACATTATTCTGCTTTCTAATTGTTGTTTATAATTTTATATTAGATTGCTAAAAAAATATTCTAAACAATAAATCAACTAACATAAATAATGTGCTTAATTTTGATTATTAATTATATTGTAATGCGTATTTGTGATTTTGTCAGTCAATAATTCAACTTCAGTAATGTTATTGCTTTCTAATTATTCATATGAATTCATAGTTTGCCTATAAATATTTAGCTTGTTTTGGTTATACTCCACTCCCTATGCTCCCATATGTTCTTATACTTCCAGACAAAATGATGGCCGCCACAAGGGAGTCATATATATATATATATATATATATATATATATATATATATATATAAAAACAGCCCGTATATAAAACGTCCAACATTCGCATGATTCTGACATCACGTGACAATGACAGTTTGTTTTACTTTCAGTTCTGAATTCCGAATCATTTTGAATATATAAAGATCGTGTATGTCAGATTTAGGAGAATCTGAACTGCTCATCTCTAATAATTTTATGGTTACCCAAGGAGCAAAATGTCAAATGATGCATAGATATACAGACATGCAAATTAAATTAAATTGAAACAGTAAACACAACACAATTGTTAAAAGTAACAAAGCTTAACTTATTTTTACAGATATTTAGGAAAAATAGTGAGAATGGTAGTAGAAAATGTCCAGGATGTACATCCAATTACAAGATGGCATGATTCAGCACACTAGTGGTTACTTAAGAATTACGATTGTAGATGGCAAATTCTTGTGGCCAGAATGCAAGTCACTCCAAATTAAAGCAGCTACTTTGCATGACTACTTCCAGAAGAAAGTCAAAAATCAAGCTCTACTCCCTTTTCAAAATCTTCTGTCAGTATCAGTAGTTTAGAGGTGTAATTGTGTCATTTAAACCACTTGAGAAACCAGGTAAATCGGTCAATGCAGAACAGTGCATTGCCGTGCTCCATAGCCAAATTTTGGTAGGGGCTGGAAATGCCGTTCTGTCCTCTCAGCCTCTACTGAGCATGCTCCCAAAGTGCATGTGTCATTCCGCTTTGCTCTTTTGCCTTGGGACTGTGAGAATTCAACACTGGCTCCAGATGACAGCTTCTCTCAATTCTTGTAATCAGCACACCGCTAAGAACAGTAATTTAGCTAGTCTCCTCACATGGACTAGTGCACAGCTTTCCTTCCTCTGCAAACAGCCCTTCAGTGAAAAGGTCAAACTAATTAAAACATTTATCTCACCTATTTGTAGCCTTTATAAGTCCCTCAGTTCTACCAAATATTTGCAGCAGCAAATTTTTGTTTTGGATTTCTCTGCTGCTGCTTTGAAGAAGACTTGTTTTCTTTCACTGTACTTCACGATGCTACTTACTCCAATCCTTCAACCTCATCTTAGTTTCCCAATATTGTACCTTCTCTATTCCCTTGAATTTGGCTTCGTCCATCACTATTCTATAATCCTTTGACATCCATCTTGTTCCTCACTCTCAGGACTATGCAGCATGGCCAATCATGGTGATTGCTGCACCAGCCAATTGGCGCTTTCCTTGGAGCAGGGCCAAACTAATATTTTCTCTTCTGCTCTGATGCCTTCTTCTTTAGCCTCAGAGTGCCCATTGTGAACAGAGAAGGGCGACCCAGTAAGTGCGGTTCCCTCATGCCATACATACCTGACTTACTGTGTTCCGCTGGCCCTGCCTGGGAGCTGCCAGCACTGACAGTTGAGGAGCCCATGCAGCTCAGGAGGACTTTGTTGCACATAGATGAGTAAACTCGATGCCTAGAGATTGGTAGATGTCTTTATTGTTGGCACTAAGGTCACTGTAAGAAAATGTCCAGAATTAAGAAAATTGGAGCCTTCGGGAATCCAAGTTGTTCACTGAAACAGGATTCCAGTCTGGTGAGCATTGGTTCAAATTTTCCTCCACTTTTCATTCTTCAATTCTAGCTATCCTTCACCATCTCCTGGGGGGGGGGGGGGTCTGCTCCATTGACAGAGTGGTATTTCTGGAGTGATGGAGAATTTTACAAGCTTGGACTGTACCCAAAATATGGAACTACCTTCGGTAGTTCGTAGTAGAGTGTGGATGGATGATCCATAACCCTAGCTTTGGCGACCGACAAGACATCCGGCTGCAGATGTGTTTTAGATCTAATCACCAGGAGCTGATCTCGTTCAGTGCCATCCACACCACCAAGGGCCTGATCATCCTCGTTATTCCTGGTTCTACATTCACAAACCAGTGATAAATTGGAGGACAAAACAGATATAAGGGTGGCATGACCCATGTCAGAACACTTGTTTACAACCAGTAAGAATAACAACAGTATGTACTACTACCCAAGGTGAGGAGTCTGGACCAAAGCGGCTGCTCAAGGAGTATTAAGGTTTCATCGTCACCTATATACAGGAGAACTTAGAGCGAGGATTAATTATGCAATCCAGACTCCATGCCGGTGCAGGCTTCTTTTTCATAGGAAAGAAGGAAAGAAACATGGCTCCCTAAGACCCTACATTAATTATTGGGGGTTCAATGAAATAACAATTAAGGATCTATACCCCCTCCCATTGATCTCTCTACAAAATGCTTTGTCAGGCCACAGTCTTAGGCAAAATGGACCTGAGAGGAGCCTTCAAGAGGGAGATGATTGACAGCATTCAACATTAAGGATGAGTACTACAGTTACTGGATTATACATTTCAGCCTGTGTAATGTCCCAGGTGTCTTTCAAGCCTATATTAATTCCCTGTTTAGGGCCCTTCTAGAGACATTAGTACTCATCTACCTGGATGGTATAATTATCTTCTCTAGCATGCCCAAGGAACATCACAAATCTGTGAG